>NW_026067893.1:4267476-4533105 GCF_014885135.2 Alexandromys fortis | reverse complement strand
TCTCTCTCTCTCTCTCTCTCTCTCTCTCTCTCTCTCTCTCTCTCTCTCTCTCTCTCTCTCTCACACACACACACACACACACACACACACACACACAGAGAGAGACAGACAGACAGACAGAAAGAGAGAGCGACAGAGAAACCTATATGTAACAGCCTGGCTATAACTGACCTGCTCACACATTCTTTTCCAAGAACCAACCAAATACAGAAAGAAAATAGAATTAAGCACAGGGTACAAAGAGGAAGGAGAGGGGGCTGTTGAAGATCCATGAGCTACTCATTAAAAAAGTGGGGACCTTTAGAGCTGGAATGAGGGGTGAGTGACTCTCTCAGAGTTGACCATGGCTGGGGAAGTCACCAATGCATTCAACTCTAGCATCAAAGGGAAATCTAGAACATGCGTCAATCAGAATTCCAGAAAAGAAGCTCTGTCTCTCTGACTGTTGGTATATAACTTCAAGTCAGGATGAGCACAATTAACCCGGAGGAAGTAAGAGTGCTTCCCCTGAGGAGTCCAGAAATATGTACCCCAGAAACATGAATTGTTGCCCCAAAGATCTGGTGAAACAACAGGTTTCAAAACGACAACAACAAACCCAGCACAGGCATACACACACACACACACTGTATACATATACACACATAGTATACACACATTTCACACACACTGTACACACAGTAACTACACACAGATTATACACACACACTGCACAACACTGTACACACACATTGTACACACACACACACACAAGCTCAGAGCTTACATCACTTTGCAGGCCGTAGGCCTTCTTGGCCCACTCCACCTTCATGTCTGTGGGCAGAGCCGTAAAGCAGTTTGAAGCTGTCCTGTAGCCCACGTCTGTGGCTAAGTGCTGTGCCTGGCGGGCGTGGGCGAGGTGGATCATGTCGAGGGAGATGTGGCACTGAGACTTGGTGTCCTCAAAGCCTTTCTTGTACTCCAGTTCGCTCTGTAGCTTGGACATCTGCAGTGAGTGGCTCATGCGTGAATCTCCCTGTGCACTCTGTGCTCCGATGAGTTTTCCTCTGGATCTTTCATAGTCTTCCTTGTACTTCACCTAAGGTAAAACCACACAGCTTTCCCACATGAGCCCAGAGGCTCAGGGAGACGAAGATTCTGCCCAGACAAACAGCAGCAGAGCCGTGCATCTTCCCAGTGACCGACGGACTCACCTCGCTGGCCAGGTCTCTCCTAGCTTTGGCTATCAAGAACGTCAAGGAGTCGAGTCTCAGCTCAAATCCTTTTGCCTTCTGCCTTTCCCAGCTGCTCTTGTACAGCGTCTGGGGAGACACAGGAGAGCAGCGGTCATCCGTGGTGAGATGACCAGGGCCTCTGGACTCTGTGAAACCTTCCTAGGAAGCACAGCAACACAGCCTTCCCTAGCCTGAGAACCCTGCCTCTTTGTCCTGCCCAAAGGCCTCTTGACACGTTGCGCTTCCATCAAAAGAAGCAAAGACTAAACCTCAAAAGGCTTTAGAAACATACCCTAGGAGACTTACAGAAGTCTCATAAACATCTCAGATGCCATGACATCCACGGGACAGCATTGGAAGGTCTGTCCTCTGGGTCCGCCCACACACACCAGCAGCAGGACTCTCTCCTGCACCATCCCCCTCCGGCCTCCAGGCCCTGGGGCCTTTCTTTGCCCTCCCATCCCAAACCCCTGCCTCTACATTCTAAGGTCTTTCTTCTAGAAGGCCTCCCTTCCTTTCAGTGTGGGAATCACTTCATCCTCTCCCCTCATTCTATCTCTCCTGCCACCACTGTTCTGACTCTTGGAGTAACACATGGAATCCATTCTGTGACGTAAGAACCCTGCCATCCAATGCTAGGAAGGTGGCTTTCCTCTTCCCTGGTTCCTTGGTCAGTACCCAGATCCTCTGGGATGACCAGATACGCTCTAGTTGAACCAGACACCACCAGTGTGACTGGTGGGTTTGATGACCAGGTAACTGTAGAGATACTGGGAGCACAGCCCACATGTGCCCACTCCTTGTGTGATACCTCACTGAGTTGAGCAGCATTGGCCCGGGCTTGCAAGAAGAAAGGCTCGTCTTTGCTGATGCTGTACTGATGGATAGACTGCTCATTGTCAGCCTTGTATGCCACCTGATGAGAGAGAGAGAGAGCAGGGTTGGGGAAGGATAATGGTGTGTCACCATCATAACTGGCGCCACATACACGGAATCAAGGACGCTGGGGTAAATACAACAAGCCAGGCACACAGGCCACATGATGTCACTCGTGTGTGGAAACTGAAAAAGGTGACCTCATAAAAGTAGAAAAAAAGGGGGGAGGGGACAGGAGTCAGGGAGAATAGATGCATAATAGATACAAAAATACAGCTGTTGGGAAGAAGTTTTGTTATATAGCATGTATATATACAGGGAAGTACACAGATATGTATGTACACACACATATGTAGGCCACCCTTGGTCTACAGCAATTAATTTTGCATTCTTGAGAGAAATACCAAGAACATTGAATGTTCCCAACATACAGAAATCATATTTGAAAATTAGAAATGCTAACCACTGGGGTTTGGTCACCATACATGATATTCATGTATCAGATTATAATACTGTACCTCATAACTAAGTATAAATATTATAAGTCAGTTAAAGGAAATACATGCTTATGTCTGTAATCCCAGCACTAGGGAGGCTGAAGCAGGAGTATTGCTGAGGGTTTCAGGCCAGCCTGGGCTATAGAGTAAGATCCTTATCTATAAAAAGCAAACATAAAAAACCAAATATGGAACACCAGTGCAATTAGCAGGAGTAGACCTGGCAGAGATTATAGAACCTTTTACTAATGATAAAATTAAAAAATTATGGGACGACAATGAACCCTGGCAAAGAACTTGTATTAATTTTTTGGGAGAAATTAATAGCAATTATCCCAAAAGCAACAACCTTAACCTTATAAAGACAACTACTTGGATCCTTCCCCGCATTGTACGTGATACACCAATAACTGGAGCCCCTATATTCTATACTGTTGCAAATAAATCAGCAAGGCAGGTTACAAATTGGAAGATTTAAATAAAGTGGAACAAAGCCATTATAATTATGTCCAAAAGGCAGAATTATATGCTATTCTTGTGGTACTAGGGATTTAAAATTTTTCTCAATATAGTTACTGATTTGCAATATGCAAAAAGAGTTGTTTTGCATATCAAAACCACTGAATTTATACCAGATGATACAGAATTGACTTCTTTATTTATTCAGGTTCAAGATATAATCAGAAATAGGCTTTGTCCCATATACATAACACAATCCTATCCCCATACGGGTCTGCCAGGTCCTCTAGCACAAGGTAATGCAGAAATTGATCAATTATTGATTGGAAGCATGTTGCAAGCCTCAGAATTTCATAAAAATCATCACGTCAATAGCAAAGGCTTTTCTATTACATGGCAACAAGCTAAGGCCATTATAATGAGATGTTCTACTTGTTCTTTATATAACCAAACACCGCTACCTGCAGGGACTAACCCAAAGGGTACTCAAAGAAATGAAATCTGACAGATGGATTTGCTACACTTTATAGAATTTGGAAAATTAAAATATGTACACCACACCATCAATACCTAGTCATGTTTTCGATGAACAACTACTTTGAGTTCAGAAAAGGCTGATTCAATAATCACACATATGCTAGAAGTTATGGCCATCAGGGGTATACCTTCACAAATAAAGACAGACAATGCTCCAGCATATGTCTCTAAGAAAATGAAACCATTTTTGCTTATTATAATATAAAACATATTACAAGTATACCACACAATCCTATAGGCCAGGCATGGTGGCGCACACCTTTAATCCCAGCACTCAGGAGGCAGAAGCAGGAGGATCTCTGTGAGTTCAAGGTCAGTTTTGCCAAGAAGAAAACAAGCTCCAAGTGGAGTATCCCCAGTGCCCATATTCTCTCAGGAATAGATTAGTGCTGCCAGGAGCAGTCATATCTCATGCCAACAGAATCCTGTTATTTAAATGCCATATTCTACAATTCTTTAAAGTGTTTGAAGATAACCTAACTATCTAAAATATAGTTCTGTACATCTAGAAAACCTAAGTAACATGACTACAATGTTTGATTATTACAGGTCACTATCTATTAATCTACATTTCTTAACTATACATTACATTTTAAAATGAGCTGCACAAACACAACACCTTAAACAAGAGCAGAAATACATATACACAGTGTAGCAAATCGACCTTAAATTTGTATCAATAGACCAAAGTCCATACCAATATAAAGTATTCATCTCTATATATCAGACATTAAGAAATAACACGGGAAAAAATGTTTAGGGCAGAGAGCAACATAAACATCCTCCAGGTTTTCTGCCTCCACATCTTTCCCTAGAATTGCCATTGGCCTCCCAAATCTATTGTCATCTAGATCCCCCTGTGAACATCAAAAATGACTCTCCCCACCCAAAGAGCTCCAGAGGGACTGGGCAGGAAGCACACTCCCTCCTGCACCCCACGATCAGCCTTCATAGGCTGGAAGGAAGTAACTGACTCCAGGAAGTGGGCAGCGACCAGGACAGCTTATCCATGGAAACAGACTCTACTTTCTCTCCTTCTCTCCCCTCCCAAAGTTGTGTTTGAAAGCAATAGCTTACCCCTGCCTCCGGCAGCCTTTCTGGCAGGGGTGTAGCATTTGCTGGACCCGTGGGAGGGGAGGTTAGGAGGAGCAGACAGTGGCTTTGGTGGAAGGGCTCTGGGTTGGACAGCAGTCTGTAAGAGACACAGATGGTACCTTGCTCTGACTCCCTTATGTGAACTCGACCGGCACATGGCCAAAAGCAAATCCTCCTCCAACATAATTCTCTGTTAATTTAGAATTATAGTCTGGGATAAAGGGCAGTATAAAGAGAAACAAGAGAGAGAAACAAGAAATCCTGGCAGCAAAAGCAGCAGGGCATCCGTCTATCTTGGTGACTGGGGAGGAGCAGGGTGTGCTGACAGAACTGGGAGGCTAATGGTTTATCTGCAGACGTGGGCCTGCAGCACACCAGGTCCAGACTCCTGAGAGGGGCTCTCTGATTCCTGAGCTGCGGCTGGGCAGCACCTGCGGTTGTCTCCAGAGATCCCAGGCCCATGACACAGTAAACTGGTGCCGCCAGGGCAGCCCAGGACTGACCTCACTCTGCAGCTCCTGGCTCTTCTTGGCATGTTCCATCTGGGAGCTGTCGGTCACACTGGTGAACTTCAGTTTGTCGGCCCTCTGTCGGTAGTTTTTCTATTTGCAAAGGAAAGGTACCCCATAGTGTTAGGGTGTGGTTGTCCCCTTCCGCCATATACGCGTGCACACACACTTTTGTACTTTTTGTGGCTCAAACATTTCCTTGGGCAGGGAAGGGGGCATTGCAGGTCCCAAAACAGAACCTCACAGCTTGTGTGTGTGTGAGAGAGAGTGTGTATGTATGTATGTGTGTATGTGTACACATACAAGAGTGTACACATATGTGTGAGAACACATGCTTGTAGAGGCCAGGGGTCAATCTTGGGTGTCTTCCTTCACCTCTCTCTACCTCATTCTTTGAGGCAGGGTCTCTCACTGAACCTGGAGCTTGTTTGCACTACACTGGCAGGCCAAGAAGCTTGGGTCTTCTCCTGCCTCTGCTTCACACGAGTCTGTTCTCCTTGCGATGACTGGTGAGATCTTTGGTGTCTCTCAGCAAACCCTGCACTGTCCCATGTACAATGGGGGAGAGGGGGGATCTGTCTCCCAAACTGAGGTCTGACACTAGAGGGCGAAGTGGAGCAAACTTGGTTAAAACTACAAAGGCAGGTTCAAATCTCACCTCCACCACATTCCAATTCCCTTACTCAGCGTTTGTCTCTTAAACAGACCCAAGACCCTATTCCTTCAGCTGTACAATGATAATGAGGAAGGAACCTCTGTCACCCTGAGGTGAACAAAATGCTTCAATGCCCATTCTTTCCACGTGACCTAAGTATACAGAACACAAGGCCGGTGCCTCTCCATCACCACTGCCTATGATGTCCCCATAAGTATCCAAGGAACTAAGTCAAGAGGAACATCAAAGCAATGGGTCAAAGGTCAGAGGTCATATGTCATTCTGTATCTCTGAGGTCTGTTTTGTCTGAAGTCTGTCTTTGTCCCATAGTCAGTAACTAATTGGCAAATTTTCAAATGTGCTAATTCTGTCTCCTCGCGGGGACTTCTTGTCTTTCCTGAGGATTATTTCCTCTGACTTTTCCACTGGGGTTTCCAAGATGGATGAGAAAGGAGGCCTCCGAGGATGACTTGTTCAAGCCATAGTGTAGGGAACTCACAAGCTGGTACCACCAGGGCTTCTAGTGCCATTAGCAGAATTCTGCAGTATTTTAAGGACCCAATAGTGACAGGGATGTTGGGGACCTCAAATTCCCTTCTTTTAAAATGAAAACATAGACCTAAGAGAAGGCTTACTACAAATGCCAAACTCCAGTTCAGAAGAAACCGTATACCCCACACCCCCAACAGAGGCACGATGCTACATCCTCACTCCATCCTGCTGGGATGGGGAATCAACCTTGGAGGCACAGTCTCTGTTTGTGCTACTAAGGGTGTTTCCAGATGGGTTCAACTGGGGTGCTAAGACACACCCTGAATATGGGTGGCACCATCCCAGGGACTAAGGATCCAGACATCATCATCATCAATAAAAGAAGTGGGTATCAGCATCCATCTCTTTCTGCTTCCTAACTGTGGGTGTCATATGACCTTACACTCCTGCCACCATGCCTTCCCCTCCATGACAGACTGGACCATCAAACCTAAGCTCCTCAAGACATAACCAGATGTGACGATTTGGACCACGGGCCTGGCAGTGTCTCTATGCAGCTGTCTCACTTTCTATGAGAAGAGGGTCCACAAGGCGTGGTGATCCCACCCACGTCTCCAGAAAGTGTGGCAAACACTCACTACAAATGCCACACTCTGGTTCCCATGGTATTGTGTCAGAAAGATATCACAGGTTGTTTTTTTGGGATGAGAAGCCTTTCAGATTTCAGGGAACTTTGTTCTCTGTGTTGATTTGTTTGTGTGTGTGTTGGGGGGGCGTGTATTTGTACATATTGAGATATTTTGGGGATGTGACTCCAACTTAGATTCATTTATGTTTCATATATACCTTATGATAGCTATAATCTCAGGTCAATTTTATGTAACATTTTCAATAATTCGATGTGTGGTACCAAATATCATGATGTGAGTGCGTGATGTTCTCTTCAGAATCTTGGGAGCTTGGGGTAAAAAAAAAAATAGTCTTTTAAAAAGACTACTTCTCAAAATAAATTGATAAGTTTCATAAAATACCTCCCCAGAGCCGGGCATGGGGACACAGTTCTGTGATCTCAGCACCCAGAGCTGGGCATGGGGACACAGTTCTGTGATCCCAGCACCCAGAGCTGGCAAAGGGCACTATTCTGTCTATTCCATAATTCCAGCACCCAGAGCTGGCAAAGGGCACTATTCCGTAATCCCAGCACCCAGGAAGCAGAAACAGGAGGATTTGTAGTTCAGGGCTTGCTTGGGCTCTATAGGGAGATATTGTGTCAAGAAAACAAAAATAAAAACCAAAACAAAACAAACAGTTTCCTACAGGAAGTTTAAGGGCATGGGGAGACATTTCGGGGAGACATGAAGATGGGTCTTCCCTTTGACTCATTCAGGTTAAAGCCCTGGAGGTGCAAGAGGGTGCCGGAGGGAACCAGCACTCTGTGACTCAGGGGCTGGAGCCCAGGGACAGACACTCGAGTTACCTCACTGACGAGCTGTCCAGCCTTCTTGGCCTGTTCTAGGTTGAGACTGCCCTCGGTCAGCCACCCGACCCCTTTCATCCATGCCAGGTCAGCTTTGTACTGCAGCTGCAAGAGAAATGCCACCAAGCTCTCATCTGACACACAACCAAGTTGATGGAAGAAAACCACTCCCCATATATCCTCAGCAGGTCTTCCTTTAGGAGGAAAAGCTGCTGGACGGCCCTTGTGATTGAGTTAAGCATATTCTACCTCAGTGTTGAAACACCGGACTGACCAAAAGTGGTATCTCATATTGTTTGACCAATGTTTCCAGCATGTTCCTCCTTGGCTCATGTCACTTTAGTACATCTTGACTTTCACACTGGCTCTGAGCCCCGCCCCATCCTGAGTCTCTATCTCACCCACCTCTCTCTCTCTCTCTCTCTCTCTCTCTCTCTCTCTCTCTCGTCTGTCCTCCCTGGACCTGGCGCAGCTCTAGCTCCTCCTAGTCCTCTGTGTCATACAATGGACTTACGAACAGGCTCCAATCACTCTGAGATTGCATGTAAGGGCAAGGTGCATGGGTGGAGTCCGCATAGGTTCACTCACCTCACTCTGGAGCCCATAGGCTTTCCTGGCCCACTGAGTCTTCATATCCTCAGGGAGCACTGTATATTCATGCAGCTTCTTTCTGTAGTCAAGGTCGCTGGCGAGTGCTTGGGCCTTTTTAGCATGCCTGAGGTTCACCATGTCCATGGGCAGGTGGAAATGGGTTTTACTCTCTTCAAACCCTTTCTTATATTCAACCTTGAATGCAACAAAACAAGAATCATTGATTTAACACTGTTCTTGCGCGAGTTCTGTGAAAGTGTGGGAGAGACTCTCGGGCTCTCAGAAATCTGGCATTCTGGGTGAGACCACCTGTCTGTTAGAAAGGTGGCCCCAAGTCAATGTTACCAAGGTCATACTGGTACTGTTCCCTACCCCTTGTCTCTAGGACTGTCTTTTACCAAACCTCACCCTGTGCATGACTGATGCAAGAGAAGGCATTGTTGATGTTTTCTGCAGAGACTTTCAGAGGCAAAACAACAAAGCACGGGCCGCAGAGCCAAACAACCCCAACTCAAGCCTGGCCTGGCCTTTGCCAGCTGGGCAGCCTCTGGAAAGGCAAATCAACTCCCTTAGGGTCCACTTTGCTTCAGGAAACTGTTGTAATGAATATTAATATAGAGGAAGAAATGTGCTTAGACTAGGGACCATCACATGCAAACAGCACACACTGATGACGAGAACGCAATGGTGATGGTAAGGATGATGGATGGCCACAGCGGTATCCATGGAAGCAATGATGATGACTGATGGCCGAGAGGATGGTGGTCATGATGCCACTTATAGTCGTGGTGACGGTGGTGGTGGTGGTAGTGATGGTGGTGGTGGTGGTGGTGGTGGTGGTGGTAATGATGGTGGTGATGATGGTGGTAGTAATGATGGTGGTGGTGGTGGCAGAGCCAAGTAGAAGTGTTCGTGTTTTGGGACACACGAACACATTATTGTTGCTTCTTGTGGGGCTGGATTCATTACCATAAGAACAGCTGTTCCTAATAGAAAGCAAGGCCATCGTATGCTCTCTCTTGTACACACATCCGTTCCCCTTCACACTTTTTCACCCTGTGCAACACAAGGCCCTTACTAAACACAGCTGCACATCCTTGGACTTTCCAGCCTCCAGAACTACGTGGCAAAGCAAAGCTCTTGCTCCACAAAGGGGCATCGCTGGCATTCTGTTATAACAGCAGAACAATGGTCTAAGACACTCTCCCCTCTGAGCTAAGTTCTCTGGGGGGGGGGGGGACTTGCGAGCATTTCTTTCTTATTTTAGATCCAGGGTCCCAGCAAACATGTGTGGCATTAACAGATGTGTTCAAGAGCCTATGAGCCTTGATCAGTAGATGCTGTCTTCCTCAGGGCATACACCTCACGTACTTTTAAAGAACACCAAGCTTAGGCAAAGTAAAAAAAGTGAACAAGTCCCTCATAGGAGCCCAGGAAGAAAAGCATTGCAGGCACAGGTGTCAAAAGAAAGCTTTGCCCAGGAGTGTACCTGTCATTTTGGAGTCAGGGCTGGGGTAGGGGGAGTTTACCTCGCTGTTTATCTTGGCCACCTGCAGAGAATGCAGAAGTTTAGAGTCGGTGGTTCCCAGGGCTCTGCCTTTGGCTTTTTCATATTCTTCTTTGTATTTAATCTTGAGAGGAAGCAGAAAGTCTCATGTGAACAAGAGAGTAACTGCCATAGAAGGGACTCTGACTGTAACAAGTTGGAAGAGAACAATTCTGGGGGGGAAAGCCCCTCATCTCTCTCACACCCAGAAGAAGATTAAAGTTCTGTGGTGTTTACAGTGTTAACAGCCATTATTTTTCCAGCAGGCGCTGGCATTGCGCTGCAACCATTCCTCATACATCTCTGAGTTAACGAGAAGAACCTACATCGCTAGCAAGCTCCCCCGAGGCTTTGGCAGCCAGCAGAGACATGGAGTCCAGCTTCATTTCAAATCCTCTCCCCTTTGTTTTCTGCCAGCCTTCTTTGTACTTCACCTACAAATAAAAACACAGGTGATAGGGATCCACTGCCCCTCCCTCTTGTCTGCCAGAGGTTGAGAGGTTTTCTTCTTTAAAGCAAACTTGGTTTCCTCCATTGTTGGAAGGCAGGGGAGTCGTGGCTGGTATTGTCAAGACTGTCACAGTAATGGCTAACACATCTTACTGATCCTCAGTGCCACTCACCCCAGAGGTAGGACAAAGAAAAGCCCCCATTGCTTGGACCTGTGACTTTGGGCAATTATGTCTCTGAGCTGCGGTTAACCAATATTAAAATGCGTATAGCGTTTTCAAGGCTGCTAGGTGTGGAGCACAAAGACAAATCCTAAACTGGTGAATGTTCCCAAGACGCAAGGAACGGGTGCTGCCTGGTAGCAGCTTTTGTGTGGCCCCGTCCTGCACGCTTGGTAGGTGCTAACTACAAATCAGCACACAGGCTGAGGGGAAGGAAACTGAAGGTATTTGCTAGAGTCACACAGATAACAAGAAACCAAGGTGGCTCCTAAATCCATCCGTCTCATATCGAAACCTGTGCCACAGTAGGAGCTACGCTAATGCCACACTGTAGTGGGTCACTCATCACATTTTTGCTGCCACAGCCTCTGCCTCAACATAAAAACCATCTTGCAGAAAGCAGCAGGCCCTGTCTTGAATTCTTCTGCCCTGTAAATTCCATCTAGACCAGTGGTTTAGGAACAGCCGCCCCGGGAACTTCCTGTGTCTTTGTTGATCAGATCAAGATTGTTCTTGACACTTAAAATTCCCCCACACATAGTAGGCACCAGGAGGATGACAGTGATGGTGATGAGGGTGTGTGTTCACACGCCACACATGTGTGCACACAAGAACTGCATTGCTATGAACAGTTCATCCCCAGGGACTGACAACATACTAAATTATGCTGTGATGAACACCCTAGAAAAGCTCCTTCTTTGGGAGGAGAGCCCCTTAGTTTGGGATTGTTTATTTGTTTGTTTTGGTTTTTCACATTCGCAAGCCCTTCCCACCCTGCTCTCACCTCGCTGAACAGTTTGGCATTGCTCTTGGCCTTCAACAGCTGAGGAACATCCTGGGGCAAAGTGTAGTTGAGCTTGTTTCTCTCGTAGTCAGCCCGGTAATTAGCCTGTTGGATTTACATCTGCAAGGTTTGTGCACAGCGGGAGGAAAGCCTTGGGGAGTTCATTCCTTTCCCACCTCCCTCTGATTCCCATCCCTGAGAGGGAGCACCCGAGAAGGGCCCTTTACAAGAAAACCTATAATTTGGGGGAATGGTTTATTTAACAGATTGAAGATGTCAAATAAAAATGAAACAGCTCACAGGCACATCCGAGTTTGGAGTTTGCAAGGCATTTTTAATGGGCTGCTGTGTGGGGCGTTTGCTGTACACAGGCTAGACACTCACCCGTAGTCAAAACACAACATTGTTGGTAGTAATAATTGATAATGTGTGGTTATCAAATGCACATTTCAAAAAAGTACATTTTAAATCATATGTGCACAAGATAGCTAAACAAACAGGTGAATTCTTTCTTCTTCTATTTTTTTTTTTTTGTTGTTTTTTGTTTTGTTCTTTTCAAGACTGGGTTTCTCCATATAGCCCTAGCTCTGTAGACCAGGCTGACCTCAAGCACACAGAGATCTGCCTGCCTCTTCCTCCAGAATGGAGCACTGGGATTAAAAGTGTGCACCTCCACTGCCCAGCAGACAGGTGATTTCTGATGGAAGACTTCAATGCCATCTGTGAGGAGCGTTGCTCAAAAATTAGCCCTGGACCTGGGACACTGATGATAGTTGGATTTATTGTTAGGGTTTTTTTTTAATTTTTGGTGTGCTATATTAAAATTGCAAAACCATGTTTCATTCTTTTTACATTTTAGACATTCATACTAAAATACCTAGAGACGAAGCTAGATAGTATCTTGGTTTTCTTCAGAATACTAGAGATGGGGAGGTGGGAGGCGCACAGATGAAGCGGGACGTGGGATGAGTTGAGAGCTGTTGAAGCTGGTACTTGGGACTTCAATACACTCTGCTTTCACATATACTGACCTTCCCTATAATAAGATGTTTGAAAGGAGGAGCATCTTTTCATGGCTGTTATTAGCTATCCCAGCATTAACAAAAGCAAAATCCTTGGGGTTAGCTATTCAGAAGCTTCACAGCCATTGCAAAAGTCCCAGCTGAGCAGGAATGTGATGCTTACGTGACTCAGTTGCTGGGCGTTGATTTTGGCTTGGACAATCTGAGGTGTGTCTGTCACCGAGCTGTACTTCAGTTTGTCGATGCTCTGCCTGTAGTTGACCTAGGCAAAAACAGGTATAGGGAATGTCACTTGCCGTTATCTCTATGACATGCCTGGCTCCCTTCTCTAGCGTGTAGTGATTCTCAGGGAATTAGAAAAAGAATGAAGACTGTTAACTGTGTACTAGTGGGCATGCCAAGCCAACAGACGGGAGTGGACAGGGGGAGAATAACTGGGAGAGGACCACAGCAGAGATAAGCTAACTCAGCGGCAAACATAGGAAATGTGTGTCTTTACCTTAGTCACCAGATGAGCAATGCCCTTCTATATCCACCCACAGAATGAGAAGCAAAGTTACTGGCAACAGTAAGTGTTGGCAAGGACAGGGTAGTTCTGGGGACTCATTAGTGCGGTCACAACTGTGGTAACAACACTTGGAATCCTGAACTGCATTTGAGAACAAATGCAAGATCTCTATCCCAATAACTCCATCCCTAGGTTCACTGCTAGTGAAAACAGACATAGGGTCACTTTATAAAACAACCAAGGGGCCAGATAGATGGTTAAGGGCATGCACAGGTCTTGCAGAGAACCAGGGTTTGGTTCCTAGCACCCACATCAAGAGTCTCATAAACAGCAGTAACTAGGTGTCTATATACACTAAATAGAATTTTTCCGTATGTATAATACTTCATAAAAAAGATGTGTTAAAAAAAATTGGGCCTGTGGTGGTGGCGCATGTCTTTAATCCCAGCACTCCAGAGGCAGAGGAAGGCAGATCTTTGTGAGTTCAAAGTCAGCCTGGTCTACAGAATGAGTTCCAGAACAGTTGGGGCTACACAGAGAAACCCTGTCTATCTCTCTGAGACAAAAAAACCCAGGGCCTTGTGCCCATTGGGTGAGCTCTCTCCCACTGAGTGATGCCTCGGCCCTATGTGTGTGTTGATGATGCAAAGCATCCTCTGGGATCCTTGAAGAGGTGGTCCTGATGAGACCAGAGAGATGGCGCCTGCGCATGTGCACCAGCTGCTGCTTGGCCTCACTTCTGCCTTTCCACAGTCCCCAAAGAAACCACCCGTATTTCAGTGTCTTCCTGAGAGAGAGGGCATGGGGGTTCCCCGCAAAGCTTCTTGCATTAGCTACCACCTTTCCTACCTCTAGACAACTGGGGATACAAGATTTCATTTTTAAAGATGCAAATTATTTTTCTGAGAGTAAAGTGTTACCAGTCATTGGTACACAAGAACACATGCACCAACCAGCTCATTTTCCTCTAAATACACCTGACCATGACCCAGAAAGAAAGGGATCATGGAAAAGAAGTCAAGTTGTAGCCTGAAGGTAGACAACATTTAGAAGGACTGAGTTGAGGTGAGCAAGAACCCCAAAACCTACTTAGGGTAACAAGAGGAGTAGTGAAGTCAAAGAAGAGAGGCAGTGGCTGGCCACCGACTGTCACAATTTCATTTACCAGAAATCCAAGGAAAAGTGTAAGAAGTACACTCATCCCTAATCTCGCTTCCCACGTGCCTGACTTCATCCACTTATCGTTCTTTCAACAGACATGGCGCCTGCGCAGATCAAGAACAGTTAGACATAGCCCTGCCCACACAGGTACTCCTGAGGAGCCTCCACTGCCTAGACATCCCAGGCTGATATAGTCCCACTAATATCTAAGCCCAGCTGTGGCCTGACTCAAAGTGGCAACTCCCTGCTGAATGCCTCCCTGTGGCCTGGATGCCTAAGTCCGGCAAACCCACCCAGGACCTCAGGGTGGGTCAGGGCAGTCGCACTACCCGCTGCCCCCTCTGCTTGGGCCTCCTCACATGGCCTTGGGGACCAGCATGGGGCGCACAGTGGCTCTGTTTTCCAGTTGTTACTAAGAAGCAATAAGTCCACTTTCTTGTGTAAATAAACTACTGCAGTATTCTGAGCCAATGGGCTCAGTCACTCAGCTTAGATGTCGCACAATGTATACATGTTTTAAAGCATGTACACAGCAAATAGACACACATGTCATTGACAGCTTTAAAAATACATGTATACAATCCAGGCTTAAGCAAATCTTAATGGGGTTGCTTCTTGAATAATTTTCCAGTCTTTAAAATCCCACGGCATTTTGTCACTTCTAAAGACAGAGCTCCAAGGCACGGGGCTTTCTAAATTTGGTTTTCAATATTTCTTTTCACAAGGTGTTTGAATGATCATTTTTGTTACCTGACCATTTTATACTTGTGTACAATGTATTCCAGTCACCCTCTTTCCCACACCCCTCATCCTCACCAACCCCTCCCCCATCCTCACCAACCCCTCCACTCATCCTCACCAAGCCCTCCCTCCATCCTCACAAACCCCTTACCCCCATCCTCAGTAACCCCCCATCTTCAACAGTCCCTCCCCTAATCCTTACTAATCCCTCCCCATCCTACCAACCCCCTCCCCATCCTCACCAACCTCTCTCCCTATCCTCACTAACCCCTCTCCCCACTCTCACTAACTCCTCCCCCAATTCTCACCAATCTCTTTTCCAAATTGATGCTTTGGGGTTTTATTTTATGGCTCATTTAGTTTAACCATGGTCATCTGGAACCACCAGGCTAAAAGCATCAGTTGGCTCCTAGTGTGGTCTCCAGTGGGTGCACAACTGAAGGCAATGACCCCTGTCGTCTCCCTGAATCTATTAGTAGAAAATAGTTCAACAGAAAGAGATCGGCTACTCCTTAACTCCTCTTCCTCCATGCCTGACTTTTGCTAGATCTATTCTTGTACAGCCTTCTGATTGGTTTGGAAAGAATCCATGCCTGGTAGTGTAAGCAGAGCTCAAAGACTCATGATGATGTCTTGAGATCATCGGCCCTGGGTGGGGGCTGAATACAGTAGTTACCTAAACTGAAATAATGCCAAGCTGACTCCTAAGTATATGTGCTTCTGGCCATAGATGATGCTATTCTCGGCCTTGATCAGAGAAGCATCTCTTTCCAGTAAAGGGCAGCAAATGCAGAATCTTGGGGATGCAGAAGATGCTGAGAACGAGTGATGGATGCGTATACAGCCATAAACAAGACACTCATACCATCTCCTCCCAGGGCACACTACAGAAAATGGAGCTGAATGAACATAAATGCCAGAAGACAGAGAAAAAGGCTGTGTTGTCCTCTGGAAAAGGCACACCCATCGCAAGCCCAGTCTCCCAGCACTTCCCACTCCAGGTCTGCTGTGATGCTGACAGCTGGCAAGTTAAGTACATAGTTTTATATATATCATGCATGAAGTAAACTTGAGAGCCACCTTGAGTGTGCTGGCTTCCAGCTTGTTTGTTCCCAGTCACCCCTCTACTGACGTCATCCTTGTCCCTGACAATATCAGTTAGCGATGGGCAACACAGGGTGCTCCCATGCAGCTCTCATGGCTCCAAGTGCTCCACACACCATCCTGCAATAATCCCGACCTTCCAAGGTGGTAACGGAAGTGATTGCTCAGCTAGTAAAGGGTAAAAGCTATGATAGACATCCCAGACCAACTGGCAAATCGGTCCTCAGTCTGGGCCCTTGGGTCTTTGCTCTGTAAGCTCTGGAAGGCTTGGGATGACTACAGATGGATCGGGGTTCCCCAGTGAGAACCCTTGTATATTTAGACCAGGAAATGTGTTCCATGTGCAAACAAAGGCCAGATAAATCTGTCTCTACAGCAGCACACGTGGGCACTGCAGAGCTTCCAGCACAGCCGACTGCTCTGTTGGGCCTGGAGACTGTCACTTTTGTGCTTCTCATTAATAATTCAAGGAGAAGAAACTTAGTGTATCTGGAGTATATAGAGAACACTGGGGAATATAAAGTCATTTCAATGTCAAGTACTAACGTGATTACAGTGCTATGACTTCCTCATTCAGAGGGGGGAAATTATCAGCTCATAATAGAGTCTTATTAGGATTCAGAACTATGCATGATAAACCGCCACAAAACTGTATTTTTAAAATAGCACATTCCTTCCTGATAATTCTGCGCTAAATATGCCACTGAACACAATTACTTTCCTCTGCAGGACATAATTAACAGTCTCCGTGATTAATCACAGCTTCCCAGTTTCATTAATGTTTGGCCACTGCTTCAATCTACGTTCTGAAAGGCTCCATGCTAAGCATCGAGTCCCATTTTAATTCTATTAGTGCTTATAAAAATCCATCTGAAGGCATGCCCTCTAATTAAGGACCCACACTATATTCAATTTCATGGCTATTTTACCACCTTTAAGGCTACCAGATGGCAAGACCACAAATTCTCTTTAAAAAAAATTCCCAAACTTCCTGAATGTTAATAATCTACATTCGAAATAATTTGCTCAAACATATACCAGAGCCAAGAGAGTAAGAGGAAGGAGGTTAAGATACATCTGTACATCAGCCACAACTCAGGCCCAGCTGATTGCAGCGACACAAGACATGGCAGCCCTTTTTATGTGATGCTTTGATTTTACTCCACATAGGCAGAAGCAAGCAATGACCCTGGGCAGGGCGTGTATGTTTCCAGCTTCGATGCTATCTCTAAACCCCATCTCCACTGCAGTCTAGTTTTCTGAGCTAGCTACATTTCGGGTGTGTAATTTGATGGCGAGCCCTAGAGTCGCAACTGTAGTAGTGGATTATGTCACAGTGGAAATACAGAGCTGTAGAAATCCATGCCATTTTGTCTGTGCTATTAATTAGGCATGATCTCAAAAACTTGATTGCAAGCACACACTCATGATTTTACTTTCAATTGCTAAGCAGTCTATAGAATGTTTGGAATCAAAAGATGTCTTGGTTTCGTTGGGATATAACAAGGCAACCTAACAAAACTTCCTGGGAAAAAGAGGCACAAAGTGTTGGTCCCCTATGTCCTTCTGGTTCTCATCCCCTGCTGCATTCGCCTTTGCGAAGCTCATTTAATAAGATGTCATTTACCAGCTCTTATCTCTTGATGGTCCAGACACTGTTTCAGATCTAGCTGACTCAATCCCATCACATCTTAACCTCAGCAAAAGAGAGGGAGACACAAGGGGCTATCTACCAGTGGGAAAATTCCAGCCAGTCCCTAGAGCTGTGCTGAGCCCATAGGGACAGTAGGAAGGCACCTGGGCACTCAGAGAACACTCACAAGATTACTTATTAGATTAAATTGAAGATATCTTTGCTGGCAAACTATTGGGTCAACTCTTTTTTAAGAGAGCAAATTACTCTGTTTCTTTATGCTTTTTTCTATATTTTTCTAAAATTTCAATACTGAACACAACAAAATATTAATTTTAATTAATAGCATTATTTTGTTTGGGATGCCAAACCATAAGTTAGGCTCACTGCTGTACTAAAAGAGCTATCTCCCATCCATCCATCCATCTATCCATCAATCCATCCATCCATCCACCCATCCTCCTCTTTGTCTATGCTTGCTAATACACCCCTGAGAAAAGGTAGAGCCAGCACCACCACTCACCCTTAACTTACATCTACTTAATCTTCAGCACACTATATTCTAATTTTTAAAGGTCATCATTGCTATGGAATAATTATTATATGTTCAGCAGATGTAGCTCTTCAGATTCTACAAGGATAAATTGAACTTTAGGAGACTTTTAAGACAAGAGCAGACTCATTCATATTTTACACAGAAAGCGAGTTTTTAGTTATGCATGCATGGACTTTCCAGAGAAGGGGCAGGCCCCTTTCCTAGTCCCTCCAAACCTCCTATAGATTGGTGGGATTTTTCCCTTCCTATCTTGCTGCCCAAGCCTTGCTCCACAGTGAGCCATAGAATACAAGGGTAGTGGAGGACTCACTTCCTTCAGGGGAACCAGTTTCATCGTTGTCTGGTAGGACGGTGTGAGGGTGGCTGGGTAGTTATAATCCACAATGTCGTGCTTATAATCAGCCTTGTAGGCAACCTGAAACCCAAAGAGAAGAGATATCAGCTTCGGCTTTCCCCTGACCTTTTCTGAATATCATAAATATTTCTTTAAATAATTAGGAACAAAATTAATTCACTTTCGTCACCTCAGAAGAAAACTGCATTATGTTCACACGTTTGCCTTTAACTAATTGAAATCATTCTTAAGTAATCAAAGATTAGTCAGCTTCCACGTGTGGTGCATTTATTTTATCTTTCTTTTTAATTATGAGATCCCTCAATTTTGTTTAAAGTGAACGCTTGCATGCAGGTCTACAACGAAAGTGCTTCTTGACAAATTAAGAAAATGAATGAAAAGTTTAAAATTTCAGAGTATTTCAGTTATATCATAACGGTCAGCACTGGCACGCAGAAGCAGAAGAAACCCAACGTTTAGATGATTTGAATGTGGAGTCAGTCTTCTCCGCGCACTTATTTCCCACAAGGTTTAGAATCTGGTGTTTGCACTCTGTGAACTAGGCCGAGAAAGCTGAAGAGAGAGCAGGGGCTGCCATGCTATCCCCTAGAGTTTGGTTAGCCCCCTCACTCTAACTATTGTTCAGCCATGGCATGTCTTCAGTGACTGAAAAACCAAAGTTATCAGCTAACTAAACAAAACTCAGAGTCAAAGCTGTGAGATCCCGCGATGTTTCAAGGAGGAATCACACTCATGCACTTTACAGCGTCCTTCAGAAGCTGAGCGTTTTGTTACCCTGGATCAATTATAATGGATCCTTCAAGGCAAGAAACACTAACTCGCGCTTGGCTGAGCTCTGGAAGCTTTAAAAGATTTTTATACATTTTTTTTTTTTTTACTGTATTGGTTAACATATAAAGGTCTGGGCAGGTCTTTTTCACAAACCAAAACCTACAAATGTTTAAAGGAGAGGTTAAAAAAAACCAATTGGCTAAAGTCTCCCACCAGCTGATTCCCATCACCCCTTCAGCACAACTCACGTTGCTGGCCAGGCTGCCAACTTTGAGAGCGTGGAGCATACGCCTGTCCATACCGACTCCTTCATAGTGGCCTCTCAGGTGCGTCTGGTAGTTTTCCTTATATTTATTCTAAACGAAAACATTAAGGTTTTGATGAAAATTTCCCAACTAGATGAAGGTAAACTATCTTAATGGTCTAAGACTAAAAATAAACACAATTCCACTACTGAAAAAAATAAACTCTTTAAAAACAACTTAGATTTCAAAAGAACACAAGAACTTGATGAAAGACAAACAAGCACACGGAAACTGGTCTCGTGGGAGCACCAAGCAGACTGGTTCATTTTTACACGTTTAATTTTAAATTTATCAGACTTCTCCAGTATGGAAATGTACCGTGAGACTGCGGAGCTGGCAGGGGACAACCAATGGCTGAGCCCTGACAGTGTTGTGGGGCCACAAGCCAAGTCAGGGCATGGTACTACATCATTGTCTACACGCAGGCAGCCCTCTGTATCCACGGCTTCTGCATCTGTAGCTTCAACCAACCACAGACTGAGACCTCTGAGAAGAAGGCTGTGTCTTACTAAACATGAGCAAGCTTTGCTCTTACAATTCTAGCATAGCTGTTTATGTAGCGTCTTTGATGCATTGAGTCGTAGTGGCATTTCATTCGTATTTTGATAAATAAAGTTGCCTGACGATCAGAAAAGTAAAACTGACACACTGGCCAGCCTTACAGACCAGGCAGTGGTGGCACACACCTTTAATCCCAGTAGCCACACTAGCTTGCCATAGAAACCAGGCAGTAGTGGTATATGGTACACACCCTCAATCTCAGAACTAAAGAGAATTACCAAACAGGAGGAGACAGCTCTCAGTCTCAGCCTCATTCGGAGATTCCTGCAGGCAGATTTACCAGTTTCGGCCAGTGGCTGACTGCTTTGCTTTTCTGGTCTTCAGGTTGAACACCAATTTCTGTCTCTTAGTTTTTATTAATTGTGCTTCATTGAGTATCATGAGTAATCTTGAGTTGTGTGCACAAAGGCTGTGTCTCATTACTAAAATGTTTTTACATAAGGTACTTGAGGATATGAGGATTGTAGCATTTACCAAGGGGGTGTTGGATCAATCCCCTGTGGATATTGAGGAACGATTATGCACAAAAAATAGAACCCGATCTTTGCCAAATTTTATGAAGTAAAAGTTCATCACTATGGCAACCATGGGGAATAATGAGACTTGTCCTAAATGCTGTCTATTGAATAAAAGGAAACCCAAAATGGAATAAATACGTCCTCAAAACTTCTCTGAGGACATCCACATTCCTAAGTGGCACCCCAGCGTTCGGTGTCTCTCCAGCTGACGATGAGGGTCACATGAGATCATAAATCAGCTCCGAAGCACACAGCCACAGTGAAGGGGACACTACATGCTCCATCGGGCTCCTATGCTAGCATTCAGCACCAGGAGCAGCCACTGCGCCACACAGATGTGATGTACACAGTCCTGCCTTGAGGACTCGGTCACATACGGGCAAGCAGGGAATGCTGGGGTTGTGACATCATTTGGTGACAAGCAGACTAACCCCAGAAGACATGCCTAACCAACACTCAAGGTACCATGCACCCGGGAGGCCATGCTTCTCCAAGACACATGGATATAGTCACCAAGACCGTCTCTCAGGAGACACAGAAGCTCAGCTCACAAAACATGCCCAGACAGATGGCTCAGGAATAACTCACATCACTGGTGAATTTTGAGATCTTGCTCACATTCCTGAACTGGGGAGTCTCACAGTAGTTGATACTGTGACCTCTACTACCTTCCAGGTCCTTCTTATACTCCACCTTGGAAAACCGAACACCAGGTGCTTAGTAGAACCAAACCGGACATCATTCTTGAAAAAAGCCCCAAGACTTGACTGGGATATTATTTTAGAAAACTTTCAACTCAAGATTTAAAGTAGGGCAGAGGATACTAAAAATGTGTGTGTGTGTGTGTATGTGTGTGTGTGTTCCTCTATAAAAATAAATAGCAAAGCAAGTTATATCATTCTCTCATTCTGAAAATTACAAATATGTAGCCCTTCTCAAAAGCAAGTACTGTAACTCTTTGCACAGATCAAGAACTGTAAGTCGGGTTGGGTTGTAACCCGGTGATGGTGAGTGTCCCAGGGCTTGGGTTGTAACTTAGGTGTCAGTGAGTGTCCCCAGTATGGGGCTCTGGGGTTGTTCTGCAGCACCAAATATCAACAATAATGATGGTGGCCAAAATGGTTTTATAAATGGCGTGGGTGCCCTTGGAATAAAATGCCTTGCGTGTTTATGTGATAGCCATGCCCTGTTAAATCTGAGAGCCCACTGCAGAGATGAGTCCACTTGAGAAACTCCTCCCACTCTAGACCCACATGAAGGTCTCTTTGTGAACACATCAGGAAAATTTAACAATACTTTACAAAGGAATACGATGGAAGAACCCATTCCAAGGCAAGCCATCTTTAATTTAAAATGGGCTGGCATAGGAGCCCCCCTGTGCTTCGCGCGCGCAGGATGTGAGGCCATTGTTAGCCAACAGACAGTCCCGAGTAACTGCAGGATGGGAGGCTATTGTTATCAGTCCCAGGTAACCACAGAAAGCAGTTAAGGTGAGCACCACCAAGAGAGACAGGGCTGATAATCACAGGGACAAACAAAACAGAAAGTGCCAGTGGGATCACTCACCAAAGGAAATGCCTCTTAAATGGTGACAGGGCCTGATAAAAACCATATGGCGGAGCTACACCTTCTAAAGGTGTGCAAGGTGCATTTCAATGCAGACAAATGACGTATAGTTGAAAATGTATGCATTTGAATCCTACCGCTAGAGATAGTTCCTTAAAGTGGGGCGAGATGGGTAGCTAGAGAAATGGCTCTGTGTGAAGAGGCCACCACTCTTCCAGAGGACCTGGGTTCAGTTCCCAGTACCCACATGGAGAATGTCCAGCTCCAGGGATCCAATGCTCTCTGACCTCCAGGTATGCACATGGCACATAAACATACACTCAGGTACAGACACAGCCACACAGAACAAACGTTTAAACTGCGTGTGTGCACATACACACACTCATAAGTCCACATGTGGAGGCCAGAGGTCCGTGTTGAGCATCTTACCTCGTTTTTTTTTTTTTTTTTTTTTGTGAGGCATGGTCTCATGCTGGAACTTGCTGCTTCAGACACACTGGCCGGAGAGCAGCTTCCCAGGACTTAGCTGCTTCTGCTCCCCGGGTCCCACCCCACACCCTCCCACCCACAGTGCTGCAGTTATAAGTTTGCACCACCATTTCTGTCTTTTGACTGGGTTCTAAGGAGCCACCAAACCTGGGTCCTTTTGTTTGTGTGGCAAGCATTTTACCCACTGAGCCATATCTCCAGGCCCTATAAATACATGTCTTGATAGTCATATGTTCAATTATGTATATTCACGGAGAAAAGGGAGTGGCTCTTTCCTGGGTGAATCTACCCCTCCTGGGTGCCTGAGCTGTTCCTTTCCTCCACCTGCTCAACGATCTCTTGTTCTACCTCTGTCCCTGAGATCTCTATATCACTCCAGAAACTTTCCTTTTCTGGGCTATGAAAAAGAGATGGTCCAATGACTGCACAGGTCTACCAGAGCTAACAAAATGATATTATATGTATCATATATAGTATTATATGTTAATATTAATTATATATTAATATGATCATTATTCTATCATATAGCTAACAAAACAGATCGAATATTTCAGGCTTGGCCCTCCACACAGTCTCTATGTCAGTGCTCATGTTCACCCGTGAGATCTTGATGACAGCCAAAAGCAGTATGTACGCAGATAATGAGGTCACTGTGTCCTGAACACTTCATCTATAAAAACAGGCCCTGAGCTAGACCTGGGCCATGAGCTAGAACTGAAGCCAAGGCCGTAGTGTGCCGACATCTGCTCTAGAATATTAGAATCATCTAGAACTTCTAAGCTCTCAGCACCTGGTTACCATCTCAAAGCATCCAAGGCTCCTGGTGAGGCTCAGAAAAGTCTGATTCTGAGCATTCAAAGGCCAAAGGTCAGAGGGTCACCGATCAGCTTGGTTTGAGATCAAGGCCTTACAGAAGTAACAGGGTGTTCCAAGATACCTGCATCTCAGGGCCCGAGCCTCAGAGAACATGACACCGGGCACTTTTCATAGCCACAAATCTTCCCATAGTCAGAGCTGCCACTCACAGGTCTTCAAGTACTGAACAGCAGCTGACAGGAGCCACCATGAAGGGACAATAGAGCTCCAGGGAACTAGAGGACAAATGTTCTTGCCAACTAAGGCTTAAACATGGGGTGGGTCAAGCAATGTGCACCCCTGAGCAGCCAGGCCAGCCTGGAAGGAAAGGGGAACTCCTGTGGTAGACACAGCTTCTCTCAACTCTGACTCCAGTGATGATAAGAGAAATACGGAGTTTGCAACAGTCTTCCTAGACTTTGACTCCAAACGAATGAAACAACTTATAGTTTTAAAAGTTGGAGCATAGGAGCTAGACAGATG
Organism: Alexandromys fortis; assembly: GCF_014885135.2. Classification (NCBI taxonomy): domain Eukaryota; kingdom Metazoa; phylum Chordata; class Mammalia; order Rodentia; family Cricetidae; genus Alexandromys; species Alexandromys fortis. The sequence goes on along the minus strand of NW_026067893.1, from coordinate 4,509,074 downwards.
GCTCAGAGGCAGGAAAAAGAGACGGTCCAATGATGAGAGTTGCTGCTCTTGCAGAGGACCTGCGTTTGCTTCCCAAGTGGGTGGCTCATAACTGCCTGTAGCTCCAGCTTCAGGGAGACCTGGTACCCTCATCTGGCCTCCGAGGGCACCTGCATTCACATACATGTGCTTGTGCACACGCGCGCGCGCGCACACACAATTAAAACTTGAAATAAATCTCTAAAAGTTGTATCACATAGTATTTGCTCTGACATCTACAGATCTGTTGATTGGCACTTCTGAATATTTAGTAAGAAAGTTTTGAACCAACAGAGAAAGATTTAACTTGTTTGGTTCTGTGTACGCCTGATTTGGAAACAGGTAACACGCAGGCAATATGTGTGGTTTCATTTTGTTTGTTTTGAGGCAAGGTCTCGCGTAGTATAGGCTGGCCTCTGACTCACTGGGTCTAAACTCCTGACCCTCCTGCCTCACTTACCCAGTAAGTGCCAGGGCTATAGAAGTGCCAGCAGCAGCGGCATTTTTCAACAGGGCCACTGCATCCACTGGAGAAAGGGGAAGCGTACAGGAGAATGGCTTTCCCCAACACTCACCTCACTCACAAGCTTGTTCACACTCTGAGCGCGCTTAAGAACCAAGTTGTCCTGGGCCGGGAGCGAGTGGAAATGCGCGGCGCCTTTCATCTTCTGGAAGTCCTGCCTGTATTTTATCTGGAAGGAGCACACACAGAGAGTCTGGGGTTGTGGCTGCCACACGAGAAATCTGAAATAACCCCCGATGTAATGTTAACACGGACAGACGTGCTAGAATTCTCTAAAGGAAGGAAGATTTCTCTGGACTCTTTAAAATCCTTTATTAAATTTAGAAATCACTTGATTCTTTTTCATATTAAAACTCTTCCTGTCCCCTTTAACTCTGCCTGGAGAAAGGGGAAGAGGTACCTCAGGTGACCACCATAAGGAGAAATTCTAACCCTAGCCTGCCCTCAATTCCAACACCATTTCTGCTTTGTCTGCAGAGAAAGGAGTAAAGTCTTGCATTTCCCTTCCTGGGGCAAAGGTGGTGCTGTCCTGGGTTACTGGGTACTCACTGAACGGTGGCAGAATGAAGAAGGAGGAGGAGGAGGAGGAGGAGGAGGAGGAGGAGGAGGAGGAGGAGGAGGAGGAGGCGGAGAAGAAGAAGAAGAAGAAGAAGAAGAAGAAGAAGAAGAAGAAGAAGAAGAAGAAGAAGAAGAAGAAGAAGAAGAAGAAGAAGAAGAAGAAGAAGAAGAAGAAGAAGAGTAAAGGGGAGAGATGAACTAGGTTCCAATCAGAGACCACGTCTGAGTGGCCAGGTTAAGAACTGCAAAGGGTGCCACACTTTACCAAGTTTAATTATAGCCCGTCTCTCAAGGACTGCTATCTGCTAACATTCTCCAAATAAAAACCACTTATCACTCAATGGGTCACACTCAATTTGATAATCACCTGACTTCTTTCGTTGTGGGGTATTTGTACACTGTGTGAAGATGTATGTGTTATGATTGGTGTAATAAGAAGCCGAACAGCCAATAGCTAGGTATAGGTGGGACTTCCAGGCAGAGACAGGAAGAGGGTAGAGATAATCAAGTCCTACATAGGAGCCAACAGGAGACACAGAGAGGAAACAGGAGGTGCAAGATGGAAGAGAGGTAAAGAGCCACGAGGCAAAACAGATTACTATAAATGGTTAATATAAGTTATGAGCCTTATTTAGGAACAAGCCTAAGCTAAAGGCCGAGTTTTCATAATTAGTAATAAGTCTCCGTGTCACTATTTGGGAGCTGGCTGGTGGGACAGAGAAAGACTTGTTACATCCTTTCAGTAAGCTTTTCCCCTAAAAGGCTCAATTTCACAATGGGGCTTTGGTTTCACGATGGGTTTTGATCTGCTTGGACCAGCATTTGTACCTTTTCAAATGACACATGAGCAGGACAGTTTGTCTAGTCTCATTTCCATGTGGACAGATAAATGGGCTCAAAGTCTACGAGCAGCTCAAGAAGACACCATGAATCTGGACCTGCGGCGACACTAGCATATTCTGCTTTCACTTGACTCTAAGAGATGTCTGAGTGTGGCTACCGGTAAGAGCAGCCCCCAACATTCCCGTATCCCCATGGAGCAGTAAGAGTAGCCCCCAGCATTCCCGTATCCCCATGGAGCAGTAAGTGCAGCCCCCAGCATTCCCATGTCTCCACTTCCCATGACTCTGCCAGTACTTACATCACTAACAAGTTCATTGGCCTTCTTGGCATTCTGATAAGCTGGGGTGATCATGGCTGGGAAGCTGCCCTTTCCCCGAGGTTCATCACACTCTTCTGAGTAAACCTGATGAGTCAATCAAAAGCTTTGGTCAGTAATGTGTCCCGCTTGACATGCGTGGTCCTCAGCAGTGATAGATAGCTCAAGAGCCTGATCTCAGGAAAGCTCATCCACAGGGGACATTTCAGGGACTACCAAAGACGTACCATGTGGTGCTAAGACACTAGGTCCTGGAGCCGGAACCACTATATAATACATACTACATGCATGCATACATACATACACACATTCATTCATTCATACATACATGCATGCATACATTCATTCGTTCATACATGCATACATAAAAAACTGTCACCCTCATTCTTATCAATCATCACAATATCCAATAAGCCAAGGGACTCTCCCACCCCATGCTGCCACTGAATATCCATGGTGGTTGCATTCCGTTAGTCTCAAACACTACTTTGTTTAGACCCAATAGCAGATCTCTGCAGAAGGCGCTTTGACATCTCCGCACTGCTCCCCATCAGCCATGTGTGCTGTGTAACCAGAAATCAAGTAGAATAAAGCCTTTTGTAACCTAGATCATACTGCTTTATCTAGTAAACTAGATGAACTATTTACTTCCTAAGGAAGTAATTTCTGTTACTTATGGAAATACTCAATATTTTCAATAAGATAAACATTTTGGGGTGTGTATGTTGAACGTGCATGTGTATTACATGTGCAGGGGTGCATGTGTGCAGAGACCAAAGGGGGACTTCTAGTACCCTGCACCCTATTTCCTAGAGATGGGGGTCTCTCATTGAAACGGAAGCTAGGCTGGCAGCCAGGAAGCCCCAATGATCCCCGTGTCTCCCCCTTGCACAGCACTGGAGTTATCGTTGAACATGGCAAAGACCAGGTTTTTTCTTTCTCTCTTTTTCTATAAATGTGGGTGGTAGAGATTTGAGCTGAAGTTCTCTCTCTAACACAGCGAGCACTCTCACCCACAAAGCCAGCCCCTCAGCCCCTCAAATGCTCATGCAGTGCTTAACCCAACCAGTTTGGTTCCTAGTAATCGTCCTTCAGTGAAGAGATGAAAATGTCTTATTACTGGCCAAGTCACTACACTGGTGTAGGCTCTGCTTTTCAAGGTGCTGGGATTTGTGATCTGTATATTGATCATATGTCCCGATCATATGTCCATGGCTGTCACTGCTGTAGGGGACAAACCGATCTGGCTTTGGAGAGGACCAAGGCCTCTCCCAGAAGTACCACATACCTGGCCATACTGGTCTGTACATTCCTTGGTCACGCCGCCCTCAGCCCCGACAGAACTAGCCTTTCCCTTCATTTCTCTTTGATATTGTTGATGGTACCTCACCTGTTTGGAGGGTAAGAAAAAAAATCAATGAGTCTCGTTATGAGGGTCACAGAGTAAAAATACATGCTCGTGGGGCCCTCTGTCTGTGTGGATCTAAGGCATGCGGCTCAGGCTGAAGCAGCAGGTCACTGTCACAGGGGAAATGGCTGACAATGGTGAGGGAAAGGTACTTCCTGGTCCTGGCAAACATGTAAAAACTGGCAGCAAGTTTGACTTCCTGATCCAGGCTAAGTTCTGGCTTCCTCCTTAACACGACGACATGGCCACAGGTACTTACATCGCTTGCCAGCTCACTGGCTCTCTTGGCTATCTGGTAAGCCGGTGTGATCATGGCGGGAAAACTGCCCTTTCCTCTCGGAGCTCCGCAGTCTTCCATGTATCTCACCTGCGTAGTTCAAAAGAAACCAGTGAATGCCCCACCGCAGTCCCAATAGACATCTGAGGGGGTCCACGCAGAGTGTCATGAGCCCCGGCCTGTGGGCCAGGGCTGGGGCTGGGGGCCAGGGCTGGGGCTGTGGAGCAAAGCAGGAAGGCTGTCTCTGAGGAGCTAATGTCAAGTCTAGGACACAGAGTGGTCCTCTCTGTCACAGATCTCAGCCACAAAGCTGGATTTGTGCTCCCGTCTTCCATTCAGAACCACACTGGGTTCTTGGACCTAGCACATGGTGGAGCGTGTGGGCTATGAGAAGGGACAATGGTGGAAAAGGGACATCCTCAGAAGTCAGCCTCTCGGGCCTGCAGTGGCTGGAGAGGTTTCTCTCACGTGCATCTGATACTGCCTGGCTGGGTGCAAATGTAACCTAGTGCATTCTGTTCAAAGAGTTTCTTCAAGGTCGGCCAGGGCTGACTTATGACAATGACCTCAGGAAGCTCTTTCTGGTGCCCAGCAGGGATCAGGCTTCCTCCTCCATTCTTCCCTCCCTCTCCTCCAGATAACAAAAAACGAGCGATCTTAAGTAAGGACCATCATGCCTTAGACCAAGTCATTTTTCATATGTGTGTGGTACACATGTTTGTGTGTATGTGTCTTCACATGAGGATGGGTACACATGTCTGCAGGCTCCTTTGCATATATGTGCTTACATAGAGAGACCTGAAGTTGATGTTTAGTGTCTTCCTTGATTGGTCTCCACCTTCTGTATTGAGGCAGGGTCTCTCACTCAATGTGAAGCTCTCTGATTCTAGCTACTCTAGCTCCCCGGCTTGTTCCAGGAACCCTTATCTCCACCTGCCGAGCACTGGAATTGCAGCCGCGCAATGTACTTGTCTGGATCTTTAAAGGGCTGTGGAGATCTGAACTCTGGTCCTAAGGCTCGCATGGCAAATGTTTTGTTCACTGATCCATTTTCCCCAGCCCTCCTACACCGTTTCTTACGTCACTTTGAAGCTGTCCCCCAGCTCTGGCCCGTAGCAGCTCAGGAGTGTCTGCCACTGGAGTGAACGTGGAGATGCGCTCTTCGTGGCCTCTCTTGTATTGTACCTGGCAAGGAGAAGCCAAGTCAAAGCCGTGTCACACCTACCTCAAGCCTTGGGGAGGACCCTGCCTTACAGCTCTCCAGAAGCTAAACCTTCAGGCATGCACAAAACAAACCGAGTCTGTGCTCACAAACGTTCTCTTTGCTGATGTGCCAATATAGAGTACCAGGCACTTCTAAGTGTCACTAAATAGCATGCCATTTCAACATTTCAAAATGCCGTGACCATTTCAACAATCACATTTAGTGGGACTATTCTTTACCATGAGCAAGAAGCTAAGGGGCAGAGAAGCTAAGTAATTTGACCAGAGCTACACAGCAAATGTTTGAAAGAGCCAGGATTCGAATCATAAGTTTCCGTCTCTAAAGCCGGAGCTCTTAACCCATAAGCTATGCCACTCTCCAGGTAGATCTGTGTCCACTCTAAGGAAAACCAGCAGCCTGGAGGAACATTTATTTGAGTCTTTGGCTGAGTTCTGTGGCCTCTGCATTCTTCCCTTTTCCACAGTCTGTAGATGTGGCCCAATCAAAACACATTATAAGGAAAACTTGGTTTTCACAACCCTATAAAACGTTCTTTGTATTGTTCTCCTGAATTGCAGGGCTGGCTGCATTCATGTCGAAAGTTAGCCTCATCAAGGATCCAAGTGAGGCCAGGGACTCTCACCTGGCTGGCCAGCTGGTTGGCTGTCTTGGCCCTTTGGTAGGCAGGTGTGATCATGGCTGGGAAGCTCCCCTTGCCTTGCTGCTGTTCACAGTCTTCTGGATAGCCCTGCTGAGGGACCACAGAGGCATGAGGACCCGCCGGGTGCTGGATGAGAGCTCATGAGATACAATGACATCAGAGACACTGGACTCATCCCCTTCATGGGAAACGCATCAATCTATCTCCTTAAATAACACCCTCTAGACGGAGGACCCACAGTCCCCAAGTCAAAGGGCATCACCTCTAGTGTTTATATCATTTTATGGGGAGCCTGGTACAATTTCCTCGGGTGCCCTGGTATCATAGTGTGGCCATTAATCCAAGAGACTCGGCTGGAGCTCATCTCCAGGGAGAGTGAGTTCTACAGCACAGGAAGAGAGAAGTCTCATCTTTTTCTGAGCAATTCGAGGGGTAACTTTTCTAATGAGAAATATGACCTCAGCACTCTGTTTATCTTGCTGTCTGTTTTCCAAAGGAAAAAGTTACAAAAACTAATTGTAATTTCCCCAGCAGGGTCTTCAATGGGAAGCTTTGTATGGGCTGTGTAGAGAAGAAGCAAGGGCACCATCTGCAGTGAAGGGTTTCTCCCAACCCTCTCTGCTCCAGCACCATTGAACTCCTCCCTCATGGTTCTGGAGGTGAGGAGTCTACTGTGGGCATCAGGACCAGCTCCTTCTGGAACACGAGGAGAATCCGTCTCTTCCCCTTCTCTCTTCAGAGGCCCCCGTGGTCCTCACTTTTTGACCTGACATGGCTTTGATCTCTGCTTCTGTCACTACAGTAACTTTCCTCTGGCCCTGTCCTCCCTGTCTACTGGCTGGAGAGAACCTTGTGAGGCAACCCTCAGAATCCAGGTTCTCCTTATTACCATGAGATCCTTAACATAATCACATCTGGACAGTGTCTTTGATGTGTAAGAAAACTGAGTAACAAGATCCACAGACTGGGACATGGGAATCTTGGGGAGAGGGGCATTATAGCTAGACATCTCCCTTCCTGGTGTGGGAGGTCCTCTGTCTATGTGTTGCTTTTATTAGTTGATGAATAAGAAACTGTCTTGGCCTGTGATAGGGCAGAAGAACAGAGCTAGGTGGGGAAAACTAAGTAAATGCTGGGAGAAAGAAGGGCGGAGACAGAGAGAAGCCATTTCTCTGTCTCCTGGTACACACTGTGAACAAGTCACTGCCATGATTGACTGAGACCCCTGCATCCATGAGCCAAAAACAAACATCCCCCGTCAGGGGGTTTTTCCATGGTGACAAGACATTAGTCAAGTCAAGACAAGGGCAGATGTTCTTTCCATCACAATCTTACAAATAAAGGAATATGTAAAGGAATTGTTACCTACTGACTGCAAGTGGTTCATAAGCCCTTACCTCACCAAGAGACTGAGCTTCAACCATCCTTACGATCTCAGGGTCTGGAAGATCTCCTGGACACCAAGTGTTCCTGTCTCCGTACCCTGGCCAATAGTCTCTCTACAAAGAAAGCAGGCACATGCGTCCAGAAACATTCTGTGCCTGCTTGGTTGTCCACCCCACACTCCCCCCAGCCCACCCCACAGTCCCCCCCCGTCCACCTCCCAGTCCACCCCACACTCCCCCAGTCCACCCCCTAGTCCACCCCACAGTCCATCCCACCCTCCCCCCAGCCCACCCCACACTTCCCCCCACAGCCCACCACACCCAACCCCAGCAATCCTTCACTATGAAGATAATCTGCTCTCTAAAAAGCATATCGCTCCCTAAACACATACAGGGTCTCAGTCAACCAAACTGCTCCTGGTTTTCAGACAAGAAAATGACCTAATATCTTGACTAACAATTCCCTGAGATCTTCTATGTTACAAAACCTTCCCTATGCAATAAAATATTTCTTTGCTCCTCTGTGTACTAAGACTGGACAGGGAGAGGTCACCTTAGGCAGGTCTGAGTAAGTAGCTTTACCCAGCAAAATTTCGAAAGCTTACTACTTTTTTTGTATCTGTCAATGGGAAAACCAAAGGAAAAAGAAAAAGATTTTTCTTTTAAAACATTTGCTGTAAAACTTCAGGAATAAAACAAAAGAAGTAAATCACCACTAAAAAACTTGTGTGTGTTTACACATACTTTAGGGAGAATGAAGCATTTTAAGGTAACCTGTATGCAAGAGCAATCGACAACCTTCATGAAAATGAAAAGGCATGTATGCTTGGCCAACACAACCTCAGTTTTCATTGTCTGTTCTAGGAACACACCCCCGTATCCAAAAGAGTAATTATTGCAACGTTATCATGTGTAAGAGCAGAGAGCCCTGCCCACCAATAAGGCAACACCCTGCATCTTCTCTCAATGATGCATCCTTGACACACATCCACACGCTTAAAAGGTGCTGATGTGGACCTAGCTCTCAAGTGTCTGTGGAGTGGAAAGACAACAAAAAAATAATGCACATTGGTTAATGAAAAATACATTGGCATATAATTATCAATAAAAATAATAATAGCTGATATTCTTGCACCTGACACTACTCTGACATCTTTGCATTTATCTATTCTTTAATCTTCACAATTGCCACAATTTTATAGGTGATAAATTTGTTTTCTGACTTGATTTGAGACCCTTTCTCTACAGGAGGGAACTTGTGACACACATGGATCTGGTATTGTGACCTGGTCAAGATACCAAGGCCAGAGAGGCCATTGGCAGTAGGGGCATGTACTACTGTCCTGCATGTTGAAGTTTGTAGCCGCAGGTTAGTGATGCTCTCAGCCTTGGTCAGACATGCAGCAGTTAGGGCACAGACTCATAACTGGTCAAAGTTCCCAGAATAAATAATCGTATATTCATAGCCCTACATGCATCTATATCACCCCCTCCAAGGCTCAAGGAAAATCACAGGAGAGGGGGAAGGAAGAATGTAAGAGCTAAAGGAGGAGGAAATGGGCCACCATAAAAACAAACAAATCTCTTACAGCCTGGTGTGGTGGCACACACCTTTAATCCCAGCATGTGGGAGGCAGAGGCAGGCAGAGCCATTTTAGGAGGCCCTTACAGGACCAGGGAGGAATGGCTGATTCAGAGGAGGGGGACAGAGAGACAGAGAGGAAGGCCTGGGGTCAGGGGGAGTGTCACGGGATGAAGAGCAACACTGGCCACAAACTGGGGCCACTGTTCCTGGTGACAGAAACCCTGAGGTTGGAGGACAGAAAGTGACAAATCTGAGCTGGGCAGACACAGTTGGGGTGCCCTCAGGAAGGATTAATGGAGGTCTAAAGACAGATGGAGCAACACGGTGTATAAAGGATGAGCTAGTGGTCCCTTAGGGGTGACAGCAATAGTGGTCTTCTGCTTGGTCTGCCCCTCCTCTCCCTTCCACACTCACCTCACTCAGCAGTGGCTGCCCACTAGGTGCGCCTGCTCCATCCGTGGACTTCATGTCCCAGTGGAAAACGGATTCTACCTGCTTACCATCTTCTTGGCCATTGACCTGTACACAGTGAAAGTGGTGACCGTAAGATTTCCATCGGAGAAAAGAGAGAGAATAGGCGGTGCACAGCTAAATTGGGGCGGTCCTTCCAAGTCTCAGCTGGGAGGCATCTTAGCGGTACCACAAAGCTCACTGCGTTATTGGTCCCACTGTGGCTTCATTTGTGCCACCCGCCAGGTGGTGGGTATGGAACCCCTGCTGTGGGTAAAGTGCTCTTGAGTGGTGCAGTCAAAAAGATAGAGGTGGCTCTGGCTCAGCTAGTGAAGGCACTCGCCATCAGCCCTGACCCCCTGAATTCAATCCCCAACACTCACGAGGTGGGGGAAGGGAGCTGACTCCCACGAGTTGCCTTCTAACCACATGTGTCCGCCCAGGCACAAATGCTCATACGCACATACATACGCACACGGAAACAAGTGAATATGTAGCTTTTTAAGCTAAATTCTGATGTGGGATTCTTTATTAACCAATGGTAATAAAACATATTCACAGCATGCAGAAGGGAACCCCACATCAAAATTCTCCACAAACTTACACACGGGAAAGTCTTTCCATGTGGCTTTCTTTCCATTAATCCGTCACTTACCATCCACCCAGCTAGATAAAGCACTGGCTCTCTGACGTCATGGAGTCTGTCTACCTTTTGTATTTCCGTGTAAGTCTATTCCTTCCCTGTTTTGACTGGAAATACCCTTTTAGTTGATTTCTGTGTGTAGTATTAGTATAGGAGCCAACTTACCCCCCCCCCATATCTAGTCCTATGACTCTCCAGCCGTTTAGCTGTGAGCAAGTGTGCAAGCCTCAGTCTCTCCAACAAGTGGCCTAAAGAGCGTTCTTTTGACAGTGAACTGCGGTGGTGCTTGGTGTCATTGCAAGACTGTGATATCTCATCTACTGTCTGTCTTTGGCTCAGTGCACTAAGTGACAAGATGTTGCTTTTATAGTAGATCTTGAGAACTGGTAAACTAAGTCCTTCTGCTATCTTCCTCCAGATTTCTTACTGTCCCCGGGCCTTCATATTTTCACACGGTTATGATAGGCCGCCGGCAGGATCTATAAGTCACACAATGATTCCAACTCTGATGGCAAAGGCACAGATGTACAATATCGTGTCCCCATCCAGATCAATTTGGGGAGAACTGGCAGGTCAATACCTCCAGATTTGGGGGAAAGCAAAAGTTTCTTAAAGAGAACTCCATGGAAGGACTCATAATAAGAAAAAAAATCAGCAAGTTCTTAGATCCAAAGCCAAGATATCACAATTTGTTGGATCTGAGATGGAGCCCCAAAACTTCAGTTTTTACAAGCTGAAGTTTAAATCCTCCGTTTTACAGACAATGGAGAAACAGGGGCAGAGAGAAAAATTAAACCTAGGAGTTCCGGTTTCCAGGCAAGGACACTTCTGTCTTTGACTTCCCAGGCTGCGACTGCTTACTGTCTGGTGCAGATCCACGGGAGACTATCAGTGGACTTGGAGAGACTGTCATGAGCAGAACCTCAAGGCAGGGTTCCTGATACATAGCTAAGTCTTTGTCTTGGGGACTCCCTGATCATGGCAGGAGGTTCCCCACCAGGTGCAATAATTCCTCCCTCCAAATTGAGACAGTGATAGAGTCTCCAATCAGCAAATGTCGTGGGTAAAAGGACCCTGCTAGAGAATCATGACTTAAGGAAAAAGCAACGTATGACCAAAACAAGCGGAGCACTTTCAGAAAGCCACCTTGCCACCCCTGCCCAGCACTGTCAGCCCTAACTGACAGTCACAGCCACTGGACTGAGTGAGGCGAGAAGCCAAAGCTGCCATGCCACTGGGGATGCTGAATAGCAAGTTCGATCTCTGAACAGAAGCCATAGACATTCCATCCACTCTCAGAAAACAGGAACTTCTGGCTTAATAAACATTTTTTATGACACTTGTGAAGCAGAAAATCATATGTCTATGACAAATCATAGATTTATGCCAGCTTGAAGTCTTTACCCAAATTCCCCTATCCCCACTCTCACTGAAGTAGGCCTTTCCTTCCTTTGAAAATTCTAGCACATAAGCACTGAATATATTTCTTTTTGAATTGGCTGTGTTTCTCAAAGAGTTGAAGGGTAGTGTTGAAGAATTTGTTCATCACACACCCTAGGGTAGCTCAAAGATTTGGGGCCTAAAAAGGACATGATTATTTATTTCAGTTTTTCCTAATGAAAAAAATTGGAGAACGGGGTCTCAATAATAATTTTTTTATATGTGCACACACTATACACACAATACAAAAATGCACATATATACACAGAAATATACTTGCACACACACAGACAGACTCATACATGCATATATGCATACCACATACACATATATACACATATGTATATATTCAAACATACCATAAACATACAATACCCATGAAAGTATACATATATACAGCAGGACGTGTATCATGTGTCTGTATGTGCATGTATGTCTGGTCACACTTGCTAGCACCCTTACACACTGCCCATGTGCAAACATAGGAACACGTACACACTGTCACATGGTCATATAGATGCAAACAAAATAGACACTGTCAGGCATGCTGGGATCTAAAGGAGAGTAATAGATTACCCACGCATCCTTCCAGGTTAGGACTGTCATACACAGTTAAAAGGAAGCGAGCCCTCCGCTGCCCAGGGAAAGGTAAACACTGTGTGCCTCCTTGTATAACTCTAAGACAGCCCTGTCAGCTGAGGCTTGAGGGAGGCCAGGAAATGGCAGACAGCACAGATCTCTTTGTACAGAGCATGACACATGCATTCTGAGGTCAAGTCCTTCTCCCTGAACACAACCACAGAAACTTCTGGATACATGAAGTTTTCATTTTTCTGGCTTTTGCAGTTTGCCACCTTCCAGGTGTGTATACAAGTGGGCCAATCATATGGACTCTGCAGCCAGACAGATCTGGATTTGTACGCCAAGATCTGGATGGGATTGTACAGGTTTGTACATCTCGAGAGTGAGATAAGAACAGTATCAGCTCCCCTGGCTTATATATGAAGTGACTGATTTTCCAGTCAGTACTGCATGCGCTTGTTAAATACAAACTTAATGCCGCGTGCTTAGGGAGGGAGGTCTGGTGACAGCAGCCGCAGAGACGACACATGCAAGCCCAGCCGCATTAACAGACTTTCCTAAGGACAGCCCAGCGAGTGCCAGAGTCAACGCAAACAGGGTGGTGCCAGGAAGAGAGATTACTAGAGAGCCCTGCACCTGCTGGGTCATCCCTAATTTTAGAAATCTGCCTAAATTTCTATGCCACAGAGCAACGTCTCATGGGCCTGTAGAGAGACGAAGGCCGATGACGCAGCGTATTAATAGATACGACGCTCCCAACAGCTGGGCGGGTGACAGAGCACACGCTTGGACGTACGAGCACACCACCCTCGCCTGCCTAGCCCTCTCACCTACCTCCCAAAGCAAACTTCATTTCTTAAAATATCTCTGAGCTATCCCTGGATAATCATAAACTGCCGCTCATTCAAGGGAGTTATGGAGTGTGGACCCGGAGGGCTTTGGTTTTCTACTCCAAAATACAACAGAGGGAAAAAAGAAGGACTCCTTGAAACCTTTTCCGATTATGTATTAACTACCTAGTGTATGCAAGGCCTATAATACAAAGTGATAATCACTGTGTCCTGGCTGGCCAGACACAAAGGTTATGCTAGAACCAAGGACCTGTGTACTGGTCTCCACTGTTGTGGTAGGACAAAGAGCAGTTATAAACACTCTGAGTGTGTGAAGAGCAAGTGAACTGGCCTGTGTATAAACAGAATCACTTAACAATCAGCAGGGGTCTGAGCCCAAGGCATTCCCTTAAAGGTGATTTCAAAATGCAAAGCTAAGTGACTTACCCCACCCGTGGCGGCCACAGGCTTCTTCAAGGTTAGATTTAAAGGCGTGTGGTAGACACTAGTGAAAGTGTTGTTCTTAGGGTTATGGCTGCAAATGCAATGGAAATCGAAATTAGAAAAGTGCTTGATCCGAGGGACAAGTGACTTCTTGGAAAACTGGTCTCTTAAGATGGATGAGCACAAAACTCCAGAACATAGCTCATGGTTTCCCACTAAATCTTATCCCTCATAAACATAAGTGAATTCAACACACGTAACATGGAGGTAATTTTCACTGAGGGCGGGCATAGATCTGGACATCACTTAAGAGCACTTCTAGAGCCCCATCTATTCAGATCTTTGTTGCCGCGTTCTACAGGTTTTATAATCTGACACATGGTTACAATGGGGCAGCTGGTCTTTCGCCAAAGTCCCACATTAGGGCTCTTCCGTGACTAAGTCCCACATTAGGGCTCTTCCGTGACTAGATTTGAGTCTTTCCCAGAGGGGGTGCATAGAGTCCAGCCTGTAGCTGAGAACCAGATCCCTCAGTTGGCTACTTTTTGGAAACCAGAAGCCAAGCCGTGGGGGCTGGCTATCAGACACTTACGCGTGACAGTACGGCTTTTTCTGGTGACTCACGAAGTTATTAACAGAGAGCATCATCTTGCAGACTTCACAGTGGAAACACGCCTTGTGCCATGTCTGGAAGGCACAGAAAAAAAAAACGGACAGTTAGTGGTCTTCCTCCCGACTCGGGGCTCACAGACTTTAAGGTAAAAAGTTGAGGATCATGGATAAAATGAAACTAAAATTCATGAACTATACACTTGAGTAGAACATGCTAAAATGAAACATTTTTTTTTCTTGAAGCAGCACAGAAGGCACAGAAATGAGTAGAACCTTAGAAAAGTAGAATGCGCCCTTCCCTTATCATAATAGAGCTCTATATGTGAGAAGACACATGTCCCAGGCATGTCAATCTTCCCAGAGACCGTAGAACATCTCCACTGACCTGGTCTATACAGCTGATCTTCTCAGCAGGGTAGACGCCATAGCCGCACCTAGAGCAGGCCTGCACGTTCATCTTGGAGTGTGGTACCCAGGGAGAAGCAACAGGCCAGAAAGCCAGAACCCAGTCAAGATGCTCACGCCTTCAAAATCCCACCACTATGAAACCCCTCAGGACGCCTTGAGCCTTCAGAATCCAACTTCTACTTTCCTTTGCTGACCTTCTGCTGTGGAGTCCCCAGCTGGTTGGCTTTTAAAGCTGCCACTTACTCAAGGGACAATTTTGGCAACTCCGTCAGCACGCATGCGTCTGAGACAAGGTGGGGGTATTTCAAGCTGACATGCTTCTCAAAATAGAAAAGTTAACTCATGGTGGCATCATGTTTATGTGGATAACCAGATCTCAGGGTGTGTGAGAGAGAGTGGGGGTGGGGGGAGCTGGTGAACACTAGCCATGATCATACTCCAGAAAAGGAACCTAAAGAATAGCTGTACCCCCTCTTGGAATCTAATTAGAAACACAGGCTGTGGCCCCTCTGACTAATGCAGACAGGACACCTCTCCAAACCCTGGGAACAAAAGAGGACTAACTCACCCTCTTAGAAGGATAAATGCCGAATCTGAATTTTATCTATTTTGTAGTAACAAAATAAGAACTTACTGAGATACTCATTTCTGTTTAACTTATACTGGAATTCAAAAATATATAAGGACAAATAAGAATGCTTGGTGTTGGGACTAGAATGTTCCTCGAGGCTTTTCTGCTTATTCTCTTGTCTCAGAGGTCTTAATAGGGGTGGCTTGGTGACAAAAATCCCTTCTCCTGGCCTTGGGGAGTTTCTACTGCCTTTAGTCTCTGCTTACAGGCAACCTTATGACTTTCAGAGACACCCTTTACAAAGTGACATTCCACTTGTCCCCACCAGGACCTGACTGCTTTATGTGTCCTCCACCTGTGGAGAGCAGTTATTGCTGTGTGGAAATACTAAATATGAATGAATCTATTGTTCAGAATCACCTCCACCATAAATATAACACCATAGTCCATGTTAGAACTTGTGTGTGTTTCAGGGTCTGGAATAAGGCCTGTCCTTGGTTCTCAGTTAGATCTAGTAAACTAATGGAGCAAACTTAATGCTTACACCAAAATACCCCCAGAGGCCAGACGTGAGGTCCTAGGCAACAGTCAGACCTCAAGTGGATGCCTAAGTCCCCATGTATAGCAGGCAACACTCCTCAGTCAACAGATGTCAAGAGAATATTCGGCATTGCCAAATACTCTCATTTTCCCATGGAAGCCAGAAATCTGGATTTACTCATGAAATTTCCTTTTTTTAAAAAAAAATTTAAGTAGAACACCGGGAGTGGAAACTATTACACAGGGTTACAGTTAGTACCTTTACAGTAGCCTATCAGCTTCCGACCTTTGGCCTCTTCCTGGAGTTAAGGCTAGGCGAGGTTAGGGCAATCAGAGCAGGGAGGGAAGTTGCCACGCCCTAAACAGAGACTGGGATGGGGGTGGGGTGGGGGTGAAATAGAAAGCAGGCAAGAACTCCAGGCTCAGGTGCCTCCCACTGTGAAACTGCCCTCCTGATAGCAGGGTGGTCCCCAGCCAGAACCAATGGAAACAGACCTGAGGTTTTGGCTGTGTACCAGACTTCTCAAGCCTGACTTGGGAAATTAGGTGGGAGCCCCCAAACTGTGAGAATGAATCAGGAACAATTTCCTAATGGGAAAAGCTAAGAGTGGCTCTACCTGCTGAAGGCTGACTGTACCTCACAGCTGCTCCTCCACCTTCTCTATCCCACTTGTGAAAATGAGAATTGCTGAGATATCCAGTTCAAGTGGTCTTCTGCTTCATGAGTTAGAGGGAGACAGCACACACAGAACTGGAAGAGGGGCAGTTTAAGGATGCAGAAGTAAAGACCTCTGGCAAGACCAACAACACAGGCCTCCCTCTGTGCCGACGCAGGGTTCTAAGTGTGCCCTCCAAAGTTTATGTCTTGGATACTCTATCCCCAGGTATCTATTGGGAGATGGGGCCTAACAAGTCGCAATTAGTGAACCAATGTCATCACAGAGACACTGAGGTTGCCGGTGCCTTCCTCTCTTCTGCCAAGGGATGACACAGCAGCAAGCCCTTGCCAGAAGTCAGTGTCATGCCCTCTGCCTCCAGAGCTGTGAGCCAAATGTCACTCATCCTGAAATGCTGAGCCTTACTGTAGCCGTAGGAAACAGGCTGAGACAACAGGCTCTGCAATTGGCTCATACCCACACCATCTTTCTCCAGTTTTCTCTCTTAGTGTTCAGGGACCTCATTTAGGAGAATATTTTCATTACTATAATTCAGGGACCAGTGTGAGGAGGCGGGAAATGAGGGGAGACAGTTGGCATGAGGTTGATCCTCAGGGTGACCACAACCCTTATCCAAAATGCTTGGGACCAGAAGTGTTTGGGGTTTCAGCTTCTCTTTTAGTTCAGAATATTTGCATAATTTATTAGTTATGAATGTTCTGACTTAGCTTAGCTCATGCCTTGCTTCAGGGCCTCTTACCTTCCCTCCTTCCTTCCTTCCTTCCTCCCTTCTTCCCTCCTCCCTCCCTTCTTCCCTCCTTCCTTCCTCCCTCCCTCCCTCCTTCCTTTCTTCTTCCCTCCTTCCTCCCTCCCTCCCTCCCTCCCTCCCTCCCTCCTTCCTTCCTTCCTTCCTTCCTTCCTTCTTTCCTTCCTTCCTTCCTGTCCTATTTTCCTGCTTCTTGTGCCTGATTTCTGACCCCAGGAGTGTCCCTCTCTTTCTCCCTTGTTCTCTCCTCTTCCTTCTCTTGCTCCTGAGTCTAGATTTCTCCTCCTACTTAGTCTGTCTGCCTGCCAGCACTACCTATCCCTCTGCTTCCTAGCTACTGGTCACTCAGCTTTTATTAGAGCTATTAGGTATAGGAAGACAAGGTGAAACAAAAGCAACACATCTTTGCCTAATTAAACACACATCCTTACACCGTTAACAATGTAGCATAAACAAATGTAACACACCTTCACATAGTCAAAGTCATATTCTGCAGCAATGTAGCACATTTTTGCTTATCACAACAATAGTCCACAAACCTGGCTCCTTCATGCAAGCTTGAATATGGGCAACTCAAAACCTCACTACTGAATGAGCTCAGATGGACTGTTAAAGTCCCTTCCACACTTCAGAGCTAACCTGGAAAGTCTAGGTTTACACCCTGGATAAATCAGAATGTAGTTTCATTTAATGGAATTCTTCATTCATATTAAGAACTGTTGGTTTTAATTATTCCCTCACACTTGACTGGGGTGAGTCTATCTTGACGTCCAGGAAGTGCCCATACCTGCTAAGATTTTAGACATAGTGCTGAAACTCAGGCTCAAGAAGAAGAAGAAGAAAAAAGCCCTGGTGATTCAAGAGACTTGCAGGTTCTAGAAGCAAGGATCTCTGGTATGCCTAAAACTGCCATTGCTTCAGTGTGAATGTAGTTAATTAGCGGTTCTTAGGACAGCTGAAGAGAGGACTTGGAGGCTCAGGGTGTGTGTGTGTGTGTGTGTGTGTGTGTGTGTGTGTGTGTGTGTGTGGCGTTTGCGCGCACGTTGGAGGTGACATGAAGGAGGACCTGTGGAAACGCTGCTTCCTCATAGTGCCTGGAACAGGGCAGCACACACGAATGATTTTGGTGCAATATCCATGCAAGCCAGAGTTAGGAGGTGGAGACTTGCTTAAAGACAAAATTACTGCCCTTAGCGTCCCCTCCCAAGCAACTTCTGAAAAGACACCTGACCAAAGCTACAGTTGGTGCACGGTATCCTGTAGAGCTGATTGCGTTAAAGGGAAAATGACGAAACAGGAGCCCCGCCATTGAGGGGACGTCAAATCTTTGAGTCAATCTGCACTTCGACCATCTGCGCTTCGTCAGGGACTGCGCGGCAGCGGGATCCTTGACTTCAACCGGTTTGCAAACTCGCGCGCTTCTGGGTGAGTGCTGGGAACTTTGCATAAGTCTAGCAGGTGAGACAGGGAGGGGAGGGGAGTGGCTCCAACTCGCTGGGCCCCACTCCTGGGGGGCTTTGCGAAGAACTGGACCATGCACACAGTTTTTTTGAGCACGCGGCAGATTTGCGGAGGGTATTCTGGGGATCACTTTTCTGGCGGGCAGCTCCTTAGAGTCCGCGGCTGGCCAGTTCTGTAGAGCGGCTTGCTTCGTGCCGCGGAGAGGGTTGCCCGAACCTCACAGAGCGACCCCAAACCAGGCGGCGAGCCGAGGCAGCCTGCGCGCCCGGGCCTGGAAAGGGCTTTCCAGTGGTGGACGCGCTCTCCCGCGCGTGGCCCGCTTTCCCCGAGTGGTGCGCACAGCCCCGCCCGGCCCGCTTCTGCCCCTCCCGCTCCTCCCCCTCGAGCTCCTGGACTTTTACTTTCGCTTTCCGTAAAGCTGTCCTAGGCCCTCCTCGAGGATCGGACGCAGCCGTGGGCTCCCGCCGGCCACCGTGGGAACGGTAACTTGGGCCCCTGTCGTGGCTTTCCCCACCCCTCTTCCGCGAGCTTCCAACACCCGTGCGTCCCAGACCGGGTTCCCCTCCCTCCTTCCCTCCCGTAAGCTCGCAGAGCACGGCGTCTAGGCAGGCTGGCGCTGAGGCTGGGGCTCTGCACGCCCCTCCATCGTTGGCTTTCCTCAGCTTGGTTCTCCCTGGGCTTCCTAGCCGGGGGTTTCGCCACATCCGGTTCCATCCCGGATGTAACGGGGAAGGAAGAACTGGTGTAGGGCAGTAGAGACTGTCTTGCTTGGCCTTGGGAGGACTACCTGGTCAGACCGGCAGGGCGGCTTAAGCGCCTGCCTCTTCTGTTCAGTGAGAATCTTGGGCGGTCCTGGCTGACTTGTGCTCAGGGAAGGAGGGAGTTAAAGCGCACAAGTCTTTGACCAAGGCTAAAAGTACTCATGGGGGGGGGGGGGGTCCCGGATCCTTGCATCAGAGCTCTTGTAGGGACTTTGAAGGTGGAAAACTGGCAGGCGACACTGAGCGGTGGGGCTCTAGGGGACACCCGACGTTTACCCCTTGGGCTTTGCGGTTTATGGGGAAGGAAGTTAGCTTGTAGATGTACGTGATGTTCCTGAAGTACTTTTCAAGACCTTATCTTGAACTGGATTTACTGTGAGGCCCGGATTTTCTGTTTACAGCCTTACTCTTCCTTCAGAGTTTGGCCAACCTGACCTTACACCCCCCTCCATACTGTTAAGGCCTAACTTTATAATCTGCCACCGTGCAGCCTTAGGCAAGATGTGGGCAAAAAGTCTGGTTACCTCGCCAGGTGAACCTCTGGTGACACTGGTGTGGAGGGTGGCAGCTCTGGACTTGGAGCACTTAGGGAAGAATGTATCCGGGCAGGGGGTTTGTATGATGTGACTGTGCTTGGGAAAGAAGCCTGTTTTCTCAGTATCCTGACCCACCTCCTCGTGTCCAGTCTGCTTTCTGCTACTGGGATAAACACCATGACCAAAAGCAGCTTAAGTAGGAAAAGGTGTATTTCATCTGACTGTTCCGGGTCACAGTCCGTTGGTGAGGATATATGGGCGGGAACCTGGAGGCGGGAAACTGCTTACTCATTCAGCTAGCTTTCTTACATAGTCCAGACCCAGCAGCCTAGGGATGGTGCCACCCACAGTGGGCTGGGTCTTCCAGGCAAGACAGACCCCACCCCCCCCACATGCCCACACACCGAGATGGCCCCGGGCCAGTCTAATCTCTAATCTGGGCTGCTCCTGAAGAGAGATTTCCTTTTCCTGGTGACTCTAGATAGGTCACATTGACAATAAAAAGCTAGCCAGCCTCACATTTGGGTCTGGGAGAGCACTCAGGGCAGATGGCATCCCAGCAACCAAAGGGCTTGCAAGTAGGAGCTACCACTTCGTAAGACAGGAATTTGGAGTAGCTGGGGAGTGGCTGGACATATTCTTTTTTAAAGCATTTCATTTGTATTTTTTAATAATAAAGCTTGCCTGAAGATCAGAGAGTAAAACAACCCCGCTGGTCAGCCTTACAGAGCAGGCAGTGGTAACACACACCTTTAATCCTAGTAGCCACGCTAGTTTGCCATAGAAACCGGGTGGTGCATGCCTTTAATCCCAGTGGTGCACACCTTTATTCCCAGCCCTAGAGAGGATTATAAAACAGGAGGAGACAGTTCTCAGACACAGACTCATTCTGAGATTCCTGGAGGCAGGATCGCCATTTCAGGCTGAGGTCTAGGTAAGAGCCAGTGGCTGCCTGTGTTGCTTTTTGGATCTTCAGCTTGAACCCCAATATCTGTCACTGAGCTTTTATTAATTGTGCTTCAAGCAACCTCTTGAGAACTAACACGGGGTCCCAAAAGAGCACCCATGAGTAGTGAGTGCCCTGGTGGCTTCCTACTGGATCCCATCTCTTTAGTCTCACCATCTTTAAGCATTATGTAGGGGACAAGCCGCTGAGGGACCAACTACACCCAACAACAAACATCACACATTTTAAGTTGTTTAAAGAGATCTTGGTCTCTTGACAGTGGGCGAGCAATGTCCCTGTGGTGATTGCTCTTTGCAGCCCCTGAAAAGGGGACAGGTACACAAAAGTAAGGCTAGGACACCCCTCGGGCATAGAACCAAGGTGGGATGGCTTTCTGGGAGGGC
Source organism: Alexandromys fortis (assembly GCF_014885135.2). Lineage (NCBI taxonomy): Eukaryota > Metazoa > Chordata > Mammalia > Rodentia > Cricetidae > Alexandromys > Alexandromys fortis. Next base: position 4,488,246 of record NW_026067893.1, on the reverse strand, counting down.
CTGAGGGTCAGACCAGGAGTCAAAATCAAGAGCTGGCCTCACCACGGGAATAAAGAAGCTACTGAGTGCTTAGCCTTACAGATCAGAGTCAGGTCCACTGCTGCTGATGTAGGTTGTCAGCAGAGAGGCTGACGACTTAGATTCCTCCCTTTAAGATGTGTTTTAGCTCATGGTTTTGGGCATCTCGGCATCTGGTCTGCTTGCCCTGTTGCTATGGGCCTGTGGCAGGGCAGAGCATCCTGCCATCGAGAGTGCGCGATGGGGTAAAGTTGGTCACTCCCTGGCAGCCAAGGAAATGCTTGAGGTCTTGTCTTAGTTAGTGTTCTGTGGCTGTGAGAAGACCGTGCTGCAGCCAAGGAAAGCATTTAATTGGGGCCCTGCTTATAGTTCAGAGGTTTAGTCCATTGTCATCATGGGTGGTCAGACATGGTGCTGAAGAGGTAGCTGAGAGTTCTACATCTAGACAGCAGACAGCAGGAAGAGAGTGAGACACTGGGCCTGGCTTGAGTACTCAAAACCTCAAAGTCCATGCCCAGTGACGTACTTCCTCCAAGAAGGCCACACCCACTCTAACAAGACCACACCTAATTATGCCACTCCCTCTGAGCCTGTGGGGGCCATTTTCATTCAAACCACCACAGGCCTCCAACAGAAAGTGGTGTAGGCATCACGAAGAAGACGCGGCAGACGGGAGTCTCCGGCCGAATCCAATTAGTGCTGACCATTTGCACATGGGTGTGAGGCCACAGTCAGGGTACCTAAGGAAAACTGACTCTCCCTGTCTAGCAGTCAGTAGCTTCTCAGCTAGGAGTGGGTCCCTTCTTATGTCTTCAAGCCTGAGTTTCTCAGCTTTCTGTTGTTCGTGGTCAGCTCACTCTCCACTCCGGAGGCTCCAGCCCATGCATGGTTAACTGGGCCTGTGGCTCTGAGACCTGTGCCTATATAACACATCCTGACACATATTGGTCAGTTTTCCCTCAGTGACCAATACCTCAGAGGACAGCTTAAAGAGAGCCTCCCTTTAGAGCAGTGGTTCTCAGTCTTCCTAATGCTGTGACCCTTTAATATAGTCTCTCATGTGGTGACCCCCCCAACCATACAATTATTTCGTTGCTACTTCACAACTGTAATTTTGCTACTGTTATGAGTCATTGTGTAAACATCTGAGGTTGTGACTCACAGGTGGAGAACCACTGCTTTAGAGTGGTTTTTGTCCCTTGGTTCAGAAGGCTCAGTCCACATGAGGCGGAGCACATGGAACAGGATTGCTACTTCAGTAAAGCTGCTCTCTTTGAGGCAGCCGGAAAGTAAGGAGAAGGTGACAGGGAGGGTCCGGGTGCACACTACCCTTTAAAGAAACAATCCCAGTGATCTAGTTCCTCCAGCAAGGCCCCACCTCTGGAAGCTTCCATCTCCCCACCAGCTGAGGACCAAGCCTTCATTCGACACATGAGTCTTGGAGGGAGCATTTCATTTTGAAGTCATAACAGTGGGGTATTCACTTCATGGCTTTAAAAAGGAAGAGGAAGTGGGTGGGTCTCTGTTTCCCCTGAGGACCCTTGAGTGACTGGAGGGCTTCTCCTGGGGCCTCACTTTGGGGTACAGGGCTTCCTGGCAGTAGTGCTAGGGAGCTTTGGGGGAGGGGACACACCAGATCCAAACCAACCACGTCTTGTGCATTTTTTTTTTTTACTGAGTTAGTGTTTACTATTCGGTCTCGTGGCTTCCTTCTGTGTTTCAGGTGTTAGCATTTTGACAGATAATACATTTTCTTCACCCTTCCATTGCTGTTTAAAATGTCTTGTTTTGCTCCATCCTTCTAGGGAGGAAACAGAAACTGCCCTCTTAGGTTCTCTGCTGTGTACACCCGAGAATTTGATCTCTTGGTGCTGGATCCCCATAGACACCTACACTTTCAGGCTGTATTCTGGTCTGTGGGGAGTGGCCAAAGTTGTCACTTCTAGGGCAGGATAAGAGCTGGAACCTACTCTTCTATAGTCACAAGGACACTCTCTCCTCTCTCTCTCTCTCTCTCTCTCTCTCTCTCTCTCTCTCTCTCTCTCTCTCTCTCTCTCTCTCTCTCTCTCTCTCTCTCCCTCCCCCCCTCCCTTCTCCCTTCCATACTCCTCCCTATGTGGGATTCCCCTCTCTATGATGTGAATACCATTGGTTAATAAAGAAACTGTCTTGGGCCTGCACAGTGAATAGAGGTAGGTGGGGAAAAAATGCTGGGAGAAAGGAGACAGAGTCAGGGGAAGCCATGAAGCTGCTTCCAGAGACAGATGCACTGAGACTTTGCTGGTAGGCCATGACCTTGTGGTGATGCACAGATTAATGGGTTAAATTAAGATGTAAGAGTTAGCCAATAAGATGCTAGAGCTAATGGGTCAAGCAGTGATTTAAATAATATAGTTTCTGTGTGATTATTTCTGGAGTCTGGGCGGCCAGGAAACAAACAAGCTGCCTCTCCTTCAACACCTCCCTCTTTCTCTGTTTTTATAGATCTTAGGTTTAACCTTTAAGATTAAATTTGGCAAAAGAGTCAAGGCTTAAACCCATATTGAGGATAGTCTTTTTCTGGTAGGTCTTAACAAAGATTTGACTGGTTTATTTTGAAGATATTCAAGCACGTGCCTTGCTGGAGACAGTGTAAGCTTTAAGTGTGGTGAAGACGGACTGGAAACTGCTGGGTGTCTCTCAAATGTCCGGCCTCTGCTTATCTCCTCTGATGGCATAATCTCTTAAGAAACATTTGGTGTCCTGATCTGAAAGATCTGTGTCCTGACCAGAAAGCCACTGATCACTGTAGTGGGGAGGCTTGTGATGTGCAGAGTGAGACAGACGGTGGCCATCTGATTTCTGCTGGCCACTGTGGTTGTGTCCATGATTCTTTCTGACTCAGTTCCTCCTCCACTGCCTGATGTGGGAGTATCATATCAATCTGTTGATTTCATTGGCTGAGCAATAAAAGAAACTGCTTGGCTGGCCCTCATAGGTTAAAGCATAGATGGGAGGAGAAAACAGAATAGGATGCTGGGCGGAAGAGGAAGTGAGGTCAGACTCTGCTCTGCTTCCTGAGAGACCCGACAGCTCTGCGCTCTGGAGCAGAGACACCAGGATGGATGGAGGCTAGACTCTTCCCGGTAAGCGCACCTTGGGGTGCTTACACACATCATTAGAAATGGGCTAGTCCAGGTGCGAGAATTAGCCTGTAAGGGCTAGAGTTCATGGGCCAAGCAGTTCTTAAATGAATACAGTTTGTGTGTTGTTATTTCGGGCATGAGCTAGCCAAGCGGCCGGGGTGTTGGGGACGCAACCCCGCTGCCGCTCCATATTTCAACAACTGCCCGCAAGCCAAGCCTCTCCTCTCATCCTCTCTTCCCTTCCCTCCCTCTTCTCTCTGTCTGTTTCCTCCCGTCTCTCTTATTTTCTGGAAAGTAACTTCCCAATGGCACTTCAGAGCTAGACTCCACAGAGCTGTTGCTTGGCCTCCCTAACACCCTCTCTAGGCTGGATTCCATCTCCAGATGCCGTTCATTGTCACGTCCTGGGACTCAAGGTGTTCTATAAAACGGATGTAACCTGCTTCTTTATATAAACACCTTCTTTTCCAACCAGGTGAAGACATCCTTAGGCCAGCCCTGATGGGTGTGCACACGCTGTCCCTGAAGGTCTGATACCAGATAAAATCTGAAGTTTGCCGGTTTTCTTGGCTCACTGAAGGCGAGCCCCTGATCTTTTCACGCAGAATGAAACAGGATTTGGTTTGTGAACAAGGATTCCAATATGGGCGCTCCTTGGGCCAGCTGCATCTGTTTAGCTAGTTCTCTTCCCATGGGGGTGTTCATTTCTTCCAGCCCTTCCACTCAATTAATATTTATTTCATAAGCACCGTCTGTGTACCAGACGCCTCGGCCACAATGAGTTTATATTGTTCTGCGGGAGCCAAGCAATTAGCACAAATAAATGACAAACACGAGAGCCAAGTAGGCAGTGAGCATGGGGTAAACAGCCAGGTAGTAAATATTTTTGTGTCTGCTCAAAGAGGCAGAACAGGCAGAGAATGAGTAGGACTTACTCATGTAAACAAGCAAGCCAGTCTCCTGATACCTGCCCTAGGTGGTGAGGGGCCTTGAGATCCAGGGAGATGAGAGAAAAGGTGAACTTTTTAATAGTGAGAATCACCTGAAGATGTGTGTGTGTGTGCTCTGTGTGTGCACACACGTGTGTGTGCTGTGTATGTGTGTACGTGTGCATGTGTGTGTGTACTGTGTATGTGTGCATGTGTGAATATCAGCCAAAGGTCAACCTCAGGTGTCATTCGTCAGGAGCCTACCTGTCTTTCTTTTTCACTTCTTTGCAGACAGGGTCTTCTCTCATTGGCCTGGAACTACTGATCCAGCTAAGCCACATGCCTGCATCCCTGGGACTGGGGTTCCAAGTACATGCCGCTCTGCTGGGCTCAATCACGTCCTCCCTCTGCACCCTGCCACTGAGCTGTCTCCTTAGGCCTCTTCAAGAGTCTTTTTAAAAAATAATTTATTTTTATTTTACATTCATTGGTGTTTTGCCTACGTGCACATCTGTGTGAGGACTGTGGGTCCCCTGGAATAGTTACAGACAGTTTGAGCTGCCGTGTGGGTGCTGGGAATTGAACCTGGGTCCTCTGGAAGAGCAGCCCATGCTCTCCACTGATGAGCCATCCCTCCAGCCTCGTGAAGATGCTGGAGCAGGAAAACTGTTTGATGGAAAGCTGCTTGGGTTGACCGTGGAAAGCCACCCACAGTGAAGTTTGACATCCTGTGGCCTGCCAGGACTTCGGGGGCCTTTCTGATTGTTACAAACCGTGACAGGCTTTACACAGTTTGCTGTGCACCCCAGACGTTTAGCAGAGCCATGGGTGCTGGAGTGGAAGCTCTGAGGTCAAGGGCTTTGGGTGCTCAGCCACTGGGAGGAGGCCTGCCTGCCATGTAGTTGGTACTGGTGTTTTTTTTTTACTACATTGCTGCATTGATGGCACAAGAACTGTGAAGCCTAAACATGCAAGACTGCCCACTGCTAGGTTTCATTCATTAAGAACTGTGCCACCTAGAGTGCCATTTGAAAACACCAAAAAACAGAGTGACAGTTGACAGAGTGCCTGCTGCTCATGTGTAAAGACCTAAATTCTGTTGCTGGGGGGCCACTTGTTTGTTTCCCAGCCCACCCGCAGTTCAGACCTGAAATAATCACACAGAAACTGCTTAGCCCATTAGCTCTAGCTTTTTATTGGCTAACTCTTACATCTTAATTTAACCCATTTCCATCAATCCATGCATCACCACGAAGTCGTGGCCTACCAGTAAAGTTTTAGCCCATCTGTCTCCAGCAGAGGCTCCGAGGCTTTTTCCTGACTCTGCTGCCTTTCTCCCAGCATTCTGTTTAGTTTTCCCCTCCCAGCTCTGTTCCCCTATAGCTCTATTATAGACCCAAAGCAGTTCCTTATTAACCAATGATATTCACAGCATACAGAGGGGGAATCCCACATCAAAATTCAGTTCCTGAAACCCACAAAGAAAGTCAGGAGCTATGGTACACATTTCTAAGCCCAGCACTTGGGAGACAGAGGATGGTGGATCTTTGGGGTTCACTGGCCAGCCAGCTTGCCCTAACAGGGGAGACCCAGGCCAGTGAGGGAGATGTCTCAGAAAACAAGGGGGACAGTGCCTAGGGAATGACACCCAGGGTTGACCTGTGGCTTCCACATGCACAGGCACACACACATGTTCACTTGCGCACACATGAGCGCACACGTCACAAAGCCATGGTGCCTTTGGACATCTCTATTTCTCTGATTTGATTTTTTTCCTCCTAGATGGCAGATGACCAGAACTGTGTTGCGGAACTGGAACATGTAGATTCTTCCAGTGAAGACTCAGTTGATGCTAAGCCAGACCGTACCAGCATCATCTCGTCAATTATGCGGTATGTTTTCTTCGTTGCTGTGCCCATCATCCCTCAGCCACGTGGGCCTAATTCACATCTGCCGTCTCCACCTACATATGGGGAGGGGGCATTCAGCAAAGGAGGTTTGAGCTATGTGTGTGTGCGCATGGAAGTGGTCTGCATAGTAGGGACTCTGCTGCTTAGGCAGGTCCAAGAAGGGGAGCATCGTGCTTTGGGGGCTTCCTGCTCACTGGCTGTATGTTTGAGGGATAATTCCCAGTGATGAAAGGCTGCTCTCAGGAGTCCTGCAGGGCAAGGTGGGGGCTGCCGATGTTCGTTGGTGAGGAGCACGGCTGAAGGGCAGAATTCGGGTTCTAGAAGCAGCGGGTACCAGAATGACCGGCTCCTTGGGTGAAACTGGTGCCACCCGTGCTCAGGGCCCTGGCTTTCCTGAGTCTACGTCTGGCATGTCTGAGTAATCACATCTTCATTTGATATTGATATTAATTACACTTAATCCATGGATATTCTAGGAGGCAATATGCCCCCCCCCCAGCTGCCCTAATTAAGAACCGGATTACCCACTCACCTTCCCTGTAAGGCTGGAAAGATTCTCAGGGCCGGGTTTGAGGGGAGAAACCTCCTTTGCTCCAAATGGATGGGACTTTGGCCCCAAAGTTAAGGCCTTCGCATCCTTTTGCTCTCTTGCATTTTGGCCACTAGATGGCAGAACCGCATTGTTCTATTTCCCTGTCAGTGGCCCTGAATTAACTGACCTGCCCTTTACTTCAAGTTTATATATTAACATGTTTTTCTGTATTTCTGATTATTGAAAAACATTTATGAAACACAGAAAAGCACAAAAAATACAAAAGATAGTTTTAAGACTTATAAAGCATGGCTCTTAAGCTCTCCAGAAGAAATCAGTATGACGATCTACATTAAATTTGGACCTTAGTTGATAGCACAAGACCTGGCTCCTGAAGGGAGCCCTCTCTGGATACCATAGTGACTGCTGAGTGGCTAGAGCCAACCAGCTGCCGTCTGTGTGAGTCGTGTAGTCTCTGAGGGCCATGAGTTAAGTTTTTGTAAAATGCTTGGGCATAGCCACAGGAAATAGAATCTTAATTGCTGAGCTGTGGGCTAGGAGCTAGGACAGGCTGGGGAAGGACAGAGGAACTGAGATTTTAGTTTTCAAGGAATCGCCAGGGGGCGCTGGAGGCCAGGCAAGATGGAAATGGTCAGGCCATGCCAGTGACAGGGTCTGCTTGGAAAAGTGGGGAAGCCCCTGGAGAGGCCTGAGTACTGAAAGTCTCAGGCGGTCCAGACCTTAGAGCAGCCTCACATCCTGGAAAACATTGTTTTCCTGCATGTCACCTGCAAGGTCCAAAGCTTGCACGAGGCCCACACGAGGCAGAGTTCAACAGAATACAGCCAAGTAGCTAACAGACTGCACACCGAGTCAATCCCCTAGGCTTCTCCAGGCCTCACGTGTCCCTGACAAGGCACCTGTGCCCATCTAGCTCCCTGTGGAAGAGGGCAGGGGCAGAAGCTGCCTCGGAATCTGATAAACTCCCTTTTCTGCAGGATCAAGTCACATGGCTTTCAGCCTTCATCCCCCACGGAGTGTTTAATAATACCACCTGGTTATAATGCTTTTTTCCAGCCTGGAGTTTGGGTTTCTCTACTAGCGTGTATTATATAGAAACAGCTCCCTATTTTAAAATGTGTTCCTTCTGTAATTATAAGAAAGATCACTCAGGGGAAAAGGAGGGAAGTTCAGAGGGAACGATGCTTGGGAGTTAATAGACAAGAAAGAAAACGCCAAACTGCGTCCAAAGATGTCCCAGAGACTGCTGAATCAAGCTGGAGCATGCTCCCGTGAAGGCAGGGGCACCCACTGACCCAAAGAGGCCAGGAATGAGCACCCTAAAAGATAGGAACATTGAATTATATCCACAGCTTTAAGTTTCCAGCTTAAAAACCTTTCCATTGAGCTCCAGAATACTGGGTACCTGCATTTAAGTTTTGCTTTAAGGTAGTAACAATTGGGTGCTGAACTGGCAGCTCCAAGGTCTCATGCAAATGTTGGTGGAGGTTCGGTCGCATCGACAGCCTGCGTTCAGATCCTGGCCTACTCACTGACTGAGGGACATGAAAACCATGCGGTCACCTTGGTCCCCATTTCTTCTTACCCTTCCTACTCACTGGATTGAGAATTTAATAAGGCAACGCAGCTTCTTAAATTCCCAAACGTACCTGGTGAGGAAGTAATAGTAGACTCTAGAAGGAAACCCCCTGATGGGGTGATTTGTCTGTGGGCAAGGAAAGCAAGATCATTGTCGCCCAGCAGGACTACAGTGGAGACACAGGTCTAACCTGGGGTGCAATGCCTCCAGCCAGACGTCACGTGCCACCCACAGCTGCCGACCACACCAGTCCCCCCCACAGCACAGCAAAGGTTTTTTTCATGCTCATTGCTCTTTCTCTGTGTCCCCAGCTAAGGGACAGTGTGTGGACAGCTGCTGCAGTGGGGCAGGCAATGACCCACTAGAAAAGGGATCCAAGGGCACCTTTCAGGAGCCCTGAGCCACAAAGCGCTGGGTCCTAGAGTCCAGAGTATGGGGCTATAGCTCCTACGCATGCGGCGCTCACCCAGGGACTTTAGCTTCGCGTTCGTCCGTGGGAGACAATATAAGGAAATAGGAAAAAGGAAGTATAAATAATCAGGTTTCATATTGCCTTCATCTGTTCCCTTTGACTATCACAGAATGCCCAGGATGGGGTAATTGGTACAGAGCAGGTTTCTTTAGGTCCATGGTCAAGGGATAGGGAGGCCAAGCACAGGATGCCGACATCACTCTCGTGTGTAAGGGCCTTGTGCTGCTCCCAGGGTCAGACCCTAGAGAACTGCGTTGTCACCTCTGGAAGGTCCATCCACCTGTTAATAACTTACATGGACAGGTGTGTCTGGGCAGGAACAGGACACATCCACACGGGGATGGAAACTTACACACCACTAATCAGAGAAAGGACAACCCGTCCCCTCTGAAGTAAACGAATGTAGTACCGCATGGCTGAACCCCACACTCGCCAGCATCTGCCTAGCAGGGTCCTGGTAGGGAGTGTGTGCGTTACCCAGCGGGAGGTGAAAAATGTAGATTGGGGGTCAGGATTGGAGTCTGGAGTTATAGCGCAGCAGATGAAGGCATTTCCTGTCAACCCAGAGGACTGACGTCGGATGCCCGGAGCTCCACGTGGTGGAAGGAGAGAACTTGTAAGTTGGCCTCTGGCCTACACACACACATGCACGCACACACACGCACACACACGCACACACATGCACGCGCACACACACGAGGTGGGGGGACTGAAGATGGCGGTGAGTCCTCCTGAACCTGGGCTCCTGCAGTCTCCTGCCCACCTTGCTGTCTTCTGCTCCACTTACCTGTGCTATTTGAAGAGAACCCTGTGTTTTTATTTCTTCCCTGAATGATTTTTTCCCCTTAAATCTTTTGATTTATCTCCCCATCCTTTAGTCAGAGAGAGACATGCGGAGGCTCACGTTTGGAGAAAAGGGAGGTGTTCTTCCCTTCGTTCTCTTGGAAGCTCACCTTGCTACCTTGCGCCTGTATTTTGCAAAGTGAGAGAAAGTTGTAAAGAGCTGATTGTCTTGTTCACAGCTCAGGAGGGCAGGGAGCCACAGGGACTGTCGATTGTGTTGGGTGGGTTACTCAGTCTAGGGGTTTGTAACCCATCCTGCAATCAGTTATTCCCGGGTCTCGGAGGGGCGCTACCTGGAAGGGAATGAGCTAGGACAGAAGAAGGAGGCCAAGCAGATTTGTCAAAGCCTCCGTTTATTAGGGACGGGTTACAGTTTATATAAGGTAAGGAATGGGGGGCAGGGCACGGGATCTCGCCGCGTGGTCCCGGTCACGTAAGCCAGGTTCATCACGTAGGCCAAGAGGTTACATTCGGACAGGTAGGCCAAGAAGTCACAAGTTGCCACACCTGGTTCTCTGGATAGCTGGAGTGTGAGGCGTGTTCTGCTAACAGATAAGTTAATTGGGTATGGGGCAGGTTCTCTCAATAGAACATAATTATGGGTGTGAGGTTCCCTGCAGACTCCCCAGGGTGATGGTTCCTGTAATGATTTTTAGGGGGGAAATGGCTCGTGACAAGGGACAATGTGACCACCACCCTCACTGGGTCCCCAGGCCGTGTTTGCAGCCCTGGGCCAAGCCCCAAGGAAGCTGTGCCTTTGGGTCCTTATATGTCTGCCTTTTCCCAGTTGCATTTGGAAGGCTGACGCTAGGATGCTGATGGCTTCTGGACCACTCCCTCATGCGAGGCCATGGCCACCTGCCTCCTCTGAAAATGAAGGGACTTTGTAAAGCCCTGGAAGTGTCTGTTAATTCTAACCTCCCCTGACTTCCTTTAGAAGGAAAATCCAACCTTGTGAGCCTGGACTGTTGGATTCCCCAGGAGCTCACCTCCTACTCTTGCACATTTACAACCCTATCTAGTTTTGCAGACTGTGTTGTTCACAGCCTGTTGTAGACTGGTGCTGGGGTGGGCAGGCTGTCGTGTGTGTGTCAACACGCTTGCGCGGGCATGCTTTAATCTGTTGACACTCGGCCCTTTGTTCAGCCATTCACATCGTGCTCAGTTTTCATTCTGGAAGATGGTCTGCTGGCTGCATGTTCGTGAAAGTCTGGGTCCCCCCAACATGTATCCCACTCTTTGGATTCAGTACTTGTCACTCTGTCCATAGGGAGCTGTCCCCGGGATGGGGTGGGGGGCCTCAGTGTGGAGGCTGGCCATTTCTGCCTGTCAGCAGAGAAGCCAGAGGCCAGTGTGACCTTCCCAGCCCCAGCTTGAATGTCCTATGGAAAACTCCAGCTGCTGATTCAGTCCCGGGCCCTCAGGGCTTTAGCCTGTGCCAGGCTCCTGTCGCCAGCTGAGCTCCAAGCATGTTGAGTTTTTACTACTACCGAGAAGGCGGCAACTCTCTCCCCGTAGTCTCACAGGGAAGCCTGGTGCTGCTGCAGAGGGGACAGCTTCCTGACGGGGATACCAGGTACCTCTCTGCTCCCCCCTTTCGGCACTCTGGCCTGCCTCTGCTGTGGTGTGGAAAAGACTGTGGGGATGCCCTCTGTTGGAATGTTCAAACCATGAATGAATCATCCCCAAAATATTTAGACAAAGCAGTAACAAAAGCCAGAGCCCCAGTTCCAAATACAGCAGCAGCAGGGAGCTCTGTATGCCTGGTGCTGTGTTTACCGTGTGCCGAGGGACGTCTGCAGGACTGGGCGACTGCCCGATCCAGGGAAGCACTTTAGAAAATAGATAGGCAGGGGTTTGTGTGCTTATATTTCCTTCCAAATGTAGAAAGGCATAATTCACATTTTGAGCAGCTCAGGGGATGTGTAAGAGGATAAAACCTGTATTTATCTACTCCAGCGATGGGGAAAATTATACTGGCACCCAGAGTGGATTGTAAAAGTCCGCTGTGCTCTGAGGTTTCTTGATCCCTAGTCGAGCAAGCAGAATACTGTTTGGATCCCATAATGTCATCTGGTAATAGTTGCTAGAGCTCCTTCATGCAGCCCCTTTTATAGAAGTAACCTGCAGGGGTTGTGGTTTTTTGTTTTTTTTTTTGTTTTTTTAACTCATGGAAATGACTGAGTTGGCCTCACAGTGGAATCTGACACAGTAAGAAATGCTTTCTGCTTGAGAAGCCTGGATAATCCGGTGGCTTCCAGGTAACCAGTGCCAGTGTTACCTGCTCCTGGAAGAGCCCTGGGGCTATCTGGGGTCTGTGTTAGCACCAAGATGGAAGGCTGGTTAGGCAGCTGTGAGTGTGTGTGTGCGTGTGCGCACGTGTGTGTGCACGCGCGCACGTGCATGCGTGTGTGTGCGTGTGTCCCGTGTGATTTGTCCATCCCATGGCATCTCAGCACGTCCTTTGGCACACTGTACATCGTTCTACCAGGATCTTGTCTGCTGTGATCTCGAGTGTCTGGCCAAAGTACAGTGATTTAATGCCCAGATTTGTTTTGATTTTTTTTTTTTAATCTGCAGCCAATTGTGGACCACTCAAGCTTTTAAGAGGATTTAGGACTTTTGATTCACTAGTCTGTTTTATCCTGGATTTTGTACTTAAATATGACAGCCTCCAAACAAGAATCCTGTGTTTCCTGGGAAGAGGGGGGGGGGTCTTCTGCATGTAAAAAGAGCCAAGATAAAGGTTAGTCTTTAGCAGCAGAGAATTAAAAAAGGTGAAGGAAGAGGTGGAAAGGGAGTGGGGGTGGGGGTGGGTGGGCATGAGTGTGATAGGCCTGGAATGGGAAGTGATAAAAGCTGGCTTAGAAAATTCTCAGCCATCGACCTACTGTGGTGAGTAAAGTGCTTGCTGCTCAGTCCTGGGGACCTGAGTTTGAATCTTCAGCACCTGTGTAAATCTGGGTCTAGAAAAAAAAAACAGCTGGGCAGTGGCGACTCTGGCTTTTGATCCCAGCACTTGTGAAGCAGAGGCAGGTGGATCTCTGTGAGCTTCAGGACAGCCTTGTCTACAGAGTGAGTTCTAGGACAGCCAGAGCTACACAGAGAAACCCTTAAAAGACCCCAGGTTTGGGGAAACTCTTACTCAAGTCTCGGGTTAACACACCCCCCCTCCCCCAGTAACTCACGAGAGACCGTCCTTGCTGCAATCACCCCAGGTTTATTGACAGGACAGGAACCAATGCACTGGGGCCGAGACTCATAACCCACTCAGGGGAGGAGTTGGCCTTCAGTAACTGGGAGAAGGGGTTTTTAAGGGAAGAAACCACAACCCAGTAATCCAAAGGAAAATTCCGAAAATACCAGTGATAATCACAAGGGGGTAACTCCCTGTTTCTCAAGATTATTCTCAAGATTATAATCTAACTTTATCTTCAGCTAGTTCCTGAACCAGAGTCATTGAACCTAGATTTTTGGCTAGATTTTTCCTGCTAGGGGGGTCTGGATTTATCCAGGTCTTTCATCTCCCCACTTCTTCTAGTTCTAATCATAGAACTAAATTTCAGTATCTTCTTGACCTTGTAAAGCACTATATTGGTGGCATAACATCAAAATCTGAACAGCACTTATTTTTCTTTAATGAAGGTAATTAGTTTCTTTAATATACATGGACCTATAATCAGTAGCAGAAGCAAAATTAGGAATGGTCCCATAAGGGAAGATATCAGAGTAGTCATCCAAGGAGATCTATTAAACCAGTTCTCAAAACATCCCTGATGTGCTTCTCTGTCTCTTTGTCTTTTGTCTAACCTTTTTCTAAGTTTACTCATGGAGTCTTTAATTACTCCTGAATGGTCCACATAGAAACAACATTTCTCTCTGAGAGCGGTGCATAATCCTCCATATTTTAAGAATAACAAATCTAATCCCCTTCTATTCTGTAAGACCACTTCTGAGAGGGAAGTCAATGACTCTTCAAGTTTGGAAACAGATTGTTCTAGAGCCCTCAGATCTTCATCCATGGCTATTCTTAATTCATTAAAGTACTGAGGGGCCTGTATTAGGGCAGCAGTACCTGTCCCAACACCGGCAGCTACCCCAAGGCCCAGGATTCCTGCTAGTGTCAGAGAAATAGGTTCTTGTCGAAAGCGAGTTTGGTGCTTGTCAAAATCATCTTTAAGCATGTTAGCTGGATGATAAAAGACCCTAGGTACCAGTGGTACAAGCACACAGTAGTCTTTGGTATCATTAAAGACCGATGTCAACATGCAAGGTATCAGGCCTGTATTACAAGCCCACCATTTATCTAAACCAGGAACCAAGTACCCGGTGTCAGGAGTCTTAGGGCTCTTAAGAGTCTCATTACACAAACGTTTGTAGACAGCCAGTGGACTTCCCACGCTTGACCCTATACCTGTAACCTCAGTGAGAGTCAGCCTATAATTTGTCCCCCAAACACAAACATCCCAACTGGTGGTGTTGTTAAAAGCCCCCGATACTGCAATTCGTCAAGAGTATCAAGTATGGCCCTTTCCAATGAGGCTCAAGATTCCCAACTTGATGCTGCCAGACAAAAACGTCCTCTTCTACTTGGTACTGATGCAGCACATGTGAGTCTTCAGCGTATATACTTCTTTTAGTTGTTTCCAGATCTGGCGCCTCACCATTTCAAGGGCCTTTAGGCGGGCAAATAAAGGTCTTCAACCACGAAACTGCTGCCGTCCGTATACCAGCTCGGACTCTTGGGCCAAAGCTGATCCTTCAGAACATTTCAGGTACCAGCTTCTTCTGTGAAAACGTCAGCACAGTGATGGATAGGTGAGGTGTCCTCAGTCTTAGGAAGTAGGGTAGCGGGATTCAGGACAGCAGGACAGCAGGACGGCAGGGGGGCGAAGGTCACTGGTTCAGTCAACAAAAGGCTTTAATTACCCTCCTGGCTTGAGTAAACCTGATCTTGGCCTTCAACTTTGTTAATAAGTCTCTTTCTAATAAAGGCGTGGAACACTCAGGGTTAACCAGGAAGGAATGAGTCACTTGTCCTCTCCCCAAATCTACAGTTCGTAAGGTGGTCCACAGATATTGTTTCTGTCCAGTTGCTCCAGTTACTATAGTCTTTGTATTCTTTAGCTTCCCCAATGGTTGTTTCAGCACAGAGGGCTCAACCCTATGTCCACTAGAAAATCCATAGGGGTTCCCTCCACAGTCAGGGTTACCCTAGGCGCGGGGGAGGGGTTCCGAGCCCCGTCCCCTCTAATCATCTTCTTCTAGGGCCAGTACCTTAGAGGCCCTTCCTTTCTTCTTTGGGCATTTTCTTGCCCAATATCCTTTTTCTTTGCAATAAGCACATTGGTCTTTGTCTAAGGGGTGCCTCTGCCTGTCTTCACTCATCTTTGGTCTTCTGTTGCCCAGGTTCTATCTGTCTAGGTCCTGTCTTCCCTTTCTCTCCTACCACTGCGGCCAAAATTCTATCAAACTTCTCTCTTGTCTATGATCCCTTTGGTTCTCTCTTATATAATTTTTCTTCCTCAGTCTCTCGCTTATGAAACACTTTCTCTGCCTCCTGCAGGATATAATCCTGCAACCCTTTTAACTGCTGTAACTTTTCTTAATATCTGATGCTGACTGTTCTATGAAGGCCATAGCTACTGCTGACCCTCAGAGGTTGGGTCAAAGGGAGTATAACGCCTGTAAGCCTCCTTTAAGCACTCAAGAAACACGGATGGTGGTTCAACCAGCCCCTGAAGAACCTCTCTTACCTTGGCCAAATTAGTGGGGCGTCTTGCGGCCCCTCGAAGATCTGTCATGAGAGCCCTGCGGTGATGGACTATCAGCTGTTCCCTACCTGCTTTAAGGTTGACTTTGGAAGCATACACAGGGAACTAGATAAGGCCCATTTCTGTTTACACATTTTTTTTTTTACCAGAATCTCTTTTCCATTTTAAACAACATATCAAAAATTTCTCTTGCTTTTTAGACAACATACCTCCCTCAGCTCACCTCAAGTTCCTAGCTGGCCCACAGGTGACCATGGTGCTCACCCAGCCAAACTGGAGGTACTAGGCAGTTAGCCCAAGTCCTGACTTCATAGGTTTACCCTCAGCCAGGTGCTATGAAGAGTACAGGCGTTCAGGACCAGCCAAGGCAACACACGGAGACAAGAGTCCAGAGAGGGAGGTCAGGTGATGTGTGATGCACACACTAAAACATATGAGACCCAGAACGGTGGGTAGAAAAGGGGTTGGCAGCCCTAGTGACATGAAGGAGCTCTGGTGTTGACAGAGGTTTCTGTCCTTCCCTGTCCTGCAGCTGTTCAGTCCCAAAGAAACACACAGAGGCCTACATTCATTATAAACTGGTTGGCCTATTAGCTCAGGCTTCTTATTAATTCTTACATCTTAAATTAGCCCATTATTCTTGTCTGTGTTAGCCATGTGACTTGGTACCTTTGTCAGTGAGGTGTTCTCATCTTGCTTCCTCTGTGTCTGGGTGACAACTGCAGACTGAGCCTTTCCCCTTCCCAGAATTCTCCTGTTCTGGTTTCCCCACCTACACTTCCTACCTGACTACTGGCCAATCAGCATTTTATTAAAATACAAGTGATAAATCTTTACCAAGTACAAGACCGTTGTCCCACAGCACTCACCCCTTTTGTCAAAACAAGAACTCTGAATCAGATCTCCTTTGTTTAGCTTTTTTCCTGACCATTATCCATAAGAACTTGCAACCAACATTCTAAACAAAGACAAACATCCATAGTCCATTTTTGGGGAATGTGGGTGTAATTTTCCAGGCTAGTTCCTGCTCATTGGGGGCACTGATAATCTTATGGGGACTTAAAGAAAATTTAATATTATGATCAAGTCCTGACTGGAGTATTCTGTGAGGCTTGATCATCTCAGCCAGCAGTCTTGAATCTGTTCTGGATGTAGAACTCAGACATCTGGGCTATCTGCTCCAGTTGGAGATTTCTCAGAGGGTTTTCCTAGATTAAACCTCATTTTTTTTAACCCAGAATGAATCCACAGCCTCTCATTTTCTGTAGAAACAAAAGCAAAACCTCTTCTCTAAAGTAACATTTTTTTTTACTTAAATTTTGAAGTCAAGGCATTTTTTAAATATATATGTTGGATTAATTCAGCAGCATTTGTAATCAAATGTCTTTTAGCAGCTTTTGTTCCTTCCTCAGCCATCAAACAATTTAAAGACAACACAATAACATGCAGTATCCAGACTCTCTGGTGTATTTTCCATCTTTGTGTGGCTTTACTTTAAACTTTATTTTTATTTTTGAAATTAATTTTTGGCTTTTTGAGACAGGTTTTCTCCATGTATCTTTGGCTGTCCTGGAACTCACTCTGTAGACCAGGCTGTCCTTGAACTCACAGAGATCTGCCTGCCTCTGCCTGTCAAGTGTTTGGATTAAAAGTGTGTGCCACCATATCCAACTTCTCTCTCTCTCTCTCTCTCTCTCTCTCTCTCTCTCTCTCTCTCTCTCTTAAGGACTTTATCCTTTTTCTTTTCTCTCCCAAACCTACATATATTTTTAAACACACTGTAAACCATTTAGAGGCTTCCTTCATCTTTGAATCTATCTTTACTGTATCTCCCCTTTTCTGACCACATGAGTCTTTAATTTGCTAACTGATATGGCTAAGAATAAAGCTGTGGCTTTGACAGCTGGATCCACCCCATTCCTTAGCTTTCTGAGAGTCTAGCCTCATGGCAGAGGTACTGGCTGGAGTCATGTTTATTGCTACAACTCCATGGTGTTTCAAAGTCCCTGCTACCACCAAGAAGCATGCTATTGGCTATTCATCCACACCATTTAAGTGTTTGGTGGTGGGGCCTCTTAAAAGAGCTGCAAGGTTTTTACAGCTAAAGCTGAATCAGGAAGCCTCTCTTAAATGAGACATGCTTGCCTCTAGCAAACAGAGCCCACCTGAGAAAATACTGTTACCAAGAAGCCATGCTTACTCTGTTCTTTTGTGTCTAGAATTGCTTCCCAAACTCTCTCATGTTTTAAGTGGATTTAGTTGTCCACATTGACACCATTTGTTGACTGAGGTTTCTGTCCCGCTTGCTCCTGAAGGCCCAAGACCCAGAATGGTGGGTAGAAGAGGGGTTGACAGCCCCAGTGACATAAAGGAGCTATGACACCGTGAGATGCCCGGCAGAGGAAAGAGCAATGGCGAGGGCCTGTGGTAGGCACAGGCTGGACAAGTTCATGGTTTTCTAGAGTGGTATGATTGGGAGAAGGAAAGAGTAAGGTAGGATGTGGCTCGACCATACATGTGATGGTGGTCAGAATGTTGGCATCTTTCTCAACAACGGAAACCCACAGGATAGCTCTAGGCAGGGACAAAATGGATTTTCCTTTTGTTTGTTCTTAGTTGTTTAAAACTCACTTGGAAGAAGAGTACAGGAGAGCACTCTAGAGGCCAGTAAGGAGCAAGGCATCTGATTGGGAGACACTGTGCCCTGAGCCTTCAGGGTCCTGCCTGAGCCAGTGGCCAGATGTCAGTAATTCTGTGTGCAGAAGCAGGTGGGCCTGAGCCCACTATGGCTCTCATGGTTCTTGCTGTGCTCTGAGAGTCTTGTGAGCTCACTGCAGACCTAAGCATGAATGAGAGCACTAAACGGAATATGAAGTCAGAAATGAAAACACAGGGCCCTTTGAGAAACCTGGAATGGAGCTTCATGCTGCCTGTTGAGACCTGATTTATCCTTTTAAGTTTTCTTTTTGTTTTTATTTATGTGTATGTATGTGTCTGTGTGATTGTGCATGTGTACAGGTGCCTGTGTAGTCCAGAAGAGGGCATCAGATCCCTGGAAAGGAAGTTACAGATGAATGTGAGCTACCTGACTTAGGTACTGGGGACCAAAAGTTGGGTCCTCCACCAGAAGAGCAAGTACCCTTAATTACTGATCATCTCTACAGCCTCCTGGTCATTATTTGCTAAATACATTTTTTTTTTTGCTAAATCCATTTGTATTTAGCAAATTCTAAGAAAGTACTGTATTATCTATTCTACCTTAGTGAGTTCAACGTTTTCTACCTAAACCACTTTTTAAAAATATGTCTTAAATCTTAAAACATTTTCTTAGATAAACAACTTAAGCTGATATGTTTTTCAGCCTTTATATCTCTTATGTAAGTTATGTAACTTTATATCTCTTATGTAAGTTTCTTTTCTGAATTTAGTAACAAGGAAAATAGAGCTATAACTGTCTAGTTTTCAATCCTATCAAAGATCTGAGAAGAATATCATACTAGCTGAGTAAATAGGAAGTGCAGAGCAAGCAACGTCCAAAACAATAGAAATGACAGAAACATCTGGCTGCCTAGACAGTCACCCAAGGCTCCTCTGCAATGTTGGGGCTTCCATCTTCAGCCTACAGGCCTAGAATATGCAACAGACTTTTCTGTGAAGCAGGAATTGAAGGACTGTTCTACCTTGTCTTGCTGAAGTTCAGCAATTGCCTTTTGTGTCCTGCTTGACCAATTTGTATAGCACATTGTCTGGAGTTGAGGCAAGGGTAATTTCTTGCCCTAGCAGCTAACTTTGCCACATTGAAGGCAAACTCCATTTGGAGTTTTTTCGGTGCCCATCATCCTTTTTTGAAGTACATTGGTGCTGCCGGGAGCAGACTGTCTCACTGTCATGAAAAGCCTTATGCTATTAGACCATATTAAATGCCATATTCTGTAGGTCTCTGAAGTATTTGAAGAACATCATCTATCTAAAATATATCTCACTTTGACCTTGAAAACATACCTACATGACTAAGCTTGATTGTTATAGATGACTACTAACCTACATTTCTTAATTATTCTAAACTGTTTTTAAATAACAGCCTTTAATGACTAGAACTTTATGCTATGTTTTAAAATGAGCTGCCTAGGCACAATACCTTAAACAAGAGTAGAAACATACATACAATATGTTAAAACAAAAATAACAGTAACTTTTGTATTAATAGCATCTTTAGGGAATCCTGAGAAAGTTGGGATAACAATCATGTTCTGGGATATCTAACTATTTTTTGTTGTCCAAACTCTGTGTGATGGGACTGTGCAGGGCTTATCTGAAGTACTGGCTGGAGTAGTGGTAGAAGCTGGACCACCTCAGCTAGCAACTTTGATGTTGCAGAATTTTGAGGAAACTGCAACAGAGGCATTCTGAGAGGCTGGATCACCTGGGCTACTTGTCTTTATTTGAAAACACACAAACTTTTATAGGTAACATACACATCTGCATTAACACAAGTATGGAATGTGTGGGGTGCACAAGTCAGCTAAAGATTTTTTGAAAGATAATTTTTTTCTATGTTTGAGCAGATAAAAGGCATATGTTAGCTTTATAAGTCCATTTGGACTGTAAAACCAAACCTTTTTCCATGCCATATGAAAGGATGGCATGTCATAATAAGTCATGACATGTAGCCAACAAGATTTATCATGTCTCATCCGGTCTCCAAGCTGATCCCATGTCAAGGGACCAGCTTACATCACCTGTTTTGTAATTCTTGGTTTTTTTCTTCATGACTGTAGTCAAGATTCTCAGGTCTCCCCTGATCAAATCTGTCTTTATTAATTTTGGAGAAATCCATAGCTTTTTTTGTTTCCTGTGGAAACAAAAGAAAAACCTGTACCCCAATGCAACATATTTTCTCACTTCATTCTGAAGTTACACATTTTAAAAATATAGAGGTTGGTTTAATTTAAAAGTTTCCATAATCCAGTGTCTCTCAGCAGCCATTGGAAAAAACATTAGCATTTAAAAATGTAAAGTCAACCAGACAATATATAGGATCCAGACACCTTGTGTATTTCCCATCTTTCCATGGATTTTTGTTTTTATATTACTTTACTTTCTCTTAAAGGCCTTACTCTATTATTTTTAAACTATTTATTTGTCAATGACTGTCTATATTCATTTTCTTTTCTTCATTCAGCATCTAAGTACATGTCTACAGCCTTCTCTGACTGCATGAGCCAAACCTTAAACTTCTAAGCGGCGGGTCAGCTTTCTGCTCCATGGCTCTTCTTAGCACTTGGCCTGATGCTGGCTCTGTTCCTTTCAGGTCTATGAGAGTGGAGACTAATGCCTGTGTCCCTAGCCTGAAGCATGTCTGTCTGTTCCAGCTCTAGGAGGTTCCTGGGTTTGTGCTACCATAGGAGTTTCTTCCGAGTCTCCCACCGCCTGCTACTCATAAACCTTATTCAAGTGCTTGGTAACCGGGCTTCTTAGCACTAAGTATATGGGGTACTTGGGATTTTTTTTTTTCAGCTTTTTCAGGCGTTATGTAGATTTACATGTTGGACATCAGGTGCCAAATGTAGCAGACTTCCTTGTTGGATTATCTTTAAGTCAACAGCACCCAAATAACAACACAGAGACTTAAAAACTCAGCCTTTAGCTTAGGCTTGTCCCCAGCTGGCTCTTATAACTCAAATTAACCTGCTTCTATTAATCTACAATATGTCACATGACTATTATCTTTCCTCAATGCCTCGTGTCTGACTTGCTCCAAGTCTGCTGGTGAAATTCACCTTTCTTCTTCCCAGAGTTCTCTACCTGGAAGTTTCACTTATATCCTTGGGCCTCACTATTGGTCATTCAGCTTTTTATTGAGCCAATTGTAAGGCACCTTAGGCAGAGACACATCTTCACAGCACAGATAAATATTCCTCAACACCTTCCCACCCTCTTCAACTTTGCTCATTTTTCCTCTGCCTTTGCTCTGCCCTCTCTTGGCCTGCTCATCCTTTTGGCTTCTCAGGCCACATGTTGAAACATGGCCTGAAAATTCTCATTTTGCCATTTGTACTGACTCCGTGACCATCACTAAATGGTCGAGGGATAGGCTGAGCAATTAATGTGTACCAATATGGCAGCTCCCCCCACAGTTTCTAAGGGATAATGGGCGTTAAAAGGAGAGAAACCCAGAAAAAAGGGTGCCCCAAGCTGCTGAGCTCTTCGATGACAGGAGGTGGTCTCGCACTTGTCCATGCGGATGTCACTGTGTGCACTGAGCCCTGGCTGCCCCTCCCTTTTTTCCTGGCTCAGTCTCAATGCCTTCTCAAACAGTCCCTTCCTCCTTTTCACTGTTTCTGTGTTCTGTGCTCTAAGCTGATCCCAGAGTTCTGCTTGCCCACAACCGGCCCTTCTTAAGAAGGTAAATTCGATGGTATACATCTGTGGTCAGGGCAGAGCTGGTGTTTAAAGGTTATTTGAGTTACAAGGAACCATTAATGTGGACTGACCCAAAACAGCAAGAGGAGGAGATTTGGCTTCATTTTGAAAACTAGAATTTCATAACTGATGAAGTGAGCCAGTAGGTGAAGGTGTTTGTCACCAAGCCTGATGACCTGAGTTCAGTCCTTGAGAAACACATAGAGTGCACGCATACACACACACACAAAGACACACACACACACAAATGTGAGTTTAAAGTGTTGAGGAGTTCAATTTAGGGGCAGGTTTGGGGAGGGAAATTGTTCCTGCCACCCTTCTGGGGCATCTGCCCAGGGATAAGAACTGTACATGATTTGCAATTCAATTTTTAGGTACTTTTTGTAACCATGCATTATTGTCTTTACAGCGTGTGTCCCTGTTCCCCAGTCTTGTTCCTTGTTTTTTAAGCAAATAAGTTAATAGCTACCTTTTCAAATAATGAGGTAATGTTCCAGGTTCTATTTTTACAGAAGCACAGGCCTTTGATTTCCCATGTAACATTCTCTCCAACCCTTTATCCTCACAAACGATGTTTGCTGGTTTTGTTTTACATGTTACTAGGGATGAACTAATGACAACTAAAGTATAAGAGCCACAGCATGTTTGAGACATGACTGTTGTCCTAGAAATTGTTGGGGTCTTTACATTACATTTGTATGTACAGTGTATGGTGAGGGTGAGGGGTCACCTCTGCATCTTGTGCATGTGTGTGCACATGCATGCTCATGCTGTGGCCTGTGGAGATCAGAGAACAAATTCCTGGAGTCAGCTTTTTCCTTCCCACCACGTGGAGTCTAGGGATTGAACTCGGGTTGCCCTTTATCTGCTGAACCATCTCGCTAGCCCCTCAACATAGAAATTCTTGCCAAAGAAGATAGAAGTAGATCTGTGCCTCTCTAAGTGTGCCTGTTCAGGTTGTCCTGAACAAGCCGTGCTCTCCAGCCTGTAGGGCGTCCTGCTACAGTCCGAGACGGCCTTCTGTTTACTCTAGGGTGCAGGAATTGTGCCCTAAAATAAGGTTAATATGCTAAGATTCCTATGCTGCCTTAAACTTTTCTCATTTTCTTCCCATTCTGGTCTTTTCCAAGAAGTCACAGAAAATGCTGTATAAAGCCAGTCCCAGGGCTGCCTTTGTTGAGGAGGTAACTGAGTTAGGGATCCGGTTTAAGAAAAGCTACAACTTACACCCCAACTTCCCCCAAAAGGAAGTTGAGAGGCCTGTGAGTCCAGCCCTACATTTCAATATCAAAGGCAGTGTTTGCTCAAGAGGGCGTTACTAGAGAAAGTGCACACCTCGAGGCTGTTCTCTGGGGGAGTCACACCCAGCCAGAACGGAACTTGACCTTGACCATGACCTTGGGAATGTGCACTGCTCCCCTGGAGCCCCTGGCCTGTGGGTAGCAGGTGCTAACAAGGAAAGGAAGGCTGTGTGTGTTTTGAACTTGGTAGGTTTCAAAGCTCTTTCAGGCACCTTACCCTCTTCGACAAGGGCTGTGTTTACCACTGAGAAAATCAAACCTCCTCATCTCCATTTTCCCAAGCCAGCTGCTGACCGAGCCTTGGGGCCAGGGAGCTGGAATTAGTGGGCTCTGTCCAAGGGTCCCCTGCACACCACTGTGTGAATCCTGGGGCCTAGAGATCATCCTTAGAACCATGGATGCTCTCTGAGAACAGGTAACTCAGTTGCTGTATCTCGAAGCCCGTCAGTGCTTTCCCTCCATCTGAGGGTCACCATTGTCCAATGAGTAACACACCTGAAGGCCACACACTTGGCGTGCCCCTGTGTGCTCGCTCTTCCCCAAGCCAGCCAGCTAGCCACGCCAGCCTCCATCATTCGTCTAGAACTAGAATCAAGATGGTGTCTGCCCTCCTTTATGAGTTGACTGAAGGTTCAGGGAGGAGATGCAGCCGGGAGTTTTAACAAACTCCATGGGTACTGACAAATGTTAGCTATTGTTAGTGATACCTATAAACGGGCATCGGACCCCTTACCCACCTCCTGCACATCTGCTGAACACCAGAAAGTTCCTGGGGTAGGAAACCCTGCATCTGTATTTTAGTTCACACAGGGAACACCGTCTGTAGGACCACTGAGAAGGTGGCAGTGGGAACATGAATTCTACTCCAGCCCCTGTAGCATGTCCTTGAACGCACAGAACCTCGCTTAGCTTACACTCAGGAAAATCCACCTGTCTCCCTTCTGCAGTGGTGGGTGGGTGGTTTTGAATGTCAGTGTGCAGCCCCTGAGAAATCACTGATCACCACGCTTCTGTGAAGAGCTGTCTTGATTGCCGTCGGTGAAGTGGGAAGCCTCACCCCAGCTCTGAAGGGCAGCATCTTATAGCACTGGTGTAAAAAGGATGAAGAGGTGAGATCGCTCACCCTTGCTCCTTTGTCCCTCTCTCTCACTGCGGAGATGCTTTGTGCTGTTTGCTGCTGCAGATTCCTTTGTGGATCCTGGGACCACGGTTCTCAGGCTCCCAGGGTGGACTGGGGAGCAGCAGCTCTCTAGGAATCCCCACATCTTCAGCAGCAGCTTGTGCACTGAGCGACTACTAAATTCTCTGCATCTGTGGCATGAGACAGCATTGTTGGACTCCTTCAGCTGTATCATCCCAGCACGTGTCTGTACCCCAGTACTAGTTGGGGGTCGAGACAGTCTAGCTAAAACAGCAAGCTCCACATTCCTGGAGAGACTGTCAAAAAAAAAAAAAAAAGATGGAAAGGAGTGGAGGGAAGGCACCTGGCATCATGCCTGTACCACGTTCACAGACACATTTTTAAAGTAAATAAATAGCGTTGGCACCCCTGGAGGTCTTTAAGGTCCTCTGGTTTCAAAAGCTCTCCAGGCTCAGTAGGAGGTGCTTAAATCGGCGCAGCCCTTTGTGTATTGGCTCTTTGCTGTGTCTGTTTGTGACTTCCGTTCTCGTGCTTCCTGCTGTCCCTGTTGCAGGAACATTGCTCAGTTCAGCCACTTACTGTAAACAGGACTGTGGGCTGTTTGCTGTCTGGGATGTGATAAACAGGGTAGCCCTGTCTTCTAGTAAACCGTTGCCTGAGCCAGGGCAGTTATTCTGCTGTGAGGTTTGTGTAAATTTGGTATCCAGTGGACGCCCCACTAGGTCACCACGGGCCTCACGAGTTCATGGCAGGTGCTGAGCCATCCGTGTTCCATGCTGGCCACTCTGGGAGCTGCGTTCTCCTTACTCCGTTGAAACGGGACACTTACACAGCACTGTCTGCCGCCTTGGGTCTTCTCTTCACAAAGCAAGGCCTCCCTGAGTGCACAACTGCCCAGACTGCTTCCATAGCCTCTAACCGACTTTCTCTAACCCAAGGTCAAAGAAGAAAAAGGAGAAAAATGTCTCTCCATGCCCAGTCAAGACCACCCGGGTCCGAGAGCCCGCTTACGAGTACAACATGAATTTTGAGAAGATGGGAAAATGCATCATCATAAACAACAAGAACTTTGACATAACAACAGGTGAGTGTCAGGGACGGGCCAGCCTCTCCCCATCCTCCCACTTTCTCACATGGCACCAGAGACATTCATCAGAGAGCGCTGTGCTAAGCCCTCTGCCGGCGGTTAGTTGTCCATTTCCAGGAGAGAAGGGTGCAGAGAATTTTCCGTCTTGGAGGACTGCCGTGTGCTATAGCTAAGAATCAAGGAGACTGTCTTGGTTTCTTTTCCTATTGCTGTGATAAAATGGACTGTTTACTTGGGTGAGGCTAGATCATATGACATTGGCAGCCAATACCGGCCATCCCAAGACCCATGTGGTTTCGCTTACCATGAGGAAGCGCCTGTGGAGTGGAGGCTGAGTCCCGCCTCTTGAGTTTGCTTCTAGTGCCAGTAAGGCAGTGAAGATGTGATGTTGGAAGGTGTTTTCTGCTTCAGCACCAGGTGTTGGAGCCGCATGCTGCACCTGACCTTATGGGAACCTGCCTTCGGCATCGCTCACCCCCACTCCTTGCTTCACCCCCGCAGGTATGGATGTCCGGAATGGGACGGACAAAGACGCAGAGGCCCTCTTCAAGTGCTTCCGAAGCCTGGGATTTGATGTAGTCGTCTACAATGACTGCTCTTGTGCACAGATGCAAAATCTGCTTAGAAAAGGTGAGTGCGAGCTACCCTTGACCGTCCTACCCGCTGTGCCGGGAGGAACCGGACCTGGGCTCTGGAATGTTGCGTATAGATATGCCACGGTGTAATTGTTTGTGTGGGTGGACTTTGAAAAGGAAGACAGACAGACAGACAGACAGACAGACAGAGACAAGAGAGAGAGAGACAGAGAGACAGAGAGAGAGACAGAGAGAGAGAGAGACCGGAGAAAGAGACCGGAGAGTAAGTTAGGTGCCAGATCAGACTTTCAGCGCTGTGCCCGTCTCTAGGAGAGATGTGTTTACTCTACACCAGGCCTTTGAACATGGTGACATAACACTGACACCCGCCAAGTTCATGCTCATGGACCATGTAGAGTTACAGAGTCAGTCCTAGAAGGATCATAACGTGTTAGGTAAGTTTCCCACTTAGCGTTGAGCCCAGGTTCATAGATGTCCTGCTGCACAAGCCGTGGGCTGGACATGCCTTAAAGGACACCGTTGGGGTACTCTCACACTTGGGGCAGGTGCATGTTCTGAACCTGGAATCATATCAGAGGGCTCAGCGGTTCTTAACTACATATCTGGAAAAGAAATATTTTATATAGCCTTTCTTATTTTCCTGTGAGCTGACGACTTGGGGCCAGAGAGATGGCTCGGTGATTAAAAGTGTATACTGCTCTTGCAGAGGGCCTGGGTTTGTGTCTGAGCACCTGTGTTGGATGGCTCACGGCTACCTATTACTCCAGCTCCAGAGGACCAGATGCCCTTGTCTGGCCTCTGCAGGCACCTGTACTCAATTGCATATAAAATAAATCCTAAAAATATGCATGACTCACCTAAAGTACCTGGGTAAGTGCCAGCACAGGGGCGATATCCCTGAAATTCTAAATCTTTTTCCCCATGGCTAATTTGGGATTAGCTAGTAGGTTGTTAGTGTCGTGGCCATGGATAAGCTGAAGCCAGTCAGCTGTGTGCTCTGACTTCTTTCCTGATTCCTGGATTGACGGCCATCTGATATTTTTCCTGTTAACTTTCTAGTTTAGCATGCAGAGCAATAGGTGTCACGTGTGTGTGTCATTCAGCTTTGTTCTCATTCAGCTCCCCACTCTGCTCCAGTGCCTCGCCCCCTCTTCCCGCCTTCTTAGCCCATGTATTCCCTTGACCCTTTCCCATTAACGTCTCCACTCCCCTCGTGATCCCCTTTCTAGTTTTATAACCTACATACATATGTAAGCTCACACATATGTGTTTACATACTTTCAAAGCTAGGTTCCACACACCAGAGAAAACGCAGGGTCTTTGCATTTGAGGCTAGCTAATTTCACTTAACACAGTCATTTCTGCTTCAATCTGTTTTCCTGTAGATGTCATGATTTCAGATTTCTTTACGGCTGTACAAAATTCTGTTGTGCTTATGGGCCACGTTTTCCTTATGTGCTTTCTGTTGCTGGGCTAGTTCTGTCCCCTTGCTACTGTGACTAGTGCAGCTATAGACATGGATGTATGTGTGTGTCTGTGGCACGCTGACTTAGAGTCCTTCAGATATATATATTGTTTACTATTGTAACAAATTATGTGTAATACAAAGTCACTGCTTTAATCATTTTAAAGAGAGCGATTCAGTGGAGTTAAGCAGTCACATTTAGGATTCATTTCATCTTCCATAACCAAAGCAACCTGCCAATTAACCACGCGCCATCCCTCCCCCCCCCCCCCCCCCCCCCCCCCCCCCCCCCCCCCCCCGCNGCCACCAGCCACTGATAATTTCCTTTCTATTTTGGTATCTCACCTATAGAAATCCTACAGCATTTGTCCTTTTTATGACTGGCTTATTTTACTTGGCCTAATGTTTTCCTTTCTTTAACAAATACTTTCATGATGCTTCTTATGTATCTCAATTTTAAAATAGTAACTGTAGCTGGATGTGGTGGAACAGACTTTTAATCTCAGAACTCAGGAAGCAGAGGCAGGCTGATTTCAAGACCAGCCTGGTTTACATAGCAGGTTCCATGCCAGCCAGAGCTACACCGTGAGACCCTGTGCCCAATAAATAGGAACTCATTTGATAACCACCATAACCACCTCTTTTATAGACAGACAAGAAAATGGAGGTTAACTAATCTTTCCGGCACCCCAGAATCAGCCCACAGTGCCGCCATGTTCCTCTGCTCCCCAGGGTCCTTTAATAGCTGTTTTGGTGCCTGGGTTCTGTCTAAGAGAAATTCTAGAATTCTCCCCAGCAGTTCCCAGTCTCTTCAGGGAGGTGACCCAGCCCAGTCCTTTGAGAAGGGGATACTGTGTTCTTCCCTGGCCCTAAACAGTCAGTTGTTTCTGGGGCCCCAGCCCTAGCGCCTTCTGTATTGACACTGCTTCCCTGCAGCCTCCGAGGAGGACCACAGCAACTCAGCCTGCTTCGCCTGCGTCCTGCTCAGCCACGGAGAAGAGAATCTAATTTACGGGAAAGACGATAAAACACCGATAAAGGATCTGACGGATCATTTTAGGGGCGATCGGTGCAAAACCCTGCTAGAAAAGCCCAAGCTCTTCTTCATCCAGGTGATTTGGGATGGGGAGCAGTGACATAGTCCCAGGGGTGGTGTGTTTCTGTGCGGTGTGCAAACTGAAGCTGGGCTTTCTGCCTGGAAAGGGTTGGCACGGGCGCTTGCTTCATTTCTGGAAGGGGTTGCTGAGCTTCGCTTTGTGATTTGACTCAGGCCGCGTGGCTATCTCTTCATCAGCTGGCCGTTGAGCTCCTAGGGCACCGCAGGGAGCCGTACATGCAGTTTCAGATCCAGCCCTGGTGTGATCTCTCCTTTGATATGCTGTAGGCTTGCCGAGGGACAAAGCTGGACGACGGGATTCAGGCCGACTCTGGGTCTATCAACGAAACTGAAACAGATGCCAGTCCCAAGCACAAGATCCCAGTGGAAGCTGACTTTCTCTTCGCTTACTCCACAGTTCCAGGTACCCATCTACTGTCTGCTGGCCTTACCAATCCAAGGTCCTCCATGGACATCAAGGCATGAGGGCTGTATTAGTCTCCCACAGTAATCCATTATGGTTTTAGTGCCCCCTAACCCAAAACGTTGGAAAATTTGGAACTGAATCAGTATCATGCCCAGAAGTTTGGACTCGGAAGCATCTCAGATGTCACACTTGCTTGTCAGAAATGGGGCGCGGGCTCAGCTGCTCGCAGTTCAAGCATCAGGACCCAGGATTGAATCCCCAGCACCCATATAAAAACCAGACATAACAATGTGTGCTGGAACCCCAGTCCTGGGTATACAGACAGAGTATCCTGGAGGCACACTGGCCTGCCTCTCTAGCTGAGTTGGCGACCTCCAAATCCAGTGACAGATTCTGTCCCAAATAATAAAGTGGGGATCGATAGTGGAGAACACCCAGCATGGACACAGGTGCCTGCACACAGGTGCCTGCACACAGGTGCCTGCACACAGGTGCACACAAGCACATACACATTCACATATACATACTACACACCCCCAAAAAAGAAGGGGAAAAAAAAAACATTGTTCAACCAGTCAAACCCACACAAATGTTCTGACGTCTGGAGCACTTCCTCTCATGCCCAGGCGTGTAGGAAGGCAGTTGCCCATTCTTTCCCGGACAAAATGACTCGAGCCACATAAACACATTATCTGGGTGTTCTAGAGGTCAGAGCCCCAAAGTGAATCGGCAGGGCTGCCTCTCCACTGAAAGCTCAGGGGGAGATCTGTTTCCTCTTTTTCCCAGCATGTTAGAACCTCCTCTATCCCTTGGTTTGTGACCTCTCTTCAAAGGCCAGACACCTCAGGTCTCTCTGCCCTGCTCTCTGTCATCCCCCCCCCCCCCCCCCCCCCCCCCCCCCCCCCCCCCCCCCCCCCCCCCCCCCCCCCCCCCCCCCCCCGTCTTCTCTACCGACCCCACAAACACGCTCTTTCCCTTCAACCTTCCTCCTCTCTCTGCGACTGGGTCTGCCTGGGCAACCCAGGACTGTTTTTCCATTTCAAGTCTATTGTTTTAATGACATCTGAAAAGCCCTTTTAATCATGTAGGGAAACCTAGTCACGGGTTCCAGAGTTAGGTGTGTCCATCTCTGAGGACCATTCTTCTGCCTACCAGAGAATTCCTTCCTCTCCCCAGGAAAGTGGATTTCTGTCCCTTTGTGTTACTTACTAGGGTTAATAATAATAGCAAGACTTTCACAATAAGCAATAAATACATATAAGTAACTACATTATGATAAAAATTATGTCATTTTGAATAATTATAAACCATTCCCCCCTGTCATCCTTATAATAATTGTGAGGTAATGGAGAAAGTCATTGTTGCTTTAGCAGTTGAAAAATTAATTGAACTTGGGTGAGCCTCAAAAATGTGTCCAGGGTAAAATTTCAGTACCCAGATGCTCTGTATAGTGTCTCAGACCAGGATCATTTGTGCTGTGATCAGGGCAGGTACCACACAATGCCCTGAATGAGTGTGGCTTCTTGTTATTTACCAAGCCCTGTGTTTACCCACATCTGTTCGGTACAAGCCTTTTCTTTGTTGGGCACAGACCCTCGCTGAGAGAGACTTCCCAGGCTGTGTAGGACTTTTGCAAAGGCATGGTGTTAGTTACGATAAATAAGTCGGTGTATCTGGCAGGCTCTATGGGTGGCTTCTGTGAAGATGGTGACGTCACACTTTTAAACATTGTAAGAGAACGTACGTTGGTCCCCCTTCTCTTGGGAGGTTGGCAGTGTGAGGATTGGCAGGCGTCGTTGTGAACAAACCCAGGGTGGAGTTGGAGAGGCTTAGAGAAAGTCTTGAGGCTCTGGAGGAAGAGGGCAGACTCCTCCAGGGCCAACAAGGAAGGCTTTCCTCCATGGTACTGCCATCACTGACTCCTGAGTTCCGTCACCGTTCTGTTCTAGGTCAAATGCCCAGTGTAGTTGCCAGACATGAGACCAAACGGGTCATGGATGTGTCAGCAGACACCTATTCCACAACCAACCGGTCTCAGAGGAGGACTCTTCCTGCTTTGTAAATGGCCTTCCTTCTTCCTCATATGGCAGAGAAAACACAAGAGGAAGCGCTCCATCATATCTTCTCATAAAGACCCTAACCTTACTGGGCCGGGGGCCTACCCTCCTGACCTTGTTAACTCAATTCCATGAAGGCTATCACGCTGGAGGCTGGGACCTTGGCATTTAAACAAGGTTTACATGTTCACAGTGCATGGTTTGGTCTATAGCTCAGCATGCGTCAGAACATGGAAGTACACAGAGGAGCCTACTGTGGGCTGTGTGCGCTGCCAAGCAGCCTGAACTCTGCCCTGATAAAGAAATACAAGGAAAAAGTCCCAAGATGGTGTCTGTACTTTCAGATAGTTATTTTGGAGCCCCTAGAGTTCAAAGGTCAAGCTCAAGCCCAGGGAGATAGTAGTGCATCCTTACCAGGCCACTGTGTTGAATGAGACCCTGTCTCCATACGGATGCAGTTGTGACTACACCACCCGGCTCCTGGCTGAGGCTGGCAGCTGCCAGTGTGTTCAGGGCAGTCAAGCATTCTAAGGACAGTTTGCACTGCAGCTTGCTACTGTGTGACCACCTGCTGACTGAGCCTTACGCCCTCACTAGGTGATAAGGATGATAGTGACGCTGACCCAGGTCTCAGGTGACGGGATCTGGACCAGTTGTCAGGATGGCGCGTCAACACAACTCATCGTGTGAACTGAATACAGCTTTGTGTTGGTTCTTGCTGTCAGTGAGAGGCAGGCACTCCTCCCTCTTCCTGGGTGAAGGGCCCACAGTCCGGTAGCTTCGCGGTTTAGACTGAGACACTAGACCGCATGGTGGACACTGTTTAAGAACCCAAACAAAAACACTCCTCTCACCAGAATGTCCATCCCAAGATGATGGCTGAAACGCCATGTTTATTGCGTTAATTTCTAGATCTCATTCTTCATGGTGACCTGGTGAGGCGGGGTGGTGACTGACTCTCTAGGCCTGGGTCCTCTGACCTCTGTCCTCTTGGGGTTCCCACGTAGCCATCTGGACATGCAGGTGGGAGTTCTCGCCAGCCATGCTAAAGTGCACTAGAAGCAGTTTTAGATTCCCCTAGAGCCAATGGCAGGAAATCACAGTAGGAGGGCGCCATGGACAGGGATAAGAGTCCGGTGAACCTCTGCATTGTTCAGGTGACTAGAGCTATCTTCTGTTGTGACCTCCTGGCTTCCTGGGGATCTGCTCCTCTGTGTCAGATGTTCCCGTCTCAGCACCTAGGTCTCCTTTTAGGACGTTTGGGTCCAAGCCCAGGAAAACCCAGAGAGTCAGATTTCTTTCCCAGAGACTTTTGTGTGGTCTATGAGAAGCACATTTCTTGCCTGACAATGCCTACCATCCCAGATCAGGAACCTCCCTGTCCCCACCCCTAAAGTAGCCCGCAATACTTGCCTCTGCATTTTTTTCCAACAGGATTTACCCATAAACAGAAGTTTCTGTCCTGCCCAGTCTTGCAGCCGTTCAGTCCCAAAGAAAAACACAGAGGCTAGTATTAATTATAAACTGTTTGGCCTATTAGCTGAGAATTATTATTAACTAGCTCTTACAACTTAAAGTAACCCATAATTCTTATTTATGTTTAACCACATTACTTGGTACATTTTCTCAGTAAAGCATTCTCATCTTGCTTCCTCTGCATCTGGTTTGTGATTGCATCTCTGCCTTCCTCTTCCCAGCATTCTCCTTGTCTGGTTGCTCTGCCTTTACTTCCTGCCTGGCTACTGGCCAATCACTGTTTTATTAAACCAGTATGAGTGACAAATCTTTACAGTATACAAGAGCATTCTCCCATAGCATTTACCCTTCATTCTGTGTCTCCCAACAGTGAACACACACCTCAAAAGTCTCTGCAGCTCTTATAACTCTGTTTGCTGAGCTTGGGCTAGAAGCTTTCAACTCCTTCCAAGAGGGTGGTGAGGTGTTGCAAAGCTGTGAAACATCCTTCACTTTCCCTAGGGTCTCTCCACATAGCTCACTCTTGGGTGTCTCAGGTATTTCAGACACAGGAAATCCTGTGGCAATATCTGCCATCACTGGTCTTTAGTAACATGGTCTGTGATTGGTTTCCATGCTTGGATATCCAAAGCATGTTGAGCCTCTTCATGTGGTACTTCACACCCAAGATGTTTGATCTCCACACAGCCTGTGCATTGGTGACTTTGCTGCAGGAGGGAGGGAAATGGTCTCCAACCACCTAGGTCCCATTGGGCTGAGAGTCCATTCTTCCCAGTAGGTGGCACAGCTAGCAGGGTTGACTAATGGATCCTATCTCTCTCTCCCTTCCTCTCCCTCTCTGGCTGAAGGCTATTACTCATGGAGAAACCCAGGAAAAGGCTCCTGGTTTGTGCAGGCCCTCTGCTCCATGCTGAACGAGCACGGCAAAAAGCTGGAGATCATGCAGATACTGACCAGGGTGAACGACATGGTGGCCAGGCACTTCGAGTCCCAGAGTGATGATCCCCGCTTCAACGAGAAGAAGCAGATCCCCTGTATGGTCTCCATGCTCACCAAAGAACTCTTCTTCAGCCGGCCGTTGAGCATCCCTTCCAGCTGAGGACCAGCCGTCACTCACTGATGAGTCCAGTTGCGATTTTCTAATCATTTTGATGCTCTTGAATGTTCAGAAATGTTAAAGAGATTTAATTTCAGGAGAGTATGTTGATTCAGCAGGAGGAAATTTTCTGGTAATGTCTGATATTCTAGGTTTCTAGACTTTTTTTGTTTAATAATTTTGTTCATTGGATAGTTTTGCACTTTCCTTTTAAGTTTAATTTCTTGTTCATATTTCTTTTACCTGGTCATCACATTGAGTGATGAAATGCTATCTATGAAAATGACCTCTAGAGAAAACTCGGTGGTGGCATTAATGGAAAGCCAACGTCTTAGTCAAACTTGGCCAAGAGAATTCCAGTTCTTGACAAACAAATACAGCTATGATATTCATCGACCTCTCCTGGAAAACGTGGCTGTTGTGTAGAGTTGGCTAGGACAGATTCTTATGCAGACCTTCCCAGGGAAGTGAGAAAACAGTTCATATTCTAGGATGCAGGACTCAGTCTAGAAAAACAGCCATTCTAGGTGCTTCAATGGGGAATTCACTTAAGACGGTGATTAAGAAAAAGAGCCAAGCAGTAGCAATCTGCCTCGTGTGTGCCTGAGGCCCCAAGAGGAGGCTGGTTCCCTGGTCATCAGTAAGAACTGGGTTAGCACTGCCTCCTAAGAGCCAGGACCGCGGAGGGTTGTGGTGCATGGAGTCCTGCCAAGGACAAAGCCACTGTCTGAGATAGAAACCGAGCCGGAGCTGAGTCCGATGCTGAGACATCCCCAGGCCTACCCAGGCTTGTCCTCCTGTCCTCACCAGCGCCTCACCATTCCAAGGAACTTGCAAGCAGCTAGTGAGGCCCCCAGGGACTGAGGTCCCTGAGATGCAGAGCAGGGCAAGGGCTATTGAGCCAGGGAGTGGGTGTGACCGTGGCCCATATGTGAGCGTAGATAATCAGTCCCCCTGTATGCAGAGCAGTTTATCTGTTCATCGCTCGCCAGACCATCCACACAGGTGCTGAAGAACAATCTGTTTCTACTGCATGTGCAAAATAATGTTTTCGTATTTCAGATGCATCTGGAATTCTTTCAAATAGTCCAAGGTGGTTTTTTTTGTTTTTGTTTTTGTTTTTGTTTTTTTAGAATAATTTTTTGTTGCCTCTGATTCTACGAATGAAGCTTAGGGCAAAGGTCTTGGCGCTTTCTTTTCAAGGCGCCGTTTTCTTAAGAATTTGTTCGTTATACATTTCTGTTTTTTCCCATCTAATAAGTGTTAACAAATGTTCCTATTTATTAATTAAAATGTGGTTTAGTAACTCCTAACTGGCCCTGACTGCTTTCTTCTTGAAGTTATTTCAGGCAGAGAAATTAGGGAAAATTAAAAAAGAAGAAGAGGAGGAGGAGGAGGAAGAAGAGGAGGAAGAGTAAGAGGAAGAAGAAAAGAAGAAGAAGAGGAGGAGGGGGAGGAGGAGGAGGAAGAAGAGGAAGAAGACGACGTAGTAGTAGTAGTAGTAGTAGTAGTAGTAGTAGTTAGGAAATGGAGAAGATGACCCTACTGACTTGGTCTCCATACAAAGTACACACATTTATTCTGAAGCTAGAGCACAAAAAGTGTGCAATCGCCTAGAAGTCAAATCGTTTCATAAAAAGTGCTGGTTAACCTGTAAAAGCGTTTGGGATGGATTACCTCCTATTAATTTGGGTTGGGGGGAATCAGTGTTGTAAAAGTAGTCTTTCCACAAAGCAAATTGTTTAAGACCAACTTGTAGAACTTGTCCCTGGTCCCTGCCATCAAAACTACACCAGATGGTCACAGTTAAAGTAGAGACTATGACCCTCCAGCTGCCAGAGTCCACAGGTTGTTGTAAGCAAAGTAGGCTAGTGTAGAAATATAGGCATCCAAGTGTATGGACTGTTCATATTGGCCTAGCCATTGGTTTTATAAGTTCTGCCAAAGGGGAAGAAATGATCCCAAGGGCTAAGCTTTGATTATTTATTGATTTTAATGAAGTAAAGCCTTCTTTTTGCAAATTATTGACAACCAAGTTCATTTCTAAAATGAAATTATACATCTGTAGTTGTGCTCATGAGCGAGCTAAATCAAATGGTGAGAAATGGGGCCAGTGCTCTCTCAAGTGGAGACACTCGCGGGTCCCCGTGTTTCATTAGGCACCACAACCACCAAGCTCACTTCTCTTGCACATTATTCAGTATCTAGATTCTCTGCATCTGATTGGATCTCTAGTACATTCTCCACAGGCACATAAGTGATGTTTAATCCGTTACCACTTTGGGCATCAATGTCCATCCTTGTCCACTGCTAGTGCTGACTTTCTGCTTTTCATTGCAGAAGCATCACTTGATTCTCAGAGGCAGCTGGAGATAGTTTGTTTTAACTTTCCAAATGCTGTGGTTTGAATGAAAGACAACTCCAGAGATTCATGTAGTTTTCAACACCTGGTGCCCAGTTGGTGGTGCTGGTAGGGGAGGGCGGGGAACCTTTAGCAGACAGAGTCTTCCTAAAAGAAGTATGCCACAGGGAGCCAGCTTTGGGGGTTTATAGCACTGCCTCACACAAACCAGAAGGTAAAATGAACCCTTCCTTCCTGAGTTGCTTTTGGTCACGGTATTTTTTATCATAGCAAGAGAAGAGTGACCCCTGCTTATGTAGGTTACAAACAGTGGGTACTGCAGGTTGAGTGTGTAGTATCTAAAATATTCCAAAATGGTTTCGTGTACTCAAAAAGTCTGGGATTTGAGGTCGCTAGGATTAAGGATCCCTAGCTAGTAAAATCTATCCAAATAATCCCAAACCTAAAATTCTAAAATCTGAAACACTTCCGATTCCAGGCATTTAGCTCAGGGATCTACAACCTGTACTTTCAACTCCTTAAACCCTGTTAAGAAAGCATCCTCATTCTTGGGTGCTCATAGAGACAGTTTGCTTATCAAGATGAGATATCCTCTCCCACGTGGACCCAAGTTCATTCATAACTCTATGGCTGCACTTTTTTTTTGTTAGTGTGGGAGTTGTGCACATGCCATGGTGTGCAAGTGGCAGCCAGAGGATTGCTCTGTGGGGTCCGTTCTCTCCTTCCACCTTTATCTGGGTTCCAAGGATCAAACTCCAGATGCCAGGCTTTTCCAGCAAGCATCTTTACCTGCTGGGAGCAGTCCTTCCCAGTTCTCATTGGTCTGGAGAACTCAGGCTTTCCTTGCAGGAGAGCCCTGTGTCTTCATCACTTGAGTTTGCCGTGTGTGGTGTTAGGAGGGAGGCGGTGTTCTGAGTGGCGTCTGTGGGCACCATGCATGCAGAACTGGATTTCTGCCTGTTCTTCCTCAGGGTGCCATCAGCCTATTTAAGCAGTTGGCTATTTATACATTCACAGATTGTCCTCAGCTCTATTCCTGAGCACATTTCTGTAAACCATCATAAGCCCGTTGTGTTTATGAATTGCTTAAAACAGATTTCAAGATAAAGTAGTGGGATTTGTGCATGTGCCATTTAAAACCTTAGGCAGATGAACTCCTCTCTGTGAGAAAGCCTGTGGCATCTCCTGGAAAGTCACAGGCTCTGACTGACCTTCAGTCTCTTGCAGCTATCGCCTGCCGTATTTCATTGGCAGGCTTGCCCATGACCAAGCATTGCCTGCTTGTATCCTGGGTGCACACCCCTCCCTCCGATTGTTCCTCTTTGGGACCTTTCCCAAAATGCAGTGGGCTAGGCGAGCAGCTGTGGTAGGCGAGCAGCTGTGCTAGGCAAGCAGCTGTGCTAGGCAGGCAGCTGTGGTAGGTGGGCAGCTGTGGTAGGTGGGCAGCTGTGGTAGGCAGGCAGCTGTGGTAGGTGGGCAGCTGTGCTAGGCAGGCAGCTGTGGTAAGCGGACAGCTGTGGTAGGCGAGCAGCTGTGGTAGGTGGGCAGCTGTGCTAGGCGAGCAGCTGTGCTAGGCGAGCAGCTGTGCTAGGCGAGCAGCTGTGCTAGGCGAGCAGCTGTGGTAGGCGGGCAGCTGTGCTAGGCAGGCAGCTGTGCTAGGCGAGCAGCTGTGCTAGGCGAGCAGCTGTGCTAGGCGAGCAGCTGTGCTAGGCGAGCAGCTGTGGTAGCCATCAGTTTGCAGCAGCAGCTCATCTTGGTTCCCACAGTTGTAAGTGTAGCGGCATTTCACCTGTATTTTCATAAATAAAACTTGCCTGAGGATCAGAAAAGTAAAACAGCCACACTGGCCAGCCTTACAGACAAGTCAGTGATGACACACACCTTTAATCCCAGTAGCCACACTAGTTTCCATAGAAATCAGGCAGTAGTGGTACACACCTTTAATCCCACCTTAGAGGGGAATAAGACAGGAGGAGACAGCTCTCAGTCACAGTCTCATTCTTGAAGTTAAGATCACCATTTTGGACTGAGGTCGAGGTAAGAGCCAGTGACTGGCTGTTTTGCTTTTCTGACCTTCAGGTTGAACCCCAGTTTCTCTCTCTCTGAGTTTTTATTAATCGTGCTTCATGTAAGAATCCATGGGAGAACTAGTTCCAGGATGACCCCCAGGGTGCCAAGATCCGTGAATGCCCACATTCCATCAGATGACATTGTATTTGCACACAAGCCTGTGCATATCCCCTGTATATTTTTATTTTTCTGTACTTGTATATTGTGTGCATGTCTGTGGATGTGTAGGTGCCCATGTGTGGGCATGACACTGGAGTGTTGGAGACCAGCTTCAATAAGTATACCACTTGCCAGGGTAGGGGTACGGGGATTAGAAAAATGAGTAGAGAGAACAAAGATGCAAGTGAAAATAATAAAACAGAAACATAGGATAGTAGCGGCAGGGAGCTCCAGTGAATACTGAAATTGCCCATGGTTAATTTTCTATATGCTTTCATACCCCCAATAAAATGGGGGAGAAGGCAAAAACCTGCTTTAACTTGATACAAAGGACAACTACAGCAGTTACTTGCTTCAGTATTCTGAGACATCAAGCCATTAATTTGTGAGAAAAGCATTCTGTTGTTTAGGCAGTGAACCCACCCTAGACCAAGTATCCTGAAAGCAGACACTTCCTAAGTCATACCTCCTATTTCAAAAGAAGGAGCAGAAGTGTGCTTGAATTCTCTGACCTTCGGTCAGGGTAGAGAGGATGCACCTCTATGGGCCATCTTAATGTCCAAAACATCAAGTAACCACATCCTAGGTTGGGGTGTGTAGCCACAGTTGTTATCAACAACTCCAACTCCCTGACCTTCAGACGAGGTGGAGCAGGCTCACATTTTTGGACCTCCACAGTGAAGTTTTCCTCTATCACAGAGGCAGAGTTTCTCAGCTGAACCTGGAGCTTGCTATGTCAACTAGTAGACTAGCCAGCCTATCAGATGTGTTTGATCTTTGGTTGGTTGGGTCAGCAAATACTGAAGTGGAGAGGACTGACTGAAATAAGCCAGGAGGGCAAAGGGCAGTGTCCCAGCATCTCAGGGATACTTCCTGAGATGTATCACCTCAGATTCCTTCAACAAGAGTCTGGTTTTAGATCCGTGTGCTCATCACCTTGAAGGAGCACATATTTATGTAAGTGTTTTCCTCTACACTGAAATATGGGCCTCCAGCAATATCTTCAATGTCAGCCTAACTGGATTTGAAATTGTCCTGTGGACTTGAAGGAACAAAGGAGCAAGCTGGCTGAGGAACAGTTTTCTCTCTTGACTTTCTGAATGCTGATGTGATGTACTGGCCACCCCAGGCCCTGCCTCCATGCCTTCTCTACCAAGATAGACTGTGTGTCTTCAAACTGTGAGCCAAAATAAATCCTTTTGTTTAATTTCCTCTTTCTGTGAAAAAAACACACAGGCTAAGGCCCCTTATGGAAGAAAGGTTCGTCTGGCTCATAGTCTCAGGGTACAGACCATCGTTGTGTGGAAGTCAAGGCTACAGAAACCTGAAGCAACTAGTCACAGATCCACAGCCAACCACAGAAAGCAGTGAATTGATGCATGCCCATACTCAACAGGGGTTTTTCTCACTCTTTATCTAGTAGTCTGCCCACAGTGGGGAAGTCATCCCACCACAATTAACAGAAAGAAGGCAACCCCCTAACAGACGTAGCCAATCTCTTCAAGACACCCCGTACTGAGACTCCTTTCTCAGTGACTCTACATGGTGTTCGTTGACAGTCAGAACCAACAGTCATGCTTTCTTCAATTGCTACTGTTTGGTATGTTACCACAGCGATGAGAAAAGCAACTGATCAACCACCCAAGGTCCCCACCTCCAAATACGGCTAGAATGTCAGTTTGGGAATTAGACTTCCAGCACAGGAGCTGAAGTCACACTCAAGCCATAGCACCCCGCCCCCACGGCCTGTATAATATAGGCGTTTCATGTCTTATACCTGTCTCCATTCCAAAGCATTTGCTGCATGTTACAGTAGGTTCACCTGGATGCTCTCGGCGTGTCTGAGGATGTGAACTGCAGATGTCGAGATGTCTTCCTAAATAGAAAGGAAGTGTTGTAGCACGTGTCTTCACATATAGGCAGGAGCTGTTGCGCATTGAAGCCTGGAAGCTTGTTCCTCCACGCCCACCTCTCATCCTGCCCTTGCGACCTACGCCAGAGATGTATTCTCTCTCCTTGCTCGCGTGACCTTGGGTCACAGATCGCTTTCCTGATAGACCTCAGGAGCCTGGCATTAGATATTAAGTCATTCATTTGGATTTGTAAATCATAAACACAGACACACTAAAGACATACTTGGAGATTCCCAGCCAACACCTCACATTGATGTGAACAGGGAAGCTCCATTAGTTTGTAGATCCATGCATGAAGAGCCCTCTATAACATATGACCAACATCTGAAAATCCAGTGGTCCAATGAGATGAGCTGCCTTTGGCATTAGTTTTAGTTTATGTTTTATAAATACACCACCACGGTTTTCAGTAAAATTATTGAAGCATTTAAAGCCATACAGTGCCTGTGGAGTATAAATTTGGAAGGGTGGTAGCCTCAGATACACAAGACTGGGGACTTCTTGAATTTTGATGGGCTGGCTTGAGCAAATAGCGTGAGGCTGATGGAGGCACAGGAGAAGGAAGTGTCAGTGACAGGGTGGGTTTGGCCTACATTGTTAGTTTTTGCTTCGGTTGTTTAAGACGTATCTCAGTCAACAAATTGTCACCTTTTTTTAAAGCAAGAAAACATTGAGATGCTTAAAAATTAGACTGAGTTTGATCTAAGATCTGCTTCCATCTGAGCCATTTGGTCGCATGATACTCATGTGATCCCTCCGTTTCCTCATCCTCCTAGGAAGGTAACATGAAGATGAAAGGAGAGGATGGGAGTGGAGGGCTTGGGAGATGCTTGCATAAAGAACAATAAATAGTAGACATCCAAGATGGCGGTGACATGAAGATGTGATATGGAGGAGACGGTGGTGGCAGGAAATCCTGATGATGTGAGAATCAAGAACAGACCACCCACTTGCGCTTCCTGCCCCCAGACCTTTTGTTTGTTCGTGTTTTCTAACCTGTGTTGTCAAACTGAAGTCTTCCAGGATTGCAGGGACTGGCCGGTGGAGTGAATTTTTAACCCAACTCATTGCCAGATGTTGTGTTGTTGTGTGCTTCAAATGTGACCAAGAAATAATGCTCACCCCAGAAAAGATAAGCAAGCACCCGCTAAACTAACTAACTAGGAAGTTGTGTCTACGCAGCTCTAAATACAAATGGAGGCTGCCCCTCTGCCTGGGGCAGAGGCAAGTTGATAAGAAGAAATACTTTCCATTCTAGCCGCCAGAAAAATGGAGGGAACGTGAGGGTGGAGGAGGTTGGGGCTGCAGATAGATGGCTCCTTTAATGATTCCCAAACTTTG
This sequence comes from Alexandromys fortis, assembly GCF_014885135.2. Taxonomy (NCBI): domain Eukaryota; kingdom Metazoa; phylum Chordata; class Mammalia; order Rodentia; family Cricetidae; genus Alexandromys; species Alexandromys fortis. Next base: position 4,447,033 of record NW_026067893.1, on the reverse strand, counting down.
GGGTATCTGAACCTTCATAGAAGACTCCCGAAGCAGTTCCTTAGCCTGCTGTGCTCCCGCTGCAGTTCTGAAGGTCTGGGATGAAAACCAGGAATCTTTGTTCAACCACTACTGCTAGAATTTCCAATTCACACTCCAAGGAAGCAGGCTTCCTATGGTTTCTAAAGGGCTCTTAAGTTAAACAGCCAGAAAGGACAATCGAAGCACCGGGAGTATTGACTGTTTGCGACCTGCCTATCTGTCTGTTGGGTTGCAGTTTGAATGTGAAAAGCCCACACAGACTCTTGCATTTGGACCCCTGGTCTCCAGCAAGTGGAGCTTCTTCAGAGGGCTGTGCAGCCTTTGGGGCATGCAGTCAAGCTAGCAGCAGGGGCATTAGGAGCTGACCTTTAAGGTAAGATGCTGACTCCAGCTGTGTGTTTTCTGAAGTGTCAAGATGACAGGACCTGCTGCGTGTTCGTGCTGCTGTGAAGTCTTCTGCTTTTTCTTCCCTGGTGGATTAAGATCCTGAACATGAGGCAACCAAACCTTTGCTGGCTTCAGTTGCGCCTCAGGTGTGCTTATACAGCAATGAGGAACTAGCACGGCACCCTCTCCCCACACTGACTGGCAAAGGACTCCGGAGATTAATGCACTCAGGGCTGGGGTGCCCTTGCCCAGGAATTTTGGGAGTCTACCTAGGAATTTTAAACTCAAGGCAACTTACTGTGGAAGGCTGTGAAGTGTAAGAGAGACACAAACCAGCAGCCTTCAACAGGTTACCCCAGGGACACCGGCCTCTCTTGTCTCTGGAATAAATCCCCTTGACAGTCACTGCTAGACAAGAGGGGCCACTCATCTCCACAATGCGTACTGACATTTGAGTGTTTCCATCTTTAATAATGTGTATGTAGTAGGGAAACGTGCATTTAAGAGAGTGTTGGCTCCTCTGGAACTGGAGTTAAAAGCAGTTAGAAGATACCCAGCATGGGTACGGGAAACCAAGCTTTCCTGCTAGAGCAGTAGCTACTCTTAACCACTGAACCAGCTCTTCAGCCCCATTACTGATGTTTTTAAAGGAATTTATTTTTTCTGCAATGCCTTTCACAATTAATATTAACTAGATTGATGTTAAGTAGGGAAGGGAACAAATGATTCTCAAGCATTTCTTCTGGGTGTATAGAGCTGTTCTTAGACTCTTGGGAACAGCTCCTGCAGACTGCCCTGCTCCCCAGCTACCGTAAGTACTGGCAAGATGGAGCAAACAAATTCTTTTGCTTTTGGGCTGCTGGTTGTGATTTTGGTTGGCCTGAGGACGCCAGCCTTCTCCTTGAGCATGCATGAATTTCACAAATATTTACATAAGGCACAAAGAGCAGCTTATGCTGAAAAAGATATGGGTCACAGAAAACAGCTTCTCGGTACGCAGTGATAGCCCGTTACCTAGAATCAACTATAAATTATTTGCCCCTCAGCTTCAGCAAATGTGCTTAAAGAACACTGTGCCTGGGTTAATTTAGAGTTTGGCATACTGGCAATGATTGCAATGTCTTTCTTCAAAAGCTTTGTGGTGACACTCTTTTTCATGGCTAAAAATAAGGTTTCCAAGAATATGTGTACATCTTAAGGATTGCTGTATTGATAACACATTTAATCTCCCGAGCCACCCACATGGAATGGAGAAGGTCTACTCAGTGGTTGTTCCAAGGCCCAGGAGCTTCAGAAAGGAAGCTGAGCAAAGCACAAGGCTGGACTAGTGCAGAGATGAAGCTGTTAGTGTCATCCCCTTTTCTCCTAGTACACAAGCCGAGAAAAGCCATATGGTGTCAGACAACCTCAGCTTCAAATCCCAACTCCACTGCTTCATATTAGACAACCCATAGGACTCTCAACCATTCCAAACCTGTTCTCCATCTTAGATAGGAATCGTTCTGTTTACTCTTTCTCTCCAAGGGTGAAGTGAGACCAAGCACATAGCACAATGCATAGAATACAGGAAGCAGCCAATGTTTTTATGTCTGACCCTATGATAACGTGTGACACAGAAAGGTTCTTAGGAAAGGGGGTGAGGGTAAGGGCTACAGATGGTATTTTGATGTACACGAGGTACTTTCTAAGGATAATGATTGTCTATGCACAGGAAAGGAGGGCTCTAGAGGCAAAAGAAGGGCATATATCACTCACCTGAGCTGTGTAAGAGGAGACCACCTCTAGAATTCCCAGAGTGCCTAGAGAAAATGTCATCAATAGTCCACATGGTGTCGCCTTTGTCAAAATCAGATTGTTGTCAAGACAACAACGTGCACATGTCTGGAGGCCAGTATATGTGTTTCTGAAATCAGGAACTGTCACAGAGAACTGGAACCACGACTTTGCATAGAGGACTCACACCTTACACTCCAACCTGGCAACTGCCTGTCCAGCCTCAGATGGATGCTCCTTGCATTTGGTTCTCCCCACCATGGTTCACTGTTTTGTGATGCTCATGGAGTTCTCTGCATTTCTTTGCATCTCCCTTTGCTTCCCATAGTCTCCTGTGGATGCATAATCCCATTGCATGATTTGTTTCCAAAACAGCTTCATCGTCTTTGGAGAAGCTCTTTCTGTTAGGGCAGCACCAAATACATCTGACTTTTTGATGTCCTTCTGTATATGTGTTGCTATTACTGGTTAATGAATAAAGCTGCTTTGGCCTATGGAAGGGCAGAATATGGCCAGGCTGGAAGAGCTATAGAGAAAAAGTAGGTGGAGTCAGGGAGATGCCATGTAGCTGCCAAAGGAGACAGACACCTGAACTTTACTGGTAGGCCACAGCCTCGTGGTGATACATAGATGAATAGAAATGGGTTAATTTAAGATGTAAGAGCTAGCTAGGAATATGCCTAAGCTATTGGCCAAACAGTATTGTAATGAATATATAGTTTCTATGTCATTATTTGGAACTGGGCAGCCAGAAAACCAATACACAGCCTCCATTTACAAATTGTAGATAAAATTTTATTTTGGTGTAAGTACTCACCAAGTATTGGATGGAACGTTCCATGCCCCTCCTACTTTGATGTGGTTTTTATAAATTACTTTTGTTACTGTTTTGTTTCTGTATTTGTTTAGCTAAATCTGATAGCCCTGGAGCTAATGCTGCAGAACGTTGTTCTAGCATCGTTGTCTCGTGAGTCTGTTGGGAGAAGCCAGGGTAATAACTTGCAGGGAAAAAAAAGTTTTTCAGACTCCATAAACATATACAATCATTAAGGACCCATTTCTTTTGGTGGGTGTTTTTGAGAAAATACTGACTCATCTCAAGCAGAAGATGTTGGAGGAAGACCTGTTTGTTGGTTCCCGGCCTCCTGAAATAATCACACAGAAACTGCATTAATTAAATCACGGCTTGGTCCATTAACTCTAGCTTCTTATTGGCTAACTCTTACATATTAATTTAACCCATTTCTATTCATCTGTGTATCGCCACATGGCTGTGGCTTACCGGCTAAAGTTCTGTTTGGCTCTGGCAGGACTCAATGACTTCTCTCTGACTCTGCCCTTCTTTCTCCCTGCGTTCGGTCCAGTTCTCCCCACCTAGCTCTGCTCTCCAGCAGTGGCTCCATGACTTCTCTCTCTCTCTCTCTGCCTTTCTTTTTCTCATGCTATAGGCCAAGCCAGTTTCTTTATTCATTAACCAATAAAAGCAACACATAGACAGAAGGACCTTCCACAACAAAAGGACAAATCCTTGTGGAGCTCAGGAGATGGATGAGCCTGTCTAGGTAGGCTTCTATAGACCACAAGGAGAGGGACCAAATATGACGGTTCTCCACCACAGACACCTTAGCAACACTATAGCCTCTGTGGTATTGATCACTTCATCCCAGAGTGAGGCTGGGCTCAGGAGTCTGTGTTCAATCCTTGCAGGTGGAGGTGGACACCTGGGGAGAAATGGGGAAGGGTGAGTTGACTAGGTAGAAAGCTGGAACCTAAGGAAGGTCTCACCCTCTAGGGAGTCTGGATAAATGGAGATAGGAAAAGCAAGGGGGCAGAGGAAATTTGTTAAAGTGAACATCTTCAATCGGCTTTTTTGTTTGTTTGTTTGTTTGATTGATTGATTGATTGATTATAAGAAATCACAGCTCCTGCACCTAAGGCTCAGGGAACATCGGGAAGAGAGGGCAGGAGCATCCTGAGAGCCAGAGGAGCAGGATGTCTTCTGGAACTGAGTCTCTTAGAAATGTCAGGGAGGCTACACCTGTGAAGTGTCACCAACATGGCTGCCTGAACAAGAATGAAGCCAGTAGACAGCTAACATGGAAAGGATAAATCTTGTGGGGCCTCCACCCTAGACAAAGAACCACAGACCACTAAGGAACGCTGAGAGGAGGGGGAATGCAGGGAAAGTTCCTAGTGGTCAGCCCTGAAGTCACAAACACACACAGACTGTAGACAACAGTTGAAGGAACGGGCACATGGATTTGATCTAAAGCAGGAAGTGTGTGGGAGAAGCTAGCAAGAGAAAAGGGAAAGGGGAAAATGATGTAATGATATTTTAATTTTATAAAAATATAAATCTAGGTGTGATGGTCAGCTTGACAGGAGCCAAAACCAGCAAGAAGCCACTCCTCTGGGCATAGCCACAGGGGATTTTCCAGACTAGATTAATCAAGGTGGACAGACAATGCCCGTAATGTGAGCAGCGCCATTCCACACCTGGTGAGTCGGAGAAGTTAACTGCCTAAGCAATGGCTGGACACAATAGAGCCAGATGCCTTATGCTCCTGCCCCCAATGATAGCCTACACCCCACCCCCATCCTTCCCCCATAACAGACTGCCCCATCCCCATCCTTCCCCCAATAACAGAGTGCCCCCCACTTCCCCCAATGGCAGACTGCCCCACCCCCACACTGTGACCCAGAGTTACCCTAAGTTGTTTTCCTCAGGTGTTTTGTCAGTCCTGTGAGGGAAACCTAACACAAAGCAGCCTGGCCACTCTAAAATCAGACCTGGGTATGGACTACAGGTGATGGATTAGCACAAGGTAAGGAATGCTGGCACCGTGGGCCATGTCCCTGCAGCCAGGCAGCCAATGGGAGCAAAGTTCACTCTCATTTGAGGGTACAGGGAAAACCAGTTTGTGACTGAACATTGTTGTGTTGGAGGGGTTTACTTTCAACAAATCGCAGTCGGCCCTTAAGTTCTTTCCTGGCTTGACGAGGCTTGTGGGGGGCTGAAGGCCAATTTCTCTTTCAGGAGATGTGGGCGGGGACACAAAAACTTACCCAGCTGTCCTCTCAGCAGAACCACAGCTCCGTGAGGGCTCGCCACTCGTCCTTAGCCATCAACGGCACTTGAAATGGCCGTATTTATAGTGACCTGTCTGTACATTTCATTAAGTGTTCCTTCAACTGTGTGTAAAGTGCTCTTCCACACTGGGGATATAGCAGAAGATAAAACAGTCTTACTCCTGGAAGAACTCGTGTTTTGGTCGAGAGCACTGATAGTTAACACAGTTCTGTGTACCAGGAAATATTAAGTAGCAAGATCAATAAGATATGGAGACCATAAACAACAAAGTGGGAGGTTGGGCAAGAATGACTGGGAAAGTCTTCTCTGGGGAGATTAACATCTAGTGGGCTGGGGGTGGAGAAGGGAGGCAGAGCAGAGACCTTGTGGCCCCTCCCACCAGGCCTAAGTGAGAGACAGCGAGAAAACCAGGGTTCCAGGAATAATGGTGAAAGGAATGTTGACAGACTGCTGGCCTTTCAGTCTTCAGTCTCCTGCAATGTCTTCCTTACCCGTGTCTGTAATGTCTAGCTGAGTCAGTCTGGCCCCTCCTCCCATCTCTAGACCCTCAGTTTATGTTTTTGAATTCGCTTTTGGCCGTACACAGTACCATATTCCTGAGTTCTGGAGATTGTTGTGTGGAACCATTATTTCGCCTATTATAAATTCTGTCTTCTTCATCCTTGAAACCTTGGTTGAGTGTAGAATATTAAGCTCCTGTTATACTGATTTTCTTAGCCTCAAAACTCTGAGTGCAGGGTACCCATGTGCCTATTGAAACTCCTTTCTGCAGTCGTCCGTGGTGACGAGACAGCCAATCGTATCAGTCAGTGCTCTTTGACCACTGGCTTTGCCTGGGAATGCCCATGGCCTCCAAAGCTGAGAAGCTACCTGTACCAGTGAATCTCTGTCTTCCTGATGGCTGGCAGGAGGCAGTGTATAAATACCCCAGCTCTCAATTCTGGATGGACTAACTCCAGCACTCATCTCCCCCAGATCATACCCCCTCCAGATTTCTTCATGTGGCCCTCCAGAACCACTCCTCTATCCCTTGCCCCCACCATGGCTCTCAGCAGGTAGATGATCTTGCCTCTTCTCATCCATGCCGATTGTAGTAGGAGACTGCTCATTTGTTTTCTGGTCGCTCAGACCTGAATAATCACACAGAAACTATATTAATTACAACACTATTTTGCCAATAGCTTATGCATATTTCTAGCTAACTCTTACATGTTGAATTAACCCATTTCTATTAACCTGTGAATCACCACAAGGCTGTGACCTTCCAGTAAGCTTCTGGCTGCCAGCTGACGTCTTTCTCCTTTGGCAGCTACACCCCATATCTCTGTTTGGATTTCCCACCTGGCTTTACTCTACTGGGTCATTGGCCAAAACAGCTTCTTTAATAACCAATGGGAACAAACATAATCATAGAATACAGAGGGGCACCCTTTCACAAGCAGGTCTTCTAAAATCGCGAGGACCTTCACCTCACCAAATCCAGGAGATGCATCCCAGTCGGATGACAGAGGACATGGCTGACCTCCCTAAACATTGCTTCTTTCTGATATCATGTTGCTGGCTCTCTCCTCGTCTTTTCTCCTTTGCTGACGTCTCCCCATCTCTTCCCATCCCCAGTTTCTCCACTTTGTCTGTTCTGGTCATGGTTTTGGCAGTGATGTTGGCCATCCCAGGGCCTCTGCTGTGGCAGTGTGGTCTCTCTTCCATGGCTACAAATCTCCTCACAGTCTGGTAACCCTTCCCTCTCTCTGATTTCACCAGGCTTAGATATGGTAAAGGCTTGCAGCTAGTGGGCCCTGGCATTTCACCATGCCTGACTGGCTCCCTTAACCCAACCGACACCTCTGTAAATAACCCTTAGTGAGTCTCCCCATGTCCACTCCGAGCCAAGGGATCCTGACAGACACCCTGGTTATTTCCACACTGGTGTGTCTCTTTCTCTATTCCCATAGTGCCTGCTATCCAATTCATACCAATAAACATTGAAATTAAATATTCCCCCTTTTAATATAACCAACTGAAATAGGAGATTGTGATGGCTAATTTTGGTTGTCAACCCGACATACTTGGGAAGAGGGACCCTCAATGGAGAAACTGCCTCTATCAGACTGGCCTGTGGGCATCTTTCTTGTTCCATTGATGGAGGAGGGAACAGCCCACTATAGGTGGCACCATCCCTAGACAGGTGGGCCTGAGCTATTGTGTATGAGAGGTAGCTTGGCCACATTTCCCTGTGGCGTCTGCTTCAGATCTCGTTTGACTTCCTGTCTGCACTTCCCTCAATAATGGGTTGTGACCTGTGAGCTGAAATATACCCTTTCCTTCATGGTGTTTATTGTAGCAACAGAAAGCAGGCTAGAGCAGAGCTTGAAAGAGATTAAAACATTGAAGAAAAAAACCACATTTCCCAATACAAAAGGACAATAACAAAAGCACAATACCAATTGGAGTATAATCTTATTATATGGGGTTTATCTGATTCCTTGAATTTATGATTCATATAAATTTATCTATAGCCTACTTTCTCTTATATGGTTCAGGAAATGGATGGCCAATTAGTTCTATTATGTTTGAAGTTGAAAATTGGGCCACTCACACCACAAGCAGCAGGAAAGCCCCATCATTGACTCACAGAGACCGGAAGTCATTTTACATCCTGGACAATATAAAGGGCAGTGGAAGGTAAGTTTCTGTGTGGGGACCACTGCTCCTGGGGCCCTCCTCCTCTCTCCCTTCATCTTCTGTACTGAGAACTGCAGCCCCTTTCCCTGTCCAGCAAGACCCCACAGCTCATGGACAGCCACAATGACAGGATTAACATTTAGGACAGGAGAAAGAAAGGGAGTAAAAGGAGGGAGCCGCCTAGCATCCCTCCTCCCTCTTAGCATCCCTCCTCCCTCCTATCTTGTCTCCAAACCTCCCTTCTCCCTCCTAGCTTCACTGCCATACTGTCTCCTGAGTCTGGAATCTTTGATTTGCCCTTTATTGCCTATCTCCATTCTCCCTGCTATGTGGACCCAAATGTCATTTTGAAATAAAAATAAACATGACTTCAGCACTATATGGATCTAAAAGTCCTCGTTGGCGTCTGTGTCTTTGCTTTTACCAATGAATCCAATATAAAAGTGTGTGTGTGTGTGTGTGTGTGTGTGTGTTTAAGGGGGAGGAAATTGTTAACTTTATTATGTTTTTCTGTTTCTAAAACCTTTATAGGCCACAGCCAAGGCTCCATTCACAATCATATTATAGAACAAACAAGAAAAAAAAACCCTCTTTTTGGAAACTTCCAAAGGATGTTGTTCCATTACCTGGATACCCACATGGAGGATGAAACAACTTAGTCCTCAGTTCGTTGATCTCATTGTCACTGATCTTCTCTGTACTGCTCAGTTCAGTGGCCTGAGTCCTGCAGCTGCTCTACTTTGGGGGCACAAGTGAGTCCAGGGCCTTGCACACAGTCTACCACCCTGCCGGGCAGTCACTCTATTTTTAAGATTACTCAAATTTGTTCTTTCTAAGAACCACCCCTCTTCCAGCCAGCTTGGACCATCAGTCTCTGACCTCACCAGGACTCCCACTCCAAGGAGCCCATTTCCGTTTCCTTTATCCATGTGTCTCTTTACGCCTTCCCTCTTTATACCCCTTTGATTCCATGGGTCATCATCTGAGCACTCACTTGTCAGTACACCTAACTCCTCGGTTCTTTTGTGGTACCTCCCTAGCAGATGCTAGCCCAGAATGGAGGCACCTACCCACCCACCCTCCATGAATTTCCCATATCTGCTCCAGAACCGAAGATTGTCACGCATAAGACAAATCTGTGTCTTGCTTCTTAACGGTTGTGAACCTCAATGGACCTACAGTGCTTCTAGCATTGGGAAAGGCAGAGGCAGGACATCTCTGAAGGATCCCCGAGGGTTCTGAAATGTGAATAGAGAAATAAATAGGATGGAACCAAGGAAACTGACCAGTGTAGATAAGACCCGGGTGAGAGCAACCTAGAAACCAAGTAAAGAGGGCTTCAGCGAGGGTGGCCACTGCCATTGCCTTTTTGAGCAAAGTCTGTCATTGAGGCTGCTATGTGTGACCAGCCAGGGGAAGGCCAGTGCCGGGGGCTGCTGCTCGCTCACTCCATCCCTTCAGCTGTCTTCTCGCACAAAGCCCAGCCTAGCTCATCAGCTTTGCAGGAGGAGAGGAAATGGCAGTTTCAGCTAGGAGAGGTCAGTCAGCATAGCTGACATGCCGAAGGAATGAGGAAGGCCGAAAGTCTTGAGGCTGCAGAGAGGGTGAAGAGGCGATTGGTTTATCGTGAGGTGGTGGGAAGGACAGCAAAGCTAGGGAGGTGCAGCTGAAAAACAGAGGCTAAAAGTTTTTAAGGGTCACGCAGAGGTAGGCCATTTCAAGGTGACCTTGGAGGGAGGAAGGAACAGAGTGGTGGATGCTGTCAGTGTGGTACCGGCTCCTTAGTCTGCCTGGCTCAAAGATGACTTCATCAAAGATGCTCATCTTTTCAGGGTCTGTGTATCCGTAACACAGGCCCACCACCATGAGCAGACTGTGAGAGACACGACAGCTCTCTGTGGGGAGATCGGTCGGCAGAAACACAGTGTTTGTCTCACTGGATCGCAGTCTTGTGGAGGATGAGACAGTCATGGATTAAATGAGCAGACAATGAGCGCAAAATGAAGAGTAGTGAAATGTGCCCCCAAAGTTTACACAGGGCCAGATGGTGTCCTGAGAGGGGGGGAGGAGGGGAGGAGGGAGGAGAGGAGAGGGGGGGAGAGAGAGAGGTCCCTGAGAAGAGAGGCACGAGCAAGATCTGGAGGATGAGCAGGAGTTAGCCAGGGGAGGAGTTTAGGGAAGAGTAAGTTAGAGGGTGGGGACAGGGTGGAAGACCAGGAAGGCTAGTGCATGGAGATCAAGGGACAGGCTTCGCTTCCGCAGCCCTTCCCAGAGAGGAGGCCAGGCTGGTGCACAGCTGCCATCCCTGCCTGCCTGGCTGAGCCCTGACTTCATTCCCGTGACAGTGGAAAGAATCATAACCAGTCCAAGCCAAAGAGACTCCATCTCTTCTTGGTTCTGAGACTGGTCGTGAGGTGGCATGACCAGTCCAATCAAATGCAATGGGAAATCTTCCTGAGGCCTTGTAGGAAAACTGTCCCTCCCTGATGTAGAAAGGACTTAACAGGGATTCTTGTCCCCCCCACATCTCTTCCCTGGGGATTGGATGCTTTCTTGTGAGAATGTGATAAATATGGCAGACGACCATGTCTGAAACAATCAGAGTCACAAAGCCAGCGTTAGAAATTCACCAGGTCATCTGGACTCCTTCACCCAGACATCCTTCATGATGCCTGACAAATAAGAGGCCACTGTGATTTCTACTGCTGCAATAATAATAATGATGATGATGATGGATGATCCACATTGCCCATCCATCGGTCCAGTGCCGGAACTCACTAAAATCATAAAAATGCTTCAGATTACCAAATTCTTTGTCTTCACAAAGACAGGGTGATTTGGACATCAGACAGGGCAGGAGATGAATTTCTGCCCTGGTGTCATTTTCTACAAAGCCTGTAGGACGCCCTCATTATTACTGTTTCGTGTGTAGGCCTTTTCTTGCTTCTTTTAATTATTTGTCCCCCGAAAAGAGACACGGTAAAGATTGCCTGCAGTGTGACTGATGTCACCACTTCCTGGTGGCATCGACATGGATGTCCTTCCACACAGACAATGGGCTTACACCATGTGGATGGCCAGCCTGTACACTGATGAGCCCTTGCTTTGAACAAGGACAGGAATGAGATCATGAGGACCGTGGAGCTGGCAACCCGTCCAGTTAAACTTAGGACTCACGGATTACAGAGTACAAAGGAGGACACGCCAGCCACAGGGTCAGCATAGACAAGAGCCTCATTTCTGTCCCTGGCTTTAGCAAGCTATTTCATCCCTAAATTACAGTTTCCTCTTTTTTAAATTATGAGGTCATCATTCCTACCCTACAAAATTGTTGTGATTGAATGATATTTTAAGTGAGCTAAAAAAAATCCCCAGTAAACCCTAGGTATTGTCCTGTAGTGCACACTCCAGCGCTGTTTTGGTGAATGAGGAACAGGAAATTGAACAGTGATCTCATGACAGAGGCCCATCATGAAATTAGCAAATTGGTTGTCTGAAATTTTAGAGAAATTGTTTGCTTGCGAAGATATTAGGCTGACAGCCTTGCCCACGTTGTTGGCGATGATTAATAAGGAAAAGCATGCTTGTGTCTCATGGCATGTGTACGGACGCCTCACAAGGTTAGTATTTGATGCCAGAGCAGACATCATTTCGGTTCATAGGTTGTATCTACAGTATAAGTAGCTTTCTCAGGCATCTGTGGGATATGCTAAGCCCCTTCCCTGAAAAATTGTGTCAGGTTTTTGGAGAATTAGGGACAAAGATTGGAACACAGAAGATAGGAAGTTTATGGGCCTGCTGTCTATTTTATTATGGTGAAGGAGTACAGACCGTAAAGCAATTTCCTCTTTCCCTTTGGTTAGGTCTTGCTTGGGTGACAGACTCTCGGAAGCTTTGTGCTTCCCAGTGGAGACCAGAGCAGCTTTTGAGGAACTGCTTAGGGCACTAACTAGCAGCGACTGGACTAAGACCTGCTATGGAACCACAGAGGGCGTCCAGGTTCAAGGCTGACTTTCTATCAGGAAATACATTTCAAGAAATGGTTTCTCCTAAAACAAGCAAAGCGAGTTCTGTGCAGCAGGTGCACAAATTGATTGCTTCTGCGTGCCTGGAGCCCAGAAGAGTGGCTAAATAAGGAACCAGCGCGAGCCACACCCTCCATGGGTGCAGAAGTTAAACAACAAAGAACTTTGGCTGGAGGCTACCCAGCATGGTGCTGGTTTTTAGATCTGAAGTCTTATTTTCTTAGGAAAGAATCTGTGAAGCCAGAATTACCTATCCCAAAGCTGGGCATGGTTGCACATATTCTGTAGGATTGTAGATCCCCGTCTCAGAAGGCTTGGCTCAGACTCCAGCCTTGACTACCTAATGAGTTCCAGGCTGGCCTCAGAAACAATGAGACCTTGTCTCAAAGGGAAAAACGAAAGGATTATCCTTCCTATTTTTTCCAATGAAGAACAAAGTCTGAAGTCTGAAAGACTACAACGAGAATACGTGCCAAAGTGGGCAGGAACTGATCTACCTCTGTGAGGGTGCCAAAGATCCAAGACTGTACTTTCATCTCTAAAGGCGTAACAAGATAACTCATTCACACTCTGCCACCTCTCACTTTCTGAACTATGAATTAAAATACACACGAGCCCCTCAGCTGGCCAATACCTCTGCTCTTGTCAAATGGCAACCGTTTGTGTAAGCTTCTTACTTGGAAGAGGCCGTGTGCTGGCCATCATGCCTAGCCCCTCACTGCACCAATGAAACTGCTCCATCAAGCATGAACGAGCCAGTCTTCCTGGAGAGCCTGAGAAGGAACAGCTGTGTTAGAGAAGCCAAGCTTTTTGTTTCCTCGTTGAGGACAAAGCATTCCTTCCTAAGGAAGATGTGTTTCTGAGATACGGCCGGGTGGGAAGCGGGGAATTGTTTCAGTGGTAGGCACTGCAGAAGGTCAAGGCTAGGTTGGCATTGAGTCATTGTTACTATGGTCCAAAGTCTTGCAGGAATTTTTCAAATTTGTATGCTTCCCCCGCCCCCAGATACCTGTAACATCAGGTGCGATTCTGTTCCAAGCCACAAGAAGAACGAAAGGCCAGGACTTCCCCGAGCACCAGCTTCTATTCCTGCTTGGGACAAAAGTAAGATCTTCCCAAGGCTTGAGAACTTCCTGCTGCTTCGTTTCTGACAGAGCCTGTACTTAATCCTCTCCCTCGGGCCAGGCTCAGAGTAAACCGGAGGAGTTCCGGAGCTGGACAGAGAACTGCCCCTGGCCTGGTGAGTACTGCTTGCTGAACTGTGAGTTTAGAGTCTCAAGATCTGGTGATCTGGGAGTTTTTTCACAACTGAGCAACTACAAATTGGAAAACTGGACATTTTCCAGTTGAGCGGTCTTGATATTTTAGGGTTTTTCTTTATAGTCTTCTTAGGTGGCAGAGCCCAAGGAAAAGGGGACTTCTTGGCATCACACTTATGAAATCCCAACCGACATGACAGTAAACAGGTTGGGGAACAAATGGGAGATCTTCCTGAAGGAGATCAAAGTGCTAAATTGAAGAGATATGCATAGGTGCAGGTGTGGGGCTTGTCTGTTCTGCCCTGGGGAACTAGATGCAGTTCACCTCCCGCTTTCTCTCTCAAAGGGAGGTTTCCATTTATGAAATACCCCCTTCAGAGCAGGCTAGTTCTAAGACCCTAAATCATAAAACATGCAAATGGGTGGGTACCTTCCGTGCTCAGTGCCTGGTAAGTACCTTGGGTGCTCAGTGCCCAGGGTGCCGCTGCCACTCTTTCTGGCTCCACTTGGAGCTCTGGTGCTGGGAAAGGATTAAGCATGGATTCTGTACAAAGTATAAAGTAACAAGCTGTTCTTACTAACGTTATTGGGAAGATTTTATCCCTCCCCTTTGCAGACTATAAGGCCTTTAAAAACAATTACGTATTTTATCAGGAAAAACAAAACTTTTTTTCCCCGAAGAACAACTTCCAAACACTTTTGAGCTTTAAAATATGTTGCTCACAACTGGCCTCCTCTGCAAAGCTCCAGGATCCAGGCTCTGTGCACCGTTTCTCACTGGGCTAAACGCTGCAAACGCTGCATGCGTGGATGGCCGTGTCCCACACGCGTGGAGGCCGGAGGAAAGGGCATCCTGAAAGCGCTTATACCTAATCACTTCTGGCAACGACACTCTGACATTGAAAAGAAGCCCAGGGAGGGTTTTTTTTTGTTGTTGTTCTTAAATAAGATTTCAAATTAGCCTTGGCCAACCTAAAACTCATCTTGTAGCCGAGGCTATCTTGAGTATATGATCTTCCTGCCTCTATTTCTCAAGTGCTGGGATTACAGATGTGGCCAGAAATTCATGCTTTTGGCATAAAATTCTCAAGGGCAATTTGAAAATGTATATTTTAATTTTTAATTATTTGTGCCTTTGGAACGAAGGGCAAAGTATCTCTGAGTTCTTGTAAAGAACTGTTCTTCAAGGGAACAAAGGCCTTTGGCCTCTCCTGCTTGGCATTCCATCCAGTGGAATTGGTCCATCACAGCAGGTGAGGGCAAAGGCTGCCGGTTCTCCAGTGCAGGCCATGAGATGCCCCAGAGGGGCAGTGAGATAGTCACCTCTGCTTTTGCTCAGGACCCCTCCAGGAGAGAAACCCTTTCCCCGGGCAGCGGGGGTGAGATAGAAGAGTCCAGAAACGCACGCTGGTCTTCAACGGCTCCGACTTGCTTCTCCCCAACCAGCAAAGGAGAGAGAGAGGAATGAGTGGCTGATGATAACCAAGGGCAAAGGTCAGGAAAGGAGCGGTCACACGGTCACACCAGGACAGACGTGCAAACAGCCCTCAGCCTTCTTCCCTGTGGGCCCCAGGTTGCCTGGTGCCTCCTTTTTCAGAGCCTCCCATTTTGAGGTGTTACTAATTCAAGGTAGAGGTAGGTCACAGACACAGTCCTAGTCCATCGGTCCTGCAGCCCTCACTCTGTGGACGTCCCTTCGACCTCTCGGTCCCCTAACCAGTGGTCCTCAGCTTTCCTAGTGCTGTGACCCTTTATGCAGTTCCTCACATTGTGGTGACCCCCAACCATAAAATTATTTTTGTTGCTGCTTCATAACTGTAATCTTGCTACTGTTATGAATTGTAATAGAAATACCCAGTGTGCAGGATATCTGATATGCAACCCCCTAAAAGGGGCCGTGACCCACAGGTTGAGGACCACTGCCCTAGATGGTCATGGATGATAGACAAATCTGGTTAGAGTCAGCTTCCATGGGTCAGTCCTGGGCCTCAGCATCAGGAAATCTTGGGAATGGCTGCACGGTTAGCAGAGGCACTTGAAGAAGAGGGGTCTCTGGGCCTTGCTCATGAGGTTCTCTTTGAAGAAAGCAACCCTGAGATGTGAAGATGGCTCATCATGGCGGCTTCTCAACCCACACTGCCTCTCAGTGCTATCTGACCCAGGATCGGCTGCCTCTGTGCTGCTCTGGTGTCTCAAATCTGCCTCCCTGGGGCTCTCCTTCTACAGTCACATGTGGTGGGGACAGGGAGGACTGCCCTTGTAGTCTCTCACAGGGAGGACTGCCCTTGCAGTCTTTCTCACAGGGAGGACTACCCTTGCAGTCTTTCTCACAGGGAGGACTGCCCTTGTAGTCTCTCACAGGGAGGACTGCCCTTGCAGTCTTTCTCACAGGGAGGACTACCCTTGCAGTCTTTCTCACAGGGAGGACTGCCCTTGTAGTCTTTCTCACAGGGAGGACTGCCCTTGTAGTCTTTCTCACAGGGAGGACTACCCTTGTAGTCTCTCACAGGGAGGACTACCCTTGTAGTCTCTCACAGGGAGGACTGCCCTTGCAGTCTTTCTCACAGGGAGGACTGCCCTTGCAGTCTTTCTCACAGGGAGGACTGCCCTTGTATTCTTTCTCACAGCTTCTTCGTAGATCACCAATTGGGTAAGCACAGGCGCCGTGGCTACCATCACCTTTGGATACAATGGGGGAACACGTTAACAAAGAATTAGAGGAGCTGGGGAGATGGTGCTGGAGAGACTGGCTCAGTCAGTAAGGGGTTTGCTGTTTAAGCATGAGGACCTGACTTCACTCCACAGAAGCCACACTGAAAAGTAGGTATGACGGCACATGTTTGTCATATCAGTAGGGGAGGCAGACACAGGTAGATTCCTGTGGCCTACTGGCCAGTCAGGTGAACTCCAGGCCAATGAGAGACCCTGTCTCAAAAACAAGATGGATGTCACCTGAGGAAGTACACCCAAGATTGACCTCTGGACTCCATACATAGATTACAGACAGAAAAGACAGAAGCCACAGTTGGTGGGGCCTGTCTTGACTGCAGATGGAGTTAGTCACTGCGGCCACATCTGGAGGCTAACTGTTGTCTCACCTCTTCTATGACAGGTAAGAACAGCCATCCGGATGGAACCCAGATCTGCAAAGAGTCCAGGTACCTAAGGGGTGTGGTGGTGGAAAAAAAAAACATCTTTCCATCAAAAGTAAGGAGCAAGGTCCATCAGGTTGTCCAGGACCCAGACATCAGTTTCCCGCTTCGTAGGGACAACAGATATTCTGGGACAGTGACAATTGGTCTAGAGAAAGTAGAAGCTGTTGGACTCACTTATTATATGTAAAAGCTGAATTATCAAGACATTTGGCATTTCCTATTTGTCATTGGCTCAGAGTTCCATTTGTAGGTTGGAGACAGTGCCTTTAATAAATTACAGCCCAGGCACGACTAGGATATATATTCCTTTAATTTTGCATAGAATTCTCACTTAACAAATCCTGAATTGTCATTGGGGCTTGTTAGGCAGGCAGCTCAGCTCATGTTGTGCAAACACTCAGCACACACTCCCTGTACACGCACATAATTCACTCCAGGACGAACAGAATTCACTCCAGAAAAGTGGTTAAAACAGCAGAACTTGGGACGCAGCAACTTGAGAACAAACTGTCACATTCAACTCCAGCAGGTGTACAGAAGCCTTTGCTATAGGCTGTTGTTCCCAGGGAACTTAGAATCTCACTGAGAAATTGGGAGAGACACAGACAGGCAGTGCATGGAGAACCTCAGCTCAGCATGTATAAAAGAGCCACAAAGTAATCATGGACTACAACAAAGCCCTGTGGAAGCTGGAGGGAAGGCTGGGGTATGGAGAAGTTGTTTGAGCTGTGTCTTAGCATGCATGGGAGACTTACTTTCTTATTTTATTTGTATATGTATGTGTATGTGTATCTTGGAAAGCAGCCCTCAACCAATGTGGGGTTGGTGAAGATCTTTCCCCATTCTGTAAGCTGTCGTTTTGTCTTGTTGACCGTGTCCTTTGCTTTACAAAAGCTTCTCAGTTTCACGGGGTTCCATTTATTAATTGTTTCTCTCAGTGTCTGTGCTACTGGGGTTATATTTAGGAAGTGGTCTCCTGTGCCAATGTGTTCAAGTGTGCTTTCTAATTTCTCTTCTATGAGGTTCAGTGTGGCTGGTTTTACGTTGAGGTCTTTGATCTATTTGGGCTTGAGTTTTGTGCACGTCAATAAATATGGATCTATTTTCATTCTTCTACATGTTGATATCCAGTTATGCCAGCACAATTTGTTGAATATACTTTCTTTTTCCATTTATATTTGTCAAAAAATCAGTTGTTCATAGGTGTGTGGATTGATATCTGGGTCTTCTATTTGGTTCCATTGGTCCTCCTCTGAAATTTTTTATACATATTTCTAATTAAAATCTAATCACACCACTTCCCCAATTCCCTTTGTTCCCTCCAATCCTTCCTTGGTTCTCCCTCATCCATTTTCAAATTGGTGGCCACTTTTTCTTTAATTTATTAGTGTTATAAACATGCACACACACACATGCACACCCATATATATTATATGCACACCCACAGATACACAAACATATAAATATATATAAATACAACTGCTGAATCCTTGTTTATCATTTATATAATAAAAGGGCTGATCCCTTTGTATTGGGTAACCAGTTAAGGGACTCATCCTTGTAAGAGGCTAATTCTCCTTCTCTACGGTTATCTTAGGCTGCCATTTCTAGGAGATTCAGTTTTACAGCAGATTTTCTAGTCTTCTGGCTCTTACAATCTTTCTTCCCTTTCTCCCTGGATGTTTCTTGAGACTTATGTGTAGGTGATGGAGAAGCCTTGTTAGCCAGTTATCATTAAGAGGTGGGTCCTAGTTAAGGCGTGGCTTCCTGGAGTCTGGGAAAAACTGGGGCACAGACCAGGTATTTTTTTCTCTGTGTGGTTCCCCCGTGGCACAGCTGAACTTAGACTTTCTGTTTCTGTGGCGTGAGTTTTCCCCAGATAATAATAATGGGTAACAGAGTGGATACTTATGAGCTATTATTTATAGATAATTTACACTGGCATAGTTTTTTATATATTAATACAAGTTCAAATTGTATTTGTTATTACTGTTTACAATATTTGTAGGCCCATGCAAAGTTATTCTGTCAGATTGCATGCACGTTTATACCTCTGTTTAGGACATTTTGTATATCAGTACAACTTTTAAGATATATTTTCATATTGCATTATATATTATTCTTACCTCTGATCAAGATACTTACACATTGTTTACATCTTGAGGCCATTTTCCTCATTTGCTGCACATTTGTTTTTAGATTACTTAATATTCTGACATGAAGTTTTAGTCTTTAAGTTATACAGGTATCAAATATTATAGGTCAATAGTTGTTCATGTTTGTTATACGTATAATCAGATTAATTAGGTTCTTTAGATACATAGAGATTGCATTCTGCCCAGATAGGTAATCTTCAACCACTTCAAGGATCTGTAGAATATGGCATTTAAATAACTTACGGTTCTGTTGACATGAGACATGATTGCTCCTGATAGCACCAATCTACTCCTGAGAGAATGTTGAGCACCAAAGACACTCCACTCAGAGTTTGTTTTCTTCTTGGCATAATTGGCCTTTAGGCAAGGAACTGTCAACCTTGCCAAGATAGGATAAGGGTAAGATGGTGCTAAAAATTTTCGTGCCTCTGAAAATGGTCTGTCAGTTATGCTAGGCCTTAGGGAAAGGTGGTTGCTTCAACATTGCAATGAGACTTTGGGTGATTGTTCAGGTAGCCAATTGTCTCCATCGTAAACTATGCGCTTTGGAAGCTGCCTGATTGCACTTCTATCTCCCTTCTCAGGCCTTCGATGCGGTTGAAGATTAGATAGTCATAGTTAGCTTCCTCTTTTGATTTAGCCAAGCTTATTTCTGATGCCAGATTTAAACTCTTTGTAATAGAATGTTTTTCAAAACATTTATCATGTGTTCCTTGCTTAATATTGTTTATGTTGTTTGTAATTTTATACTTGGTATCTGTTCCTTTTGGATATAGCTTTGTATTGGGTTTGGATCGCTCTTGTAGCCCAGGCTGGCCTCAAATAACCTCCTGATCCTCCTGCCCCCACCTTCCAAAGATTACACACACACACACACACACACACACACACACACACACACACACACACACACACGAACCACCATGCTCTGTTGATACGACCCTGAGGATTGAACTTAGGGACTCATGCGTACTAGGCAAACACTTTGCCAGCTGAGCTCTATCCCCAGCAACTAGTTTATCACTAAGTAGGAACATCTGAGATGCACCTCTGTTGTTGCATATATAAATGGCTTGTTTCTTTTTCGCTCATAACTCGTATTCCTGTGCATAGATCTATCACAATTCGTTAATCTATTGACCTTCAGTGAACCAGGTCACTTCCAGTCTTCTAGTCTTTGAGTAAAGCTGCCTCGAACATTTGTGAAAAACCTGTATGTGATCACATATCCCTTAATGTTAGAACATTTCGTGTGTGTGTGTGTGTGTGTGTGTGTGTGTGTGTGTGTGTGATGCTAGGAATCAACTCAGAACTTTTCCCATGCTAGCCAAGCACTCAACCTCTGAACTACAGCCCCTCCTGCCTTTAACTTCGTAACATATTTAAGAAAAGGTGCGTAATTTAGTAAGACATAGTACAGTCACAATGCTGTGCTTCACAGCACCAACCAAACGCTTTTTTTTAAGATTTATTTTTTATGTATACAGTGTTCTGCATGCATGTCTGCCTGCAGACCAGAAGAGGGCACCAGATCTCATTACAGATGGTTGTAAGCCACCATGTGGTTGCTGGGAATAGAATTCAGGACCTCTGGA
Organism: Alexandromys fortis; assembly: GCF_014885135.2. Taxonomy (NCBI): domain Eukaryota; kingdom Metazoa; phylum Chordata; class Mammalia; order Rodentia; family Cricetidae; genus Alexandromys; species Alexandromys fortis. The sequence continues at coordinate 4,426,889 of NW_026067893.1, read as the reverse complement.
AGAGCAGCCAGTGCTCTTAACTACAGATTCTAAAGCATCCTGTAACTCTAGAATAGAAGTCCTTCCCTACTTCTAGTGCGGGTCAGCCAGCTGTCTGTCACGGTCAGAGACAAGTCTTTTCTCCCATTCCCATCTGCTGAATCAATGTACTGGTTTGTAGAGCCCAGACTCATTTTGTGCATGAACACACGGTGACTCTGGAAGGGTTTTGCTAAGGGGATTGCACTTTATCTATGTAATGACCTTGGGCACTGACGCATCAGCTTATTTCTGGTTTCTACAATCTATTACCTTGGTCTGTGGTTCTGTCTACACACTGTGCTCTTAATTCTTACAGGTTTGCAGTAAGAATCTTTTTAAAAAAAATATATTTATATTTCTTTTATGTGCATGAATGTTTTACTAGCATGGATGTAAATGCACCATGTGCATGTCCAGCGCATATATGCGCATCTTGTGCGTGTCTGGTACACAGGGATACCAGACATGAGTATTGGATCCCCAGAAATTGTAGTTATAGGCAGTTGTAAGCTGCTATGTAGGTGCTGTGAATTGAACTTGGGTCCTCTGCAAGAGTAGCCAGCCATCTCTCGGTCTCTCCAACCCTGGAAAGTCTGGTGTTTTATTTGTTTTTGTTTGTGGTTGACATCTGAATATTCTTTACCTTTCAAAATTGTTTTAACTATTCAAGGCTATTGAGAAATCTACATGATAATATGAGTGAGTTTTTCCACTTAAAAAATGCATTACAATTCAGATAAAAATGCATTGGATCTGCATTGGGGTAATTTCTAATATGCTACTATGAGAACTATTGTCTTTCAATGAGTGCATATGGGAATCAGATGTATTCCCACTTATTTATGTTGTCTTAAATTCGTCTAATAATTTTCAGTATATTAGTCTTTCACCACTTTGGTTAAATGTATCTTTATGTATCTTGTTTGGGGAGATTCTATAATAAATGAAAATACTCTCTTATTTTCACTGTCCCAATATCTGTTACCACTTTATGGAAATCTGAGAAAGGTTGTATAGTTGTAGTAAGCCACGGGTTCTTATGTTCCAGGGTGGGGCCATGTGAGTTAGAAATGTTAGGTAGGAGGAACAGAGACACGAAAGGAACACAGAGACTTAAGTTAATACCAAGAGGGCAACTCAGTGAATACTGAGTCCACCTGTGTTTATTTTCATATGCCTTTACACCCCAGTACAAAAGAGAGCGGGGAGAAAACAAAATACTGTTTTAACATGATGCATTGGACAATCAGAACAGTTACCTGCTTGCTTGAGACCTCCAGCCACTATTTCCTGAGTTAAGTATTCTGATGTTTTGGGCAGGAATATGCAGTAAATACACCCTGGACCAAATATCCTATAGGCAGCCACTCCCTATATCAAACCTCCTATTTGAAAATAAAGGAGCAGAAATAGGATTGAATTCTCTGACCTATGGTCAGGGTGGAGCAGATCCACCTCTATGGGCCATCATAATGCCCAAAACACCAACTAATCAGGGTTTCTTGTTTGTAGCTACACCTGAACTGACCAACAACTTTGAAAGAATAAAAGTAAACTCAAATACTTTGACCTTTAGTCAAGGTGGAACAGGCTCACATGTGTGCACCTGCACACACAGTGACTCACACACTGGAACAGGTTCATGTCTGTGCTCCTGCACACACAGTGGCCTATCTCACACACCCCTGAATTTGTCCATTAACTCTTATTGTGTCTGTGAACTGCTTGAGATTTTTCTACCACAGGATCATGTCATCTGGAAAGATATTTTTAATTCTTTCTAACCCCTGATGCATTCTATTTCCTTTCTTTGCTCAGTTGCTCTGCATAGTCATAAGAGTTAATAAGAAGCCTGAGATACTAAGCCAAACAGTTTATAATTATGGTAGACCTCTGTGTGATTTCTTTGGGACGTAACAACTGCCAGAACTGGGCAGGACAGAAACCTCAGTCAACAAAGAAGAGCTATGCTGTACACAGGGCAACAGGACCAACCATTCTGCCACTGTCCTCTATAAATGCTCTTAACCAACCAGATTAAGCCATTGGTGATGTTGCTCAAGCTGATGTATCCTGGCTGATTTTTTCCCTTGCGTGCTCTCCTTGTTATTGAGAGAAGGCTTTTTAAGTAGGTGACTGTCATTTTGCTTTTGTTTCTAATTTAACTTTTTATTCTTTATGAATTTCACATCATGCATCTCGATTCCATTCACCTCCCTATCCTTCACATCTGCCCTTTGCCCTTGTGACACCTGCCCCAAGATAAAACAAAATAAAATTTAAAAGATAAGAGAAAAAGAAAAAGAAACCTCTTATCACAGAAGCTGTACTGTCACAGGGAGTCACATGGTGTACCATTTAGCACATTCATCGTGACTAGCAAGTGTTCACTGCAATGAGTCGTTGGCCTAGTTCAGAGCCTCTGGTTTCTGCTACACTATTGATGCTCGGCCCTCACAGAATAGACTGTTGTTGCCCTGTGTCATGGAGATCCTGCAGCTTTGGATCTACAGGACCAGTATCTTCAGGTGCTCCAGTAGATCATAGATGGGGTAGATGCTGGAGTGAGCCTACTCAAAGCTCTGGTTCTGGGCCTGGGTGGCTGCTGGGTTGGCCAGTCCACCAGCTCTCCCCCATCCTCACCAGCAGGGGTAACCTCTCCAGCACTGCCCTGGCTAGCTCACCCAACGCAATAAGCAGCAAGTGAGGCTATTACTCCTGTTCGCACGTCCTTAGGGATGGCTCACCCACACCTACACCAGCAGGGCCAGCTCTACTGTGTTGTCCAGACGAGGTGCAGGCCGCTCTCCTGAGCACTGCAGCTGGTGAGAGGCAGGGTCTCTCCTGACCTCAGGACCAGCTCCTCCACCTGCCACAGGCAGCCAGGAATGGGTCAGGGAAGGCACCTCTCCCTTGCCCCTGCTAAGGTATGACAGATGAGAGGCAGTGCCAGGTCTTTCACACTCATGAATTCTGGAAGACTCACTCACACCCCTGTAAACTGGGTCAGCTCTACTGGGCTGCCCAGGTGAGGTGCAGGACCCACTCAGTTGGTGGGGGTCTGGGTCAACTCTCCTGCCTCTCTCAGGAGATGAAGGACAAGGGGCAAGGGTGCATTTCATTTTGAATATGTTTATTTTTTCTTGCAATTCTGTTAGGTTTTGCTTCATGTTTAAATCTCTGTTATTGGGTACACATATGTTTACTGTTATTATATTCTCTTAGGATTAATTGACTCCTATACTATTATAAAATGACCTTCTTTAATCCCTGATGCTAAATTTTGCTTTGAAATCTACATGACATACTACAGCTACTCTGATTCCTTGTGATTCGGGTTAACACGGTGTATTGTACTGCATAGGGTTTTGTTCATTTGTTTGTTGTTTTTCTTCCTGACCTAGAGTCCTCTAAGAAGAGGAAACTCAATTGAGAGAATGCCCCCACCATACTGACCTGTTGGGTACATTTTCTTGACTAATGATTGATGTGGGAAGGCCCAGTCTATTGTGAGTGATGACAACCCTGGGCAGGTGACCTTGACTTGTAAAAGAGGCTGAGCAAGCCATGAGGAGCAAGCCTGTAAGAGCAGGCCTCCATGGCTTCTGCTTCCTTGAGTTCATTCCCCGACCTCCTTCTGTGATGGACGGTTACCTGAAGTGAAGCTAAATGCACCCTTCCAGAGCTCTCCAAGTTGCTTTTGCAATGAGATCTCTTACTAAGGCATGCGTGATTTTTCTTTTACTTTTGCTTCCTACACCTGTGTTTCTCCTAAGAAGCATAGAGTTGGATCTTATTATTTGATCCAATTTGCCAACTTCTTCCTTTGATTTCTGGTACTTGGACTATTTAGATTTTATGTGACTGTTGTGTTCAGGCTTGACTGTATCGCATTGTTGTTTTTTATTTTTCTCATTTGGCCTACTCACCCCCCCCCCCACCACACACACGTGTTTTCTGGTCGCTTGTGAATTAATTGAGCACTTTTATGACTGGACTTCATCCTTCTAATTAGCCTGTTAAACTGTACTATATTATTTTTAGCCATTACTTTAGGGTTTATATGTTTTTAAACCTATAACAGCCTAACTAATAGCACATTAGTTCACAAATAATCCAGGCTCATTGTAGCGATGTAATCTCATTGTCCACCCCTAGCCTTTACACTACAGTGTTGACAGAAGTTTCTGTCCTGCCCAGTCCCACAGCCATCTAGTCCCAAAGAATCACACAGAGGTCTACATTAATTATAAACTGGTTGGTCTAGTAGTTCAGGATTCCTATTAACTCTTTCTTACACCTTAAATTAGCTCATTATTCTTGTCTATCTATATTAGCCACGTGGCTTGGTACCTTTTATCAGTGAGGCATTCTCATCTTGCTTCCTCTGTGACGACTACAGACTGAGCCTTTCCTCTTCCCAGAATCCTCCTGTTCCGGTCACTCCACCTATACTACCTGCCTGGCTACTGGCTAATCAGTGTTTATTAAAATACAAGTAACAAATCTTTACAGGGTACAAGACCATTGTCCCACAGCAACTACTCATACCCATAAATAAATTTTACAAAGAAACTGAGCACTCTTGTTGCTTGTCTTTGCTGTGTGTGGACTGTCTTTGCTCCACTGTCTACTTTTGAGATGTCTCCTCTGGTGACATGGTTTTGAATGTCTTAATTTTGAGGAACCTCAGGGTATGTTACTTTTCCCATATCTTGTGTTTCGTGAGGTTCATTGGATTGATTGGGTCTTGGTTTATAGTTCTAAGTTTGCAAAACTTTTAGAATTGTTTCTTCAATTTTTTTTTAATTTTTTTTTTTTTTTTTTTTTTTTTTTTTTTTTTTTTTTTTTTTTTTTTTTTTTTTTTTTTTTTTGACCTAGTGGTTCTTTGGATTTCCTTAGTGTATGTTGTTATGTCCTGCTTTTTGTTTCTAATTTTGCTAATTTGGATACTCTTTTAGTTAGTTTGGATAAATATTTGTCTACCTTGTTGATTTTCTCAAAGAACCAACTCTTGTTTCGTTGATTCTTTGTGTTGTTTTCTTTGTTTCTATTATATTGATTTCAGCCCTCAATTTGATTATTTCCCGCCATCTATAAATCTCGGATAAGCCTGTTTATGTTTGTTCTACAGCTTAGGTGTGCTGGGATGTTACTAGCATGAGATAGCTCCAATTCCTTTATAAAGGCACTTAGTGATATGAACTTTGCTCTTAGCACTACTTTTGTTATGTTCCATAGGTTTGAGTATGTTGAATTCTAGGAAATCTTTAATTCCTTTCTTTATTTCTGCTTTTACCCAGTAGCCATTCAGTAGAGAGTTGTTCAGTTTTCATGAGCTCATTGCCTTTTTATTGTTTCTGTTATTGTTGAAATCCAGCTTTAATCCATGGTGGTTTGATAGCATGCAAGGGGGTTATTTCAATTTTATTGTATCAGTTGAGACTTGATTTGTGACTGAGTATGTGGTCAATTTTGGAGAATGTTCCACGAGGTGCTGAGAAGAAGGTATACTCTTCTGCATTTGTGTGAAATGTTCTGTAGTTATCTGTTAAGTCCATTTGTTCCATAACATCTGTTAGTTCCATTATTTCTCTGTTTAGTTTTTGTGTGGATGACATTGGGAAGAGTAGGGTATTGAAGTCTCCCACTATCTATCAATGTGTAAGGGTGATGTGTGATTTAAACCTCAGTAGTGTTCCCTTTACAACTGTGGGTGCCCTTGCATTTGTTGCATAGATGTTAAGAATTAAAGATCTTCTTGGCAGATTTTTCTTTTTATGAATATGAAGTATCCTTTCCTTTCTCTTTTGAATAATTTTAGTTTGAAGACTATTTGGTTAGACATTAGAATAGCTACACCAAATTGTTTCTTAGATCCATTTTCTTGGAAAATATTTTTCCATCCCTTTACTCTGAGGTACTGTCTATTTTTGATTTTAAGGTGTATTTTTTATATGCATTAGAAGGATGGATCCTGTTATCACGTCCATTCTGTTATTCTGTATCTTTTTATTGGGGAATTGAGTCAATTGATATTGAGAGATATCAATGACCAGTGACTGTGAATTACTGTTATTTTGTTATTGGTGGTGGTGGTAGTGTGTGTGTGTGTGTGTGTGTGTGTGTGTGTGTGTGTGCGTGTGTGTGCGTGTGTATGCTTCCTTTTGTTTGTTTTTTTTGTGTGTGATTATTTNTTTTTTTTTTTTTTTTTTTTTTTTTTTTTTTTTTTTTTTTTTTTTTTTTGCCTTTTCCCCTCTTTTTAAGGAATCTCAGCTTCTTGCACACTGGGCCACACAAGACTGCTCCTAGTGCATGAGCTCTCTTTTTATGCTTTGGACTTTTTGCTTATTTTGATTGTCCCTACGACTACACATTCAGGTCGCATGGTAATTTTCCTCTAAAATATTCAGTCTTCTCTTACAGCCCATGGTGTAGACCTCCCTGCCCCCAAGGTGTCATTGTTTTCGTCTCTCAGAGTTCACTCTGGGTCTCTCTAATTCGCGTATCTCCCGAGCTTTTGCCAATAACAGTAAATCTCTGGCATGTCTCACACCTGTGCCTGTTCAAGGTCTGCCTTGATTGATTAGTTATCCCCTGTATTATTGTCACGTTTGTCTGCCTCTTCTGCGTGCCCAGCTACCTTTGACCCGTTGCCAGGCATTACAAATTTTACCTTACTGGGACCAAATATTTCCTTATTCTTATAAATCTTGGGTACTTGGGAACAACGTGATCTTCTTGATGATTTGTTAGGCGGGTCTGGCATGGTTCTCAGTGCTCTACCTGACGTCCCATGAATTACAACCTTTTCCAGCAGAGCTGGAGGGAATCGGCATTTGTCTTGTCTTATGTGGGTGCTCTAGTATTTTCTGTGACACGTACATGTGTAGATTAATAGTCCTGGTATGTGAGGAAGTGTGTGTGCACATGTGTGTGCACTAAACATGCACACACAATTTGACAAATAAAAGCAGAAATACCTGCTGTGGAAATTTGGGTGGCAGAAGTAATAAAGAGGCTCCCAAATATTAGCTGTTTTGTCACAATTCCTGGAATTAAAGGTAGCTTTCTATTATTATTATTATTATTATTATGTTGTTGTTGTTGTTGTTGTTGTTGTTGTTTCTAAACTGTTTAAATGAAATGCATGGACTACTTTCATTCAGGAAAACAGTGCTGTTAAAATTGTATTTAAGAGCACATTTTAATCTCACATCCCAGGGTGTTGTTCTGGTTTGCCTTGAGGTTCAGAAAAGACAGACCTTCCCAAAGGCTTAAAGCCTGTTGGGTGAAAATGGAGTCGGGGTTGTTTAATGAAGTGGCTGAGATCATGATATCCAGTCACACTACTGAGGCCCCTCTCCTGAACTTCCTTCTCTGAGGCCACCGAACCTGTTCTGGCAACAGAGAGATTAGTGCCTCCTGCCTTGCTCCCACCAGCACGTGGTCCTGCCTTGATTGGGTTAGTCACACATTACCTCACTGTCAAAATGAGAACGGAAACAAACTTTGCTCACACCGAGGGACCCAGGGCCAAACTGTAGAAACCGAGTCAGGCAGGTGTGAGCTGAATGAAGCCGCCTCTGGATGCCAGCTGCTGCTTGTTCTACAGTTGGTCTTTCATTGGGGCTGGGGTGGGGGAGCAGCTACTGTACATATTCTTTTGAAAGGCGGAATAATTTGGAGATTGATACTGTTTTCCAAGTGAAGCCATTCTTTTCTGAAATTTATGAGAGAACAAACTGAACCCTCTTCACTTTCTTTTATTAGGCAAACAATTTACATTTTATTATGGAAATGAAGTTCACAAACAAGATTACTTCATTAAGTCGCCACCCCCTCAGCTTTTCTTCAAGGCAGTAAGTAATTGCTGTAGTTTAACCAGCCTCCCACCTGCCTCAGGAGCAGTTGAGAAAAGTCCCTGCTCATCTTCGAGGTTTAGCTACACAGCAGAACCTTCTCATTTTCAGACCTCCTGGAAAAGGCGGCTTTGCATCCTGTCCCAGAACGGGGAAAGGGGCCTGAGCCTCTCCTATTACAAAGACCATCAACACCGAGGCTCCATCGAAATCGATCTGTGAGTATCCAAACCGGGAAAACTGAACAGCAACAATGTGCCCAAGTCAAACGCTAAACAAGCTGCCCAGAAACTTGAACCTGAATCTCTAACAAAAAGAAGCCAGGGCTTCAGACCTGCCATAGGTTTTGTGTCTCTAAAAGAACCGACATAACAAACGGCGTGGGTAAAAGTGAAACAGCTGCTTCACACTGTGTCATAGGCAGTAAATCTCTAATTCCTGATCCTTCGATTGAGGACTTTGTCTCACTTAATTTTTTGATGAGAAAGAGCTCCTTAAATTCAATTTCATAGAGCCAAAGTGGACTTTAAGAAATATTTAGATAAACTATTCTTTGTCTTTTCTTCAGAAATCACATACCCGAAATATTGGAAAATATAGTGATTTGTGGACTCAGGAGTCCAACCCAAATGGAAACTTCTGAATCGAAATTCCAGCTGAGCAGAGCATTTTCAATTACTGATGAAGCAGATCCAGAGTTATTTTCTAAAACAGAAAGAATTCAAATGAGATTTATGATGTGAACTAGACAGTCTTTAAAATGTGGGTCAATGAAACCGTCAGCTTCATTCCTAATTTAAAATAGGGATCTGTTTCTATCTGAAGTTGCTCTCTGTATCGTCTGGTTCCTTTGTGTCTGTAGAAGCACCATCATAGAAGTTGGTATAAGTAGCCCGGAAAAGATGCAGTCTGTGCAGAAGATGTTCAAATGCCACCCGGATGAAGTGATGTCCATCAGAACTGCAAACAGGGACTACTTCCTCATTGGCCATGACAGGTGAGGGCCTGATGAGAGCGTGTCTGCTGAGTGTGAAATTAAAGCATTATAAATCATTATAAATCTATAGATGATGAACAGGCTGAGGAGGGAAACCAGGCTGCACGTGCAAAGCAGCAGTCTTCAGTGTTCTAAAATGGTTTTGTGTGTGTGTGCACATTTGAGTGTGTGTGCACATAAGTGTGGCTGCATATGTGAGTGTGTGCATACATGCCTATGCATGTGTGTGGCTGCACATGTGTGTATACATATATGAATGGCTGTAGATGTAAGTATGTGTGCACATGTATGTATATGACTGAACATCTGATGTGTGTGTACATGTGTTTGACTGCACATGTGATTGCATGTGTGCATATGTATGTGGCTGCACATCTGAGTATATGTGCACGTGTATGTGCATATGTGTGTGGGTGCACATGGGAATATGTGTGGACGTGTGAGTGTGTATGCATGTGTGGACTGCATGTGTGAGTGTGTGTTAATGTGTGTGTGCAATGTCTATGGCTGCACAACTGAGTGTGTGTACATGTGTGTGGTTACACGTGTGTGTGCATATGTGTGGTTGCACATGAGAGTATGTGTGTACATGTATGTGGTTACACATGTAAGTGTGTGTATGTACCAGTGTGCATATTGTGTGTGGCTGCATATTTGAGTGTGTCCACATGTGTGTGGTTGCATATTTGAATGTATACATGTATGTGCATGTGTGTGTCTGTACATGTGAGGGTGTATACATGTGTTGATTGCACATGTGAGAGTGTGTGCACATGTGTAGTTATGCATGTTAGTGTGTGTATATGTGTGCATATGTCCATGGCTGCACATCTGAGTGTGTGCACATGTGTATGGTTACATATTTGAGTGTTTACACGTGTGTGTGTGCACATGTGAGTGTGTGTGCGTGTGTGTGTGGACATGGAGGCCAGAGGACAACCTTGCCCATCACTCCTCGGGAGCTGTCTATTTTGGTTTTTGGCACAGAGCCCCTCAATGGATTGAGTTAGGCTAGGCTGACTCGCCAGAAAGCTGCCGGGATCCGCCTGTCTCTGCTCCGCAGCTGGTGTTGCAGACACTCCACTGTGCCTGGCTTTTCTGTAGGGATTAAATTCATATCCTCATGGTTGCGTGGCAAGTGCTAACTAAGCTTCCTGCTTGACTTTTAAAGTAGTTTTCAGAATCATTCTGCTAGCTGCCTACGCGTGTTATAACTGTGTTATAAACAACAGAGGTTTCTAACCTCACTGTTCCGAAGGCTGGGAGTCAGAATGAGGAGCAGACATGGCCTCTCCCGTGAAGCACTGTGGAAGGAAGGCTCTTTTCATCCCTCTCTCACGGAACTGCTGCTGGTCCCTTGGCTACAACAGCCAAACCCTAGCTTTTACATGGCATTCCCCATATGCACACATCTCTGGGTCAAACTTCTCCTTTTTTCCCCGCAGTTAGCAGTCTCACTAGTGTAGGAGGTATCTCTACAGTATGACCTCAACCTAACCAACTATTTCTGCAAGTGGTCCCTTTCTGCGTAAGGTAACAGCTGAGGGCTGGGAGCCGGAAAGACTTCGTACATGAGGAGAGGGTCACAAGGCAAGCCACGACAGTCGCTATCGCGCAGATGCCTTCTGTGAAAACCATGAACTACAGAGAGGGACTGCTCACCCTCAAGGCATCTGCGGCTTTTAAGAGCAGCTCCTATGGAATCTCACGCCCGCTTATCTATCGGAGAGAGGTTACAGCGTGGGAGGAGGCAAGGCTGAAGTCGAGCGTGAAGCCTTCGCGTGTTTCCAGTTGACCCAAAGCTGCAGTTTTCTTTTGAATTGCCACCCAAGACAGCAGAAAAGAAGATGGGGGATGTGTCAATTTGTGCAGACGCACTTGCCTTGTTCACTTTTCTGTCTGCTGTGATGAAACACTGACTCCTGGGGACAGGGTTTGCTTAGCTTACATGTCCTGATTACAGACCATCATTGAGGGAGGTCAGAGGAGGAACTTAAGGCAGGAACCTGGAGGAGGAACCGATGCAGAGGCCCGGGAGTGTGGTGTACTGCTCACTGACTTGCTCGCTATGGCTTGCTTAGCCTACTTTCTTAGAGCACCTAGGCCCATCTGCCCAGGGGCGGCACAGCCCACAGTAGACCAGGCCCCACTACAATGATATTTAATCAAGAGAATACCCCCACAGACCTGCCTACAAGTCAATCTGATAGAGGAATTTCTTCAGTTGAGTTTTCCTCTTTCTAGATGACCTGTATTTATGTCAAGTAGACAAAGAATGAACCAATACAACACTCTTCCTAAAAATGCATTTCCTGGGGGGGGCGGGGAACTGGGGCTGACAGGCAGAACACCTGGGAAAGCAGAAGCCCTGTGCCCCATGTTCCTGCTGCTGTTTCTGAGTTTCCATACTGGAGGAGTCGTGAGGGTTAATTCAACTGTGCAGATGCAGAGACAGCGAGGGAACAGTGGGCCAGGCTACTGCCTGGGGAAAGAGTCCTGTTCTATAGGCAGCTGATCCCAAAGCTGCTCCGGATGCAAAGAATCTGCTGGGTCCAGAACGAGTGTGGGAAAGGTTGCTACCAATGTCACCTGAAACTCTCTTCCTGCCCTCAGGGAGACGATCAAAGACTGGGTCTCCTTCATGTCACCATATTGCCGGGGTGCGCACGCAGCTCATCAGAATACAGAGGTAACTTGACATCACTAATGATGGCGTTCAGGGCAGCTGAGCACTGCCTTCTTTCCTTAGAAACAACAGCGGCCCTTTCCTTCCCCTTAGCAACTGGTGCTAATACAAAGAATAAATGAGCGAGGACACGCATGCCCTTGCTACTTTCACAATTAACAAAAGGAAAAATACTTTCGTGTTTTGTAAGAGAGCTAAATTATATTGTCATTGTTGCAGCAGGAGGAGTGAGAGTTAATGGTGGCAATTTTCATAGCAGCGTGAAGTATACTATTTTCCACCATTGTGATTTTAGGTACATAGCCAGCTTCCCTTTGAATGGCTAAGTCTAGGGAGGCGTCTCAAACATTGTTTCCATCTGCCCGCATTTTAATATAATGTCTCTTGTGTCAGGTAAGCAGCTGAAGGTTTTAATTGGCTTCATAAGGAGCTTTGTAAATTTCTTAGAGCCTGTCACAGAAGGATCTTGGGTGTAGCTACATCTACGGGTATATTTTCCATGTTGTTCCATGCTGACAGCATACGCCCCAGAGAAGGAGAGATCAAGGCATGTCTCCCAGTAGATTCGATGATGAGAGAAGAAACGACAGGGCGCGAAGGGAGACACGATGGGGAGGAGAGGCTTGGGGGGCACTCAGGGCACCTGTTAAAGTTAGGCTGGGTGTCCTTGGGGACTTGGGAGCAGGAGAAAGTGTCATTGATAAGGTTGATCCTTGTCTTTGTATGATGACACTGGCCACTGGGCAGTGCTGATGTCAAAGCCCTGGGGACCCTGGAGAAGGGACGCCCAGGTGGTAGTGGAGGGGATGGCAGTAACAGGAGGGCGATTGCACTCTAACTGTGAAATGACTTTTGTCTAAGCAGGAGAAGCCTTCTCTGGGTGACAGAAGACCAGTTTCCGACCCCAGTCCTTTCTTTGGCCTCTACAGTGCTCCGGAGAATGTCAGCCTTGCATTGCCGAGGGCCAGTCTTCCAGACATGGTAATCCACACCTCCTCCTACTGTGTCAGGACGCTGCAGCCGGAGCGGCCATTGCTGAATAGAACCACTGGCTAGCAGCAGGCACTGACCTCGCCCATCTTCCTGGAGGAGATAGCTGAGGAGACAGGTCCCTCAGAGCAGTGTTTGCTATGTAAACACGAGGACTGGCTTTGACTCCCCAGAACTAGTGTGGCGGCACACATCTTAACTCTAGTACCGGGAAGGAAGGGACAGGTGCATTCTTGGGGTTCTCTGGCCTGTCAGCTTAGCCGGCTTGGTGAGTTCCAGGCCAGTGGGGAAAAACAAACAAACAAAACGCATACACACACACACACACACACACACAATGATTTCTGATCTTAATATTTATGCATATTTGCTCATTTCCCATTCTATAGGTAGGCTTTAACGCTTGCCTAGCTGACTCTAAAGATTTTAGTTCCGCTTTGAAAATCTTGACAGATGGCAGGTCCTTCCCTAAGTGTGGCCAGCAACCTCCCCTCCTTCCACACACAGGGCACAAAGTCCCCCAAGTACCCTATGATCTCCTATTGTGCTGCCCGTACCGTCAGGCAAGGTGGAGTTCCCTTGGCTCACCCCATTGATCCTTGTCTTTGTGTTATGACACTGGCCACTGGGCAGTGCAGACGTCAAAGCCCTGGGGACCCTGGAGAAGGGACGCCCAGGTGGTAGTGGAGGGGATGACAGTCACAGGAGGGCAATTGCACTCTAACTGTGAAACGACTTTTGGCTTTCATTTTGGAAGTCGGTCTGGCTTCTCATTCTGGGTGTCAGATCCTCTTCACTCGAACGCAATCTGTTTGAGGAAGTAGATAGCAATTCCTGCCCCCTGAAGGTCACAGAATTGTGCCCTCATGTCTCTGGGTTTGTTGTGTGTCTAGATTTGGCTATTCTCAGTAAACAGGCTGGGCAGTTTATTTCCCTGAAATCTGTTATTTCATCCCTTAGAGACACCCCACTGGCTCCTTTTCCTCTGTGGGTACCAAGCACAGGCAAGGCTTCTCATTTTATCTAGCTGGCAGCTCTCCAACATTCTAAAAGCTTTTCCGGCATATCAACACCACCAGGCCAAACGCCTCATCTCAGCCATGAGGAAAACCAGTGGCCTGAAACAAGGCAGTCAGACTGACCTTGAAAAAAACTCCCACTCAGAGGAACCCTTCCCCACAGAGGAGCCTTGTTGGCAGCTTTTACCTTTTCCCATTATTTATTCAGATCAAGTAATACTGTTTTTTCAACCATCTCAAGTGAAAGACAACCACGTGTCTTGCTGGGATTTCTTATTGATGTTGTTGGTCCATCAGGAACCCTTCTCTCCCAACTCAGCCTAATCCCGCTGCCGAGTGCATCTTCAGCATCCATAACAGAACACTGCGGTACTCTAGGAGTTTCCAAACAGCAATAACAATTGGTTTCCCCAGCTCTGACAGTTGTGAGGTTCAGGATCAAGAGAGGGATCTCATCTGGTAGGGGCCTTCCTGCTGGCTCATCAGGTGAACGGCAGACAGGCGAGCAAGGCAGAGGACAACCAGGGTGAACCAGCCTTCCTCGTCTCAGACATGGCATTCAGGAACATGCTATCATGACCTGACTATCCCTAAAGGTCTACCATTACTGCTCTAAAAATGACATTTCAATTGCAATGTGTTTCCGAGGGGAACATTCGTATCACAGCAGAGAGCTTTGAGATAGAGAAATGGATATGACTTAAGTATGTAGAGATGCTTGTGGGCTTCTCAGTGGGGCCAGTCCTGATAAACTCATAATAAATGGAAAGCAGCATGAGGTGAAAGTGCATTTACCACACCTGACTTTCTGAACATCACAGCTCAGCAACAAACATGCAGTGCAGGGTCTGCTGTTCCCCCTGTGACTGCAGGGCTGTCGAGGAGCTGTGGCTACTGCTGCCACCAGACTTACAAAATAGTGATCTTACCCTTATTGGTGGCCCACACAAAGACTATAGTTCAAAATCTGCAATACAGTTCCCACTGAATGTGTCTTGCATTTGTATTCTTTCTATGAGAGAAAAAAATCTGGAAGTTGAACCATCCTGAATCATGGTATCCTATCTATCTATCTATCTATCTATCTATCTATCTATCTATCTATCTATCTATCTATCTATCTATCTACCTAACACACACACACACACACACACACACACACACTTACCTTCCATGGGATTCCTAACAAACATTCGGGGCTTATGCAAGGCCTCGCCACCCAGTCTTATTCCTGGAGTAACCAGATTGCACTCATAACAATCCTTAGGCTACTCAGAGCAGCTGCCTTCGTGGAGTATCTGGTGTCTGTTAGGGGAGGGAAGGCAATAATTAGTTGCTCGTATCTACCTCACCTGGAAACCTATAATTCACACTGTCACGGAGCCAACACTACCTAACTGCACTGCCATGGAAACAGAGGAGGCACAACACAGAAGAGGAACCCTGGAGGTCCAGTGACTCGGGGCTGTTTGCCTCCTCAGGAGCTGCTGAGATGACAGGAATGAGATGGGGTGGAGGCACCATGACAAAGCTCTATGCCTTACCACGCCTCTCACAGCAGAAAACTTCTTGTTCTGAGTTGTAACTTCCTCCACAGTTGAGAAAAATTCCAGACATGAGCTATGCTTAAACATTCACACCATTAGAGGTGACCCAGATTGAGGAGGCAAGTCCAGTGTGTGGGCTTCCGCGTGTCGTAATGAAAGAGACTGCAACCTTGTCAACACAACTCATCTGCTTAAGCTTTTCTAGAAAGGATTGGTTTAATTTTGTTGGAAGAAAGGAGGGAAGGAGGGAAGGAAGGAAGAAATGAAGGAAGGAAGGAACTCATTAATTCCTTTTGCATCTTTCTTTTTCAGCATTTAATACAAAATAGTCTCCAAGAACTCAGGCAAGATCATAATTATCATTATGAAGACCATTTATACTCAGAACCCCCTCAAGACACAGAAGAAGAGAATTACTATCAGACTCCCCGAAGCATCCTTTCAGAAGTGAGTGCCCCCACCCACTCATCATTCACCCCCACCCACCCATCATTCATCTCTTCACCACGTCTGCTGAGCCTCTGCCACACACTGCTGCTGGGACAATAGGCTGAGACCAGGAAGGCACAGAGGTGAAGCTGGCAGAGACCAATGGCTTGCTTATAATGCTGGCATCAGCCTAGGAGCAAGACACATACCTATAGGATGCCTGGGTCATACAAGGGGTGGGAAGAGGAAGGTGGTTTCCAGTTTAAAGACCAGAGAAAGTTCTACAGAGGAGGTGACATTTGCGAACTCAGTAGATAATGTTTGGAATTTAGTAGTCTTTCTGTTTCCTGGACTGAAAGGAAAAGGGTAACAGTCACTGGGTAATCAGCTGTGAGTGTGTGTGGAACAGCCTATTAATAACCGGACGCCCTTCGGGGTGCTAGACACTTCACTGTGCCCAGCATGGTGGCTCCAGTGACGAGTGGGCTTCATGGTCTCCACAATTCAGAGCCCACAGTCTCCATCACCAAAGATAATGCCACACAAAGAGGCATGCAGTGGTCTAGGGTCATCAGACATAGAGCAGATTTTTCTCTTTCCACTTGAGTCAAAGCAGGCTTCAGGGACCCCTGGCATCTGCCATGTCTGATGAATTGCTCAGGTAGACAACACTGCAGACTGTGTGAAGGAATGGCAGAGTAGAGAATTAACAGGACAAAAGAGAACCAACCAGCCCATGACAGGAGAACCAGCCAGCCTGTGACAGGAGAACCAGCCAGCCCATGACAGGAGAACCAGCCAGCCTGTGACAGGAGAACCAGCCAACCCATGACAGGAGAACCAGCCAGCCTGTGACAGGAGAACCAACCAGCCCATGACGGGAGAACCAGCCAGCCTGTGACAGGAGAACCAGCCAGCCCATGACAGGAGAACCAGCCAGCCTGTGACAGGAGAACCAGCCATCCCCTGACGGGAGAACCAGCCAACCCCTGACGGGAGAACCAGCCATCCCGTGATGGGAGAACCAGCCAGCCCATGACGGGTACTGGATTTCAAGCCGACTTCACTCTGTGAGAAGCATAGGGACAAAGAAAGCTTCTAAGCAAGGAAGTGACAAAACATGGATTGACTTCCTGGAACATTGGCCAAGGAGTTATATGTGCGTAAGCCACAGATAGAAAAGGTGGAATGAGGTGGTAGACAAAATTAGGGGAGCAGAGTGGCATCATCTCCAAAACTGGGGGGTTTCTATCAGATGACGACATTATAACTTGAAGATGCATGCTGAGGTCAAGTTGGTTATAGAAATGCTAAGTCACAAGTGGTTTGAACAAGCTGTCCATCACAGTGAAGTTCTCAGAGCCCCTGGTACATAGTTCTGCATTGTAAGCAGCCAAGTGCATAGCACAAGGCATGGCCATGGTTTCTTAAGCATAGAACACTTTCTTTCACCAAGAATACTTCTGCATTAGTATTCTCTAGGGCAACCAACCAATCAGGTGTGTAGAAAGGAAGGCTGTAGACCCCTGTGAGATATGGTATCTGGGGAAGGAGATGAAACTGTACAACAGCTGTCAGGCAGGCTGAGGTGATTCAGGAATGTGGGGAAACAACAGGACTTCACCGGGCAGGAGAAGAAAAAGGCATGCCTGGCGAAGAAGACCACATGAGCGTGAGGTCTGGAAGAGAGCCTTTGGTGAGGAGACAGATGCACGGATGACTGGCTTGACGGGAAGGCGATGCTCCACTTAGAAGTCAGTGGTAAACTAGAGGGGAAGAATCCGTGGATATGAAGAGAAGTCAGTGGATATGAACTAGAGGGGAAGTATCCGTGGATATGAAGAGAAGTCAGTGGATATGAACTAGAGGGGAAGTATCCGTGGATATGAAGCAACAGTTGCATCCAGTCTTTGGCCCAATCAGCTTCCGAGGTTCCATGATAGAATTAATCCCCTGGAGGAAAGGCTCATGCAGTGAATGACTAGGAATGGGCAGACAGGAAAATCCAAAGCTTCTCATAGAATGCATGTGTCTGGAATGGGCCCCAAGGGCTCCCAGGAAGGGAAAACAGGCTTTGAATCTGCCAGAAACTGTGGCTCCATCTCCCGTGGTTAAGGCCAGGTGATATTCTCTGAAGAGCGGCTGTCCTTGCGATGAAGCTGTGTGATTCCATTGCACTGCAGTGGGAGGTGAGGAGGGGCCTGGCCAGTGGCAGACATGTATCCTTTATCTTCTCTTCATGCCTTTAGTTGAAGAATATTGCTGACTCCAGCGATTCCGATGACTCCATTGAATCCAGTAGTCCAGACCAAGTTTTCAAGAAATCTGAGAGCAATTACATGTCAATGAGATCCTGGTGAGTGTAAATGCCTTCTAAGTACTGCTATTAGCTAACCTATTTTTAATAGAGCAATTACCACCAATTCAGCATGTTAACCTTTGTGTGAGGACATATGCACATACAAACATTTATATGTATATATAGGGATAATGTGTGTATGTGTGGTTGACATGAGCCATGAGGCACATGTAGAGGTCAGAGGGCAACCTTGGGTGTTGGTCCTCATCTTCCTCTTTGAGTCATTCTCTTGTTGTTTGCCACTGCACATACCACATGAACTGGCCTGTGAACTTCCTAGGATTCCCCACATCCCATTTTGCCACAGAAGCACTGGGATTGGAGAAACGCTACCACGCCTGGCCTTCCATGGGCCCTGGAGAGCCAACCTGCGGCCCTACTGTTTACAAAACGAGCACTTTACCCACCGAGCCGTCTCTCTAGCCCCCAGTTCATTTTTGAACTGTTGAGAAATTGCTTCAAAGCATCACAAAGACTCCGCTCTGCACATTGATTGATTCAGGTCGATGTCCTTAATCTGAAATGCTTAGGATTACAAATGTTTCTGGTTTCAGAATTATTTCTTTTTTCAGATTTTGGAATATCTGCATATCCATAATGAGCTCTCTTGTGGAACAGAAGTCATCTAAACATAAAATACATGCACGATTCATATTTCCAAATGTACCTTCTATACATAACCTGATGATAACCTTAGGCAAAGTGTTTGAAATTGACTTTGTTCATGAAAGACAGTGTGATGGTGTGGACTTACTCCACACGCTGCATCCGTATTGTCAGTTAGCATTTCAGGTTTCAGATGCTCAAGGGACGGGCGTTCAACCTGTGGACTTAAGAGAAAGGAATGTGGCGATGGTTTCTTGACCCACAGAAAGCCACCTGTGACATCAGGACACTTCTGTCTTCAGAAGTCTTCTGGGTTTTTTTGGCTTTTATGTCTCTCAAACTCTCACCCTGTTCTCCCAACCCTGTAAAATGTTATTTCGATTCCAAGTCCATTTTTAGAAAGAAGGCTTGTTCAGTTTGACTCGGCCTCTGGTGGGATTCTGATGGCTGAACGTGTTCCAAGGCTTTGTTGGTCTTCTTACAGCTGTTAGATGACAGGTAGAGTGGGAAGCTGTCACCGTGTGCTTAAACAGACCCTTGTTCAACTTCTTATACTCCAGCTTCTTCAAACAACCAACCCCTGCATCTGCTGATGGCCAAGCTGAAACCCAGAGCTCTCCGGAGACTCCGGAGCAGGCAACTTCTCTGCAAGAACTCGGCACAGGGAGTTATCTGTATCTTTCACTTGCTGACCTGGAAGCACAGACCGCAGAAGACAAAACGGGGTCCGCCTCCCTAACTGTTGTGAAATTGTCTATATTACTCAAGTAAAGCCCTGATTTCTAAAACTTTGTGGGCCCTAAGAACAAGACAGATGCCTTAAATGCACTCAATATTACAAATTTCAAAGTAGTTTCTGAAAATTCCCAAGTCAGACAAGCATGGCAGGCTTCCTCTGTGTGTCATTGAGGCTGTGACCCTTCTCTGTGTCACTGGTGTTGTGACCATAGACAGTAAATGATAGAGTTGGAAGAAGAGTGGTCCCCCAGGATGGGGGTGGCCCTCCCAACGGTTTCAACGCTTTTCCCTTGGCCAGTTTTTCCGGCCCTAAAACCTGGACCATGCTGATCCAGCATCAGCGTGCATCACCAGCCTCCCACACTAGCGGCATGTGGGCAGGCAAGCCTCCTGAGGTGCTGAGCAGATGAGAAGGGGAGAGTTTAGGTCCTAGGTGACGTCAAGGGCACCTGACAAGATAGTTGCGATTTTTAGCTGCTTTCCATGCCCTCTTGTATGAAATAATTTCCAGAAAACAAACATGTAAATTGACCGGATGGAGATGGTTATAAGCCCACTTGGTCCAGTTTTGCCTCCTTCTGCTGTCTGCCAACCACTACCACATGCCAGAGGGGCAGGGAGGATTAATGAATGTCTTTCCATACCTTAAATTCCTATTTCTTTCTTGGTATGTTTTGGGCAAGCTTTAACAGGAAAATGTCATCTCAGAAGCAGAAGGCCAAAAATACACTCTAAAAGGATAGCTCAGAGCGAGGTTCCATCGGCTGTTTGACGCGTCTTACACAAATGTTTTCTGTCCCAGCAATGTCCCCGATGAGAGCCAAGTGGAGACTCTGAATGTGTTCCTCACTCCTCAAGATGCCATCGACTATCTTGCTCTTGTAGAAGCGGCAGGACGGATATGGTAGGTGGAGCTTTGAACAGACATCAGAGATGAAACGGCACCCTCGTTCTGAACACTGCATCTGACAAAACCAACGGAGCACTAGGGCTGGTGTTGCCAGAGAGAGGGCTCGCCAGCAGAAAGACTATTGTTATATAGGAGGTCAACTTTTGAGGGGGTCTAAGAGAACCAAAAAGCCCAGGACTCAGGATGTTTCTGATCCTTCAAAGGAGAATGGATGGCAAGAGGCTGTTCCAGGCACCATGGAGTGAATATTTAAAGAAGGAAAGAAGAGAATGAGGTTATAAGATCGAAAAGGAAAAGATATATATGTGGGCCTAAGAGTCCCACACCCCATTCAAACTTCTATTCCAAAACACAAGCACAAAATTCTGTGTGGCAAATATTTTTTGTTTTGCTTTTTGAGACAGGGTTTCTTTGTAGCTTGGGGGCTTGTCCTGGAACTCACTCTGTAGATCAGGCTGGCCTCGAACTCACAGAAATCCTCCTGTCTCTGCCTCCCATAATTACTATTTATCTAATTCTACATCCTCTTAGACTGTGACTGGACATGTGGGCACAGGCCAGTAATCTTAGTTCCCTGGAATAGACCTCAAGGCCAACCTGAGCTTCGTAGTAGATTTAAGGCCAGCTTTAGCTACATAATGAGATGCTCTCCCCTCCCCCATCTTAAAATAAATAAGCCAAATTGTTTAATTCATTTTGGTGGAAGACTGAATTTTTACAAGGTAATTCTTTAATATAAATAAGATCCCATACTGCCACAACTTTTCATTTTTACAAAATCTTTGTAATTTAAGACTCGTAAACGCCTGCTCAGCCTATGGACTCATCTGTGCCCAAGCTTACATGTCCGTTCATTCATCCACTTATTAAATATTCACTGCAGCTCTGTGTGCTCAGTTCTGGCAGGTGTTTGTTGAGCATCCTGTTTTCTTAGAACTGCAGTTATCAATTTTTAAACACCAGCTAAGGAAACAGAAAGGGAGTTCTGTACTCCCAGGTCATAAAGCCAGATGAAAAGGAGAGGCCCGTGAGTCAATAAATATAAAAAGTACATCTTACTCAGAACTACAGTTAAAGTATTCCCACCGTGCATAATTATAAGTCCTGGGACAGGATAGATTAACTACAAGCAAAACAAGGGACTGGACTTGGCAGGGCCTTGCGAGGGTGATTAGCTTGGAGCAAAGCTTCTGAGGGAAGGGAGGCAGGGAGGAAGTTAGTCCAGACAGAAGGAGAGAGTTGGCTTCCAATATGGGGCAACTCGGCACAGAGTGAGGTAATCCCACAGGCCCCATTCCTGCCCCCACAAGGAGCCAATGAACTCTGCCTCACTTTTTTGTTGGATGCTGTGTTCCCACTGCAGTGTGGCTCAGTGGGAAGGCCCTCCCCGACTAGGGTGCATATTCTGCCATGGAGACCATATCTTGGCTGTCAATGACCTGAAGCCCCAGAACCTGGAGGAAGTTTCCCTGTTTCTTACCCGCTGTAACCAGAAGGAGGTGAGTCCTATGAACCAGACCAGGCCAGATCAAGTTAGGGCTGGGAAGAAGAGGATCCAGCTCTGGGAGGAAGTCTGGGAATGACTCAGAACATGAATGAAATTTTGTCTTTTGTTTCAAGTGCTACTGGGGAAAGCACTGGGCTAGGAGAGAGGGCTCGGGGCTTTTGATCTCAGGCACTGTGGGGAGCAGAAACAGCACCATGACTCAGACTAACTAGCGGACTGTAGATAGCCCCTTTAAGCAGTCTGTGTCTTGCCTTTTTGTAAAATGAGGGACAGTGATTGTAGCAGTTGTTGAAGAACAAAATGATATAGCATGCTAACATGTTCGCAATGTCCCAGACACAATTACTATGGCTTTGCCTCTACCTGCAGGGCCATGTGACATGGAGTGGCTCACTTTCCTGAATGTCAATGTTCTCATCTAATAACTCTCTGCATGGAGTTATTATTAAAAACCAAGATCATGTTACACGCATGGTAGTATAGTTTTCATATTGTTCATTCCTTCTAAGCCACATTGATTTCTAGCCCCGTGACCTAGGGAAGGCCGCACTGCCTTCTCTGTGTTTAGCTTCTTTGCTCTAAAGCAAGGAGCAGAGCAAGGACTCATCCCTCCCTATGGTTTCCAAACTGTGCTTCTTGGATCTTTGGACTGTGACTAGGGAGAAAGGAGAGGAAGGGCTCAACATGTGCTGCTTCTGTTAGGGACATTCACATTTGTCTTCTATTAAATAGATACATCTAAAATACTGGACCACACCTTTAACAGATAGATACATTTAAAACACCAGACAGTGCAGTTAACAGACAGATAGATACATCTAAAACACTGGATCACACAGTTAACAGATAGATGCATCTAAAACACTGGGCCATGCAGTTAACATACTTAGGAAGCATAGAACCTTGACTTGAAATGTCTGTAAGCAGCAACAGTAATGATCTATCTTCCGGCTCTGGGAGTCTGTGGTTGTGTGTCATGCGTATTAAGGGCTCAGCTTGTTTCTTCTCCATCATTCCATAAGCCTGACAGTGGGAGAAATTCTTATTGTATTATCTAAAAGGGTAAGGCCAGTCAGGCATGCGACGAAGGTAGACACAAAACTAGTCAGTGGCAGTGCCAGGGTTCATCATTCATCTGCTCCCTCGCTATTATTGAACATCTCCCTACTCTCTACTGGCTACTGTTGTGTTCTAAGGCTACAAAGGTGGTCTCGGCTTACACATAAGTAGCTCACAGATTAGCGGGTAAAGCAAGTATCGTCAGCAGTCTCCGAATACAGTGTGTGCTCTGGGATGTGAGCCGAAAGTGTTGGGGGAGACTAGATGGGTCTTCTGAGGATACCCTCACAGCAGGCAGGGTTTGGCTTGAGTTCAATCCTTGATAGGAGTTTGCAAGGTAGATAAGAGGTTGGTTTGAGGGATCTAGCCCGATAGTCTGGCAACTTATAATTCATGGCTTCTGCCAAAGGTCCACCCTACAGCCAAAGGGTGAAGAAAACCATGTGCAACTTCTGGAAGTTACTATTATTTTGGCCCAAAGATCCATACATGTGCTCAGCAATCAAGAAAAGTGTTGTATTAGGCTGCTTGTTCATACCAGCCACCCAGAATTGAAATAATCACACAGATTATTATTTAAAACACTGTTTGGCCCATTAGCTCTAGCTTCTTATTAGCTAACTCTTACATCTTAGTTTAACTCATTTTTATTAATCTGTGTATTGTCACATGGCTTACCTGCTAAAATTCCTTCCGGCTCCAGCAGGACTACATGGCTTCTCTCTGACTCTGCCTCCTTTCTCCCAGCATTCTGTTTAGTTTTCCCCACCTAGCTCTGTTCCCCTATAGCTCTACTATAGGTCCAAAGCAGTTCCTTTATTTATCAGTGGTATCACAGCATACAGAAGGGAATCCCACATCAGAATAGGGGTTGTGAACAGATACACATCTAAATCTCCACCTGGCCGTTCACATATGCACCATCATGACTGCCATTGTAGACCGCACCTCTCCTGTGCTCTTGCTGTCTTCTGCATGCTTCTGAGAACAACTCCCAAATAATACTGACCACTATCAACCCCCACCAATGTAGGTCTCAATCCCATCAAACCTTTTCACAGATAACCTATGTAATAGATATGTATATTACCATTCATAACAGTAGCTAAATTACAGTTATGAAGTAGCAATTAAAATAATGTTATGGTTGGGGTCACCACACATGAGGAACTGACTGTATTAGAGGGCTGCATTAGGAAGGTTGAGAACCACAGATCTAGAGGAGTAGAAAACTCTCCTCCCCACCACTCCTGACTTCTTTCTTTTACAAGAAAACAGATGGCCAGTCCTCTTTTAAAATGCAAACACTTGTTCCTGGAAAAGGGCATGTGAGAGCAAGGGCATCTCCTGGGTCTCCTGTCTGAGCCAATGGCATCCACTTTATCCACAGTGCAGAGAAGGGGGAGGCTGGCAGAGGGAGGGGCTAGAGACAGCAAGAGGAAAGTGAGACAGCTTTTCAGAGGCAAAGGAGATGGTGTGTGTGTTTAGAGGGATAAGAAATGAGGAGCTGCAAGAGAAACGTTCAATTTCAGTTTCCTTCTGCTTTTGGCTGGTGGTCTCCTTTGGATACACAGGGTTCTACAGGCCTTTTGAGCTACTGATCCTCTGTGGCTGTCTTAGTAAGATTTCTACTGCTGTGATAAAACACCATGGCCAAAACAACTTGGGAAGGAAAGGGTTTGTTTCTCTTACACTTCCATCACAGCCCATCACCAAAGAAAGTTAGGGCAGGAACTGAATCGAAGCCATGGAGGAGTGCTGTTTACAAGGTTCCTTCCAATGGCTTACACACCCTGCTTTGTTATAGCACCCAGGACCATCAGCCCTGGGACATCACTACCCACAGTGAGCATCAATTATCAATCAAGAAAATGTGCTACAGATTTGTCCATAGGCCAGTCCCATGGGGGCATTTCCTAACTGAGGTTCCCTCTTCCAAAATGACTCTAGTTTGTGTCAAGTTAACATAACACTAGCCAGCACAGGGGGCCATCAGCCCTTTCCGGAGCCTGCCTAGAGGCTTAGGCCTATGGATATCAGAAAATCAAAGTCCGTGTTCCGCTTGAACATACAGATCACCTGCAACTGCCTTTGGCTCATCGTTCGATTTCTTTCAAAAACAGATTCAAGAGGTATAAAGGATGGGATCCTAAGGATACTCTCTGGTCATTTAATTATCTCCTATCTCGTGTCCTAGAAAGTGAAACTCTCCATTGGCCGGATCCCACATTCAGAGAAGTTCCATGCCTCCTCCTGTGCATGCCCCTTAAAATACCAACAGGGTTTGCCGGGGAAGGCACTGAAGAGGAGTCCGGCCATCAAAAAGACCCAGAAGGAATCAACTGGAGAATAATCTGCCTCGGGCCCATGGCAGCAGAAGAAGGATGGAGCCCTGGATCATCATGATCGGAGACAAGACAGAATCCTACTTTGAGTCACTGTACTGTCCTAACAATGGGGGTCACTAGCCCCTTTGTGGCTGTTGCATTGAGGTCACATGGGGTAATGACTAAGGAACAGAGTTAGAATGGAAGGCCTTATTATCTGAGACTTGGCACCAAACACGGCAGGCATCGACTGAGTAAATCTATGGTCTAATTAGTAGTACTGTGTGCTTTCTGAGGTCACAATTGCTTTTTTGTTAGGAATTAGAATTATTCATTCCAGGGAGGCAAGAGATGAAAGTCTGTAGCTGTCCTCCCAGACACTTCCTGTGACTCAGCAGCCCAGGGGCCGTCAGGCCAGGCAGAGTTACTGGCGTTCTTACCAGGCTCAGTAGACCTGCTTTCTTAAAAGACATGGTAACTATTTTGGAAGCTAAGGAAGTTTGGTGCTGTATCCAGCCAAGAGCTGCTTGCTCCAAATGTAAACAGGAAACTATGTTTATATGTTCTTAATTGATTGGTTTATTACCAAATTAGTCCTGTGAAGTCAAGGAACCAAAGGCCTTTTAATCAGGAAAGCAGGAGCCGGCAGCTGAAATCTAATCAGCTTGGGGAATGTCGGTACAGGGGGGCGGGCGGTCAGAGGACACATCTCAGTAGACTGTCCTTTCACGTGGAAAATGGAAGGCTTTGAAAGCTCAGTGATATTCAGTCTTCATGACTCGGAGCTCAGTAGCTGTAAGGGCAGAACCAAGAATCTAACCCAGCTTTAGAAAGAAGATCCCCTTGACTTCTGCCTTGTATGTGGGTTTAGATTAGTAAAGACCTTTGGCACACAGGAGAGACATTCAATGTATTTCATTTTCTGTTATCTAGATTGTTTCCAGTATAACATGTATATATGTGTATAAAACATATGAAATAAATAAATGTCTATACATGAATATTTCAAATCTTATAACTAAAATAAAAGAAGAAGCCATTTCAGTGAGGAAATAAAGAACCGTTAAGGTAAAACTGCCTGAAGCCATCTGCGGGATGGATTCCTGGGCTCTGAAATCCAGCTGTCCTCTGAGGACCCAGGGGTTGATCATCCACCCAGCTCACAGAAATGATGGGTCGGACAAGCAGACAGGACTGCAGGTCCTTCCCAGTACACTGTCCACCCGCCACCCTACTCCAACCCCAGAACTTACCTGCTGACACAGAATGGGGGGTGAGGACCACACTCTGGGTGTTTCTCAGCATCTGAATGGCACTTTCAAGGGCTTGGACTGAGGAACCCAGTCTCTGTTGTATCATCCTAGGGGGTCAGTGGAGAGCCCCCCCCCCCCAGTCTGCAGGACAGCACAGAGCATGCGTTCATCCTAGGGGGTCAGCGGAGAGTCCCCCCAGTCTGCAGGACAGCACAGAGCATGCGTTCATCCTAGGGGGTCAGTGGAGAGCCCCCCCAGTCTGCAGGACAGCACAGAGCATGCGTTCATCCTAGGGGGTCAATGGAGAGGTCCCCCAGTCTGCAGGATAGCACAGAGCATGCGTTCATCCTAGGGGGTCAGTGGAGAGCCCCCCCCCAGTCTGCAGGACAGCACAGAGCATGCGTTCATCCTAGGGGGTCAGCGGAGAGTCCCTCCAGTCTGCAGGACAGCACAGAGCATCCCCTCTTTCAGGAAAGGATCTAGTTCTCAGTAGTGCTGAGAAAACAGACAGCCACCCACCTGCCTCTAACAGGAGCCTGAGGAGAGCATCTGGCTCCTCTCTGGCTTCCTCTTCTGTGAAGAGCAACTGAACCACGGCCTGGAGGAAGCAGCCTCCTGACTGAGCCCAGGTATGTGCTGCCGGTGGCTGGAATGGACAGGGGAACCCATTCTATGCCATTCTCTGTGCTGCTCCTCAGAGCCCAGGGCCTCACATTCTCTGTGCCTCCCCTTCCCCAGAGCTGGAAACAACCACGTGCTCCTAGCGCTCAAGGTCACTTCTTTATCCTAAGAACAACAGTGACCACAAGGAGAACTCTAGACCTAGGAGGAGAGATATCTGTCCTTTTCTGTCACCCAGGTGAGAATACAGCCAAGAATCAGTTAGAAGAAGGCCGGAAAAGCCATCTGGCCAGGCCTGACAAAGACGGTACCTTGTGGTCCTCAAGTTGGCCAAAGAGAAGAGCACACTCCCTGCTACCAACAGATGCGAGCCCAGGAAGCCCCAGGGAAAAACCCATCTGTGATCTCCTTCATTGATGTCCATACTGACCACATTTCAAGTAAATGGCTGTGGCCTATGCTGCAAAGAAACTGGTCCGGCTGTTCTTAGGGAAGATAGCCCCTCCTGGATCTGCTTAGACAGTGCAGGAGAAAACAAGGATGGCTTCAAGCTGTTCTTGGCTGTCTCTTCTTTGTCCATGTCCCATCAACTTGACATAGCTTAGAGTCGCATGAGAGGAGAGTCTCAATTGAGGGATTAGATTGGTCCAATGTGGGCATGTCTTTAGGGGGACCGTCTTATTTTTTTCATTGATGTGGGAGGGCCCAGCCCACTGTGGGCAGCACTAGGGAACTGTCTTACTTGTTCACTGATGTGGGAGGGCCCAGCCCACTGTAGGCAGCACCATTCTCTAGGCAGTTGGTCCTGAGCTGTGTAAGAAAGCAGGAGGTTGTGAGCAAGCCAGCAAATAGTAGTTCCTCCATGGTTTCTGCCTTATGTTTCTGCCCAGGCTTTCTCCAATGATGAACTGTAACCTCCGTGCTAAAATAAATCCTCTCCCCCCCTAAGTTGCTTCCGGTTGAAGTGTTTGATCACAGAGGCCCAAAGGGAAGTAGAGCTGGCCTCAGTCTGATGTGGCGGAGGAAGAAGTCAGAGCTCAGAAACGGGAAATGATTTACTGAGGGTACCCCAGCTCCATGCTGAGCCCAAAGTTCCTCAACCCATACCTTCTCTGCATCATGGCATTTCATTGGGACTTTGTCTCTCAGCTTCCTACTGGGTGCCTTGGGTCTCCAGAACAGACCGCAGAGGTACCCAGAGGTTTTCATTTGGTTCTCTCTGCTGAGATGAAAAATATTCAGAAGGAATTCCAAATAACAGCTGGTTAGGGAGGAGAATGAGTGCGCAGGGCCACGGCCACGACGTCACACTCCAGCTGTTGACATGCCTGCATTCCGGGAAGGTTTCTTTTCTGTGAGGAGAGCAGAGGACCACGTTTATGTGTTTGTGTGTGGTATATGTGCACACGTGTGTGCCAGGGAGTGAAGACAGGTGGCCCTGTCACTAGTCTGCTCCTTCTCTTCAGGGCGTGTGCCAAGTGACTTTCCCTTGGGATGCTGAGAAGAATAGAACATGATAAACGGACCTCAAGGCTTTCGGACTCAGCTGGATCACATCAGGGTTTCTTCCTGAAGTTGGACTGGTGGCACATGGACTAAGTAACATGTGTTTTCTTGGAAAAGCTCTCCAAAATGTCGAGTTAATGAAATCTTTGCCGAATGACCGATAGTCCCACGGGATCTTGGGGCCCTTCTCCAAATCACTCTGACTAAATGGTTCTGGAAAACTTGGCACTCACAGTGCTAGACCCTGGGACTGACTGACCTACCTGATATGGTAGCCACCAGCCAAATGTGCTGTTTGGCCTAAAATTAGTTAAAATTAAATACACCTAAAAGTCCTTATCAAAGCACTAGCCACATTTGGGGTATTGATAACCTTTGATGGTAATTAACTACAATATTGGATAACACAGAAACAAACTTTTTCCACCATCATAGAAGGTTCTAGCAGATACTTTTCCCTATCTTATGTCCCAGGAGAAGAACAGTTACATCTTATTCACTTCCATATTCCCAGCCCATAAATATAGTGAGCGGCTTACAGCAAATGCTTGATAAACACATGCTAATGGAAGAAAACACTACAATTCGTGGTAAGTATTAATTCATAAACATTATTCAATTTTGATATTTTAAAAAAAATATTAACATCCCAAACCCTGGTAACATTGGCTATTCTTTTTTCTTTTCTTTCTGTCTCTCTCTCTTCTTTTTTGCCTGGTGTCATAGAATTAACTTGAAAGACCAGCTATAGGACTTTTCCATATAAGTTGTTTCCTCAACAGTTAGTAAGTTTATGTGGAGTTGGCAGCACACTTGGGAGCTGTTATACAAACAGGAAATCATGGTGTCTACAACTCTCCAGCAAACTGCTGACCACAGTGAAGAGAAAGATGAGTCTACCATGATCTCGGTGCTAAGGTCATTTTCTTTTGAGGAGCACCAATGTATAAGTCTAGGTTTGGAGTTATGTTAATTATAGTTGCTCCAAAATTTTGAGCATTTTCTGACATTCTTAGCTCCTCTTTGTTTAAGTGTGGACTTATAAAACAGATATAAGGGCTTGTTGCAACTGTACACATGCTAAGAATCAGCAGTGTATGGTGTCGGAGGTTTTTACATGGACATCAGTGTTTAATCCAGGGCATTATGGGATGTTGATTTGGGACTTGAGGGCAGGGTGATGGTAAAGGGTTGTCATGTATTTGTCTCTTGGCCTCTTTTAAATGATAGATGAGCGTTACAAGGAGAGGGCCCCCCTGTTTGTCCCAGCTGCCTGGCTAGCTTACACCCGGAATAACCACACAAAAACTGTATTAATTAAATTACTGCTTGGCCCATTAGCTCTAGTTTCTTATTGGCTAATTATTACATCTTAATTTAACCCATTTTTATTAATCTATATATTGCCACGTGGCAGTGGCTTACTGGAGATTTAACTAGCATCCATCTCAGGAGGCAGATCCATGGACTTCCTCTTCTACCCTTCTTCCTCCCAGCATTCAGTTCTGTTTTCTCCACCTACTTAAGTTCCGCCCTATCAACTAGACCAAGGCAGTTTCTTTATTCATTACCCAATGAAAGCAACACATGAACAGAAGTGTCACGGCCACCTCAATCCGCAAGGATGACGCGACACCGGAGCTCTTCCTGCTAGCAGTTTATTCAAGACATTTTTTAATAATTGTATCTCTCTCTCTCTCTCTCTCTCTCTCTCTCTCTCTCTCTCTCTCTCTCTCTCTCCCTTCCTCCCTCTCTCCGGGCAAACCTCTCCCAGCCCTTAAAAAGGCACGGGCCGCCAACCCTGGATTGCCAGTGGGCACTGCCCATAGGTCCACGCATTTGCAAGCAGCTGACAATCATTTCGTGATAATTGCATGAGTCAGAGAGCACTCGCTTTCAGGATCGCGGAGGGCGGGAGCCAGTACCATCAGGTGCGGCTCCACGCAGCTCTCTACATTGCCATCAGGTGTGGCTCTCTACACAGAAGAACCTCCTACACCAGACGAGAGTGCCAGAAATATGACTGGGAATAAAGCTATTCTTTAAAAACCAGAGGCCTACAAATTACCACACTGTGTGGTGACAGAGACGTTCAGAAAGGAAGGAGGCCACCGTAAACAGAGCACTAATCATGACTCACACTGCTGCGTGCCTTCTGTATGCAGGGCACTCTCCACACACTCTCCCCAATCCTACAATGGTTCTATGACGTCAAGACTGACTGCCTCAGAAGCACAGAGAAGGGAAGTAACTTACCCGCTCCAGGTATGGCTGGCGAGAGTGTGGCAGAGCTGGGATTCAAACCAGACACCCTGGATCTGGAGACCAGAGCCTGACTGTCCTCACCGGGAGAGCCATGGAAGACAGGAAACATCGCTGAAGCAGATGGTACACAAAGGAGAGGGGCAGAGCCAGAACAAACCTGCAGTGCACTTTCCAAGGCTTGCCTAGAGTGGCTCAACGTTTGGATGGGCCTCTTGTCTTGGTAACATAATCGTTTTCCCTCATTTTATCCAGGAGAAAGTAAAAAACCTACAGTTTTTACCCCTAGTTTTTACTCTAACAACTAGAATTTGACCAACGCTCCTCTTACGACAGGTTTATATGTTTTATAGTCGTTCTCTCAGATGGGCCTGGGTCTATGTGACGGTCATTAGTTGGCAACTAACACATCTCCAGTGACAAAAACGTTAGGCTGTCCTCAGGGGAGTGAGGAGTAACAGGGACTCTGATTCTATAAACCTCATCCCCACACGTGCTAAGGCAAACACGCTCAGACCTAACTAAGAGACGGGTGTGCCTTCTCACCCAAATCCAGTGTCAGAAACACAAAAGCCGTGAAGAGGACTCCTCTGTGGCTGGTGTGGAAAAGCAGCGTCGTAGGTAGGTGAATTCTGAGAGAGCCCGAGAGGGAGTCCTATATCTTAGTGGATGAGTAGAGTTTCCAGAGCACCCGTGCACAGCCACGCAATGCTAACTACAGGGTGGAGAAGGTTCTGGATGCTTTCCAAGCATCTGGAAGCTTCCTGGGAAAAGCGTCCCTGTCTAAGAGACAGCTGCCACCTTGCTTTTTTTTTTTTTTTTTTTTTTTGAGACAGGGTTTCTCCGTAGCTTTTTGGTTCCTGTCCTGGAACTAGCTCTTCTAGACCAGGCTGGCCCTGAACTCACAGAGATCCACCTGCCTCTGCCTCCCGAGTGCTAGGATTAAAGGCGTGCGCCACCACCGCCCGGATGCCACCTTGCTTAATAAGAATCTTTTACCCCTTTACAGACAACAGTTCTTACTCACTGCATCTTTATATAAAATTAGCCAGGACTGGGGAGATGGCTCAGTGGTTAAGAGAGGACCCAGGTTCAATTCCCAGCACCCACATGACAGTTCACAACTGTCTATAACTCCAGTTCTGGGGGATATGGTGCCCTCACACAGACATGCATGCAGGCAAAACACCAATGTACATAAAAATAAATCTGAGCATGAGGGAGAAATATTAAAGTAAGCTTAAGAAAATAAGATGAATTAATCACATTAAGCAGGGATCCCGTGGGAGGGTTGCTCTGTAGTAGGTACAGATGGCTGTACGAGTCTTAACTCGGAGCTGAAGGAAAACAGAAGATGACGGAAAGGACTGGGAAGCAGGTTCTGTTGGGAAGAGCTTCCGTGAAAGTGTGAGGACTTGAGTTCCTTCCCTAGAACCCATCTGGGTGTGGAGGTGTGAGTTCCCAGTCTGAGCACTGGGCAGGTGGGGACAGGCAGATCCCTGGGGCTCTCTGGCCAGCTCGCTAGCCACTTTAGTGAGCTCCAGGCCAGTAAGAGACGTTGTCTTTAAAAAGGCAAAAGTCACTAGGTGGTGGTGGTGCACATCTTTAATCCCAACACACAAGAGCCAGAGGCAGGGTGAATCTCTGAGTCTGAGGCTAGCCTGGTCTGCAGAGCGAGTTTCAGGAAAGCCATGACTGCACAGAGAAACCCTGTCTTGAAAAAACAAAAAGAAAAGCCAAACGATGGCTGAGGTGATCTCCTGTGCTACACACACCTGTACCTGCATGCACAGACAGATACACAGAGAAATAGACATGCACACACACACACAGAAGTGTACCTGCATTCACAGAACACACACAGACATAGAGACATATAGTCAGACACAGATACACCTACAGAAAGGGGGGGGCCTTTCAAAGGCTAGAATGCGGAGCTACATCGCAGCGAAGGAAGAAAACATCTAGGCTCTCTTATGAGATAACAATTCCTCCACTCCTCCAGAGCTGGGCACTGATGACTGGCTACCGTGCTGCCATTGCTAGGTGTCTCCTCAGAAGCTTTCCTCTAGGAGAGCAGTCCTTAACTTTCTAATGCTGCTGTGACCCTTGAATACAGTTCCCCAGGTTGTGGTGACTCCAACCATAGAGTTATTTTCGTTGCTACTTTATAACTGCAAGTTTGCTATTGTTATAAATTGTAATGTATTCCAATGGTCTTAGGTGATTCCTGTGAAAGGTGTCCGGTCCCCAAAGGGGTTGAGACCCACAGGTTGAGACCTACAGGTTGAGAGCCGCTGCTTTAGGAGCTGCTGAGAAACCTGTCTGCTGCTTTAGTCTTGCACACTTAAGTCCGCTAGGATTTTCCTGTTCTTCGAGGGAAAGTAACACACTAATCGGATTTTCAGTCCTCATAAGCCATCTTTCAGTCCTATCTTACCACACACTTAACACTGTGCTTAGAAGATCTTCAGAGTTTTCCTTGAGGAGCCAGGAGCCCTATGAGCTAAGTGGAGAAGGTGGGGGCTCCACAGCAAAGCAGGGAGCTTCAAAAAGAAACTGGTCTCCACCACTGCAGATGGTTGGCAAGGTGCTGTCACCAAGCTGAATGCTGTCATCTCGTTTTTCTTTAATTAATATCTCACACTTCCAAACAAAGTGTGTGAAACTGCGAGGGACTCTGCCAAAATTTCCCCAGCTTACATAAGCCCTGTTCACGCAGGGCTGGGGATTTATTAGTGCTGAGAACACTCTGATGGAATCGGCAGTTGCCGTGCTGGATACACAGACCTGACTCTGGTGTCACCATCAGTCTGAGAAGGGGACCTCCTTCACAGAGCTCGTCCTGGCTGTTAAGAGATTCACACATCGTGCACGATCATCAAAGGATTTGCACACACACACATCCTCATCCCTGTGCCCCCTTTCTCCCTGCTGGAGAAGAGTAACTCTAGAACTCTCTGAGGTCAGTATGAAAGGAAAAATAAAGGGAACATCATCGCTATGTGGAGAACATTTTCAATTCAGGATTTATTTACTTGGCAAACACCGGGCCCAAGAGTCGGCTCAAATGTCATGCTTCTCTGTCCAGGCAGAACCGATTGCCCCATCCATGCTTCTGCGTCACTTCCTAGGCCGCTCACCCATGTGGAATTGGTTCCAGGATCCCCAGAAAAACACCCAAATCCAAGATGCTCAAGTCCCTTATATAGACCAATGCGGCATTTGCATATAGCCCTACACACATATGTTCTGCATCTCCTCTGGGTCACTCATAGCTAATTTAATGTCAGTGCTGTGTGCATAGTTACACTGCCTGGTTAGAGAATAATGATATGGAAAAATGACTGTGTTCAATACAGACATAGTTTTTCCCCAGATAGTTCTAGTCTGTAGTTGAACCCACAGATGTGGAAGGTTAGCTGTATCTACTATTCCAAGCAAACTCTAGGCCCTTTGTGATTTAGAAAGCTTTATTTTGGTCATTTTTACATTGAAGATTCTTGAAGCATGCTAAGAATAATAATAAGTGCCTATTAAGCCGGAGTGAAAAGGATGCCACACTTCCGAGTGCAGCATCACTCGTGGGAACCGATTCTGTGTGCTCAGGTCCATTGGGCAGGGCTTCTGTTCAGGTCACGTAGACAGATGGGTGCTTAGAGCCTGGTAGATCAGAACCTCTAGGAACGGGGGTCTTTCAAGTATCTACTGGGCTAGAAAACAATTTTTAAAATATCGTTTCCTTCCACCTCCTTATGACTTTCGAGGTGAGTGATGTCCACACCACCCTACAGGAGAAAAAAAACCAAGTTCAGAAAGGTCAGAGGTTGGGTCACTGTCTCCAGGTCACAGAGTCAACCCCACTCACTGCCAAGTTCATGTGATGCCTGATACCACAGTCTTCCAAGGTCCTAATGGTTAATCTGCCACTTAGTTGCTTCCTGACCTGGAACATTCCCGGTCTGGACCCAATTGCTGCTGGGTGGGGTTGGAGCCCTTTTTTGAAAAGTGGTAGCACATTCTTTTAAGGGACCCTGGTAATTCTGAGCCCTTTCTTTCTAACTCCACTCAGAGAGCCATGACTAATTATGAGACAAGCATTATGTAACATAAGAACTAACACATTCAAAGTGCTTAGACACAGCCTATAAACTGTGAGCGATGCAGGAATTGGGAGAAAGAAAACTTGCCGGTAAGCTAAGAGAGCACTCGATGCGGACAAGGCTCACACAGGGACGGACAACTGACATGCCTGGGGACGGAAAGACACACAGGGAGCATGCAAAGCTCGGGACACCGTTTTCATGCGGCTCCCAATGTGTTTGAGGTTGAGGCGAAACTGTCTGCGTTTTCCTGTAGGAAGATCTACATTTGAAGCACATAAAATGATTTGCCTAGGATCCATGGCTGAACAACTGAGCTGACTCTGTGCTTCAGCTCACATCAGGCAGAGGTGTATGGAGAGGACTGTGCAAAGCCAGGTGGCTGCAGCAATCACCAAGATCATACATCTGTATGAACACATTTCCCCTATTAAATATGCAGAGGCCATATCTTCTTAAGACATTTTTATTTGTGTGGGCATGTGTGGCCTGGGGAAGTTGACATGCATCATGCACATGCAGGTGTCAGTGGAGGCCAGAAGAAGGCATGGCAGTCCCCTGATCCAGGAATTAAAGGAAATTGTGTATCACCTAATATGGGTGCTGGCAACTGACCTCAGGGTCCTCTGAAGGAGTGGGAAGCATGGGGGGTTAACTGTGAGCCGCGAGAGGAAGTACCCCAAGGCTGGAGAGTTTTCCAGCCCCTCTCCACCCCCAGAAGAGCAAATCTGGCTCATGTCACCCAGACTTCTCTGGGCTGCACCATATCATCTTCGCTGACGTCAGTAGAGGTCACACTTTCTTTGTTCTACTCTGAGGTCAGCATAAAACCAAGGGGCTTTCCTACGCCTACTTTTCTTCCTTTTTCTAGGTTAATATCTAATAACTTTTAACATTAATAATCTATGTTTGTTACATGTGGGGAAGAACGAGAAGATGGCTTATGACTGAATGGGAATTTTATTTCCCTAGTTCAACTGAGAAACAGGAGTTAGGTGGAAGGACCTACCCGCCAGTAATGTTTGTAGAAATATGTTTCCTGGGGTCTGTAGGAGAAAGATAGTTCCAGAGTTTCTGCGGTATAGTAAGGTTTATTTTAATTTAATTCATACAGCTCCGAATTCTCTTGCTATTTTGGATTCATTCTCTCATGTACTTATTGGTATTTCCCTGCTTCTTCCTTCCAGGTTTTAAATCCTTTGCTGATTTCTTTGAGCCCTTTAGTAATAAAGCATGACCTATTATTACATCAAAAAGCTTTAGAACAGAGGCTTCCATTTTACCTCCTCATTAGTCACCCTGAGGTCCCTGAGGAAGTCAAGAAGGAAAGCTAGACTCCAGCACGGAAGTGACGTCATCTGTGCTGTACCGCCCTCCACGACGTGGAGCAATCCAGAGCTCTGACTGTGGATTCCGGGTCTGGAAGTGACCAAATG
This sequence comes from Alexandromys fortis, assembly GCF_014885135.2. Taxonomy (NCBI): domain Eukaryota; kingdom Metazoa; phylum Chordata; class Mammalia; order Rodentia; family Cricetidae; genus Alexandromys; species Alexandromys fortis. Next base: position 4,390,651 of record NW_026067893.1, on the reverse strand, counting down.
CCAAGCTAAGCCAGCTTTTGTTACTGGTGCTTTTAGTTTAAAAACAAAACCAACCAAACAAAGAAACCCAAAACCCCTCCTCTCTAATGACCATGGCTTCTCCCTCCTTCCCTCTCTCTCCCCCGCTCCTCGTGCATACTTATGCATTTGTGTACGTGAGTGCACGTGTGTACTGGTGTAAAACCCAACACTAAACTATAAACCCCACCCGCCCAAGGACCAGAGAACATCCTGGGATGCTGGGAGTTGTAGTTCTTGACAAATAACAACAAAGCTTTATTGGGAAAGTACGGTGGCCTACGTGTCTAGGGAGCACGCAGCTGGAAATCCTGGGGAGTGGTCCTGAAGTCCATCTAAGTCAATATTTAAAGTTAATAAAAGCTTGAGTCAAATATGGCTCAAAAACGGAGGAGCTGTTTTTTCTCTGGTGACTCTCGGAATTAACACAGGCTGAGGGAAAGCTCAGGTGTTGGTCCTCACCTACCCTGTTTGAGGCGGGGCCTCTTGTTCACTGCCGTGTCCCAGGCTAACTGGACTGCAAGCTTGTCTCCACTCCCATCTCGCTGGAAAAGCATTAGCATCACAGGCGCATGTTACAACACCTGACTTTATGTGGTTCTGGTGTGAACTCAGGACATCGTGCTGTGTGGCAAAGGCTTTATGTACTGAGCCACGTCCTAGCCCCAAGCACCTCTTCTTGGCACATCCACACCCACTTGTATTTCTCAGTAATGTCAAACAACAGTCAAGATGTCACCCAATTGTAAAGCATAAACTCACCTTCAAGGGTAGACCCTCAGTTACGTGGTAATGGGAATCAAACTATTTGGTTTGTTATTCTGAAATAAAAGAAGAAAAAAAGGACAAGTCTTCTTCGATAGGAAAGTTCTGGGTTCCAGGCTCCAGACGTGAAAAGCCCTACTAGAAAGAGTTGAAAGTCTGAACTCTAAGGAGTTGCTTAAGCAGCATAGGTGAGGAATCTGGCAGCACTCTCTACAGCCTTCCCTCTCGTGACTGCCAGCTCTCTCTGCTGCCCTCTGGTGAGAGTTCAGCCTTGTGGTATAAGTCCTGCCAACAAGTGCCAGCATGGCGCAAGTTTAGCCAATGACCATCATCCAACATGGTCCCTGAAGGGTCCTTGTATTAAAACGCCTAGCAACATAGTATCTTGTTATGGCGTAGAACTATGTGAGAAATTATGCAGATAGTGTTTTATTTGAAAATGATTGGAAGCAGGGAGGAATTGCCCAGAATTTTTCCATATGCTAACTGCTTTCCCCCCAGGTCTGGAAATAAAAACAAACCTAATCATTCCAACAGTACTGAATAACAGTGTGTTTATCCATTCCGTCCTTATGTCAGTTCTTTCCAGATGCACATATGCTCAGAAAAATAGAAGCTATGGTTAGAACCAAAGTTGCCAGCTCCCAATGCAAGTATACATACCTACTGGGTACAAGGCACTCTGAAGACACACAGAAACATGACCCTTCTATCCACGGGAATTTCTGGTTTTGGAAGTTGTCTAGAAGCACAAGTTCCTGGCTGCAGACAGTCTCAAGGTTTGAAAACAAATCAGCATCGGAGCTAAAATCCCTTCCTGGGAGAGATGACTCCGTGGATAAAAGGCTTGCTGCTCTTGAAGAGGGTGGACTTTCCAGTACCCACTCTGTACTGGCCCAGCCTCCTCTAACTCCAGCTCCAGGAGACCCAGCGCCCTCTACTGGCCACCACAGGCACCTACACACATATGGTAAACACATCACCACCACCACCATCATCATCATCACTCTTACAAATAATAATAAGAGAAAGAACACCCAAAAGTCCCATTTATGGCTTCCAAATTGATGACCAGCCTCTACCTGAATTTGGAAATATAATCTAAGCACTAATTTCTCGCTATCCAGGATGAATTCTTCACCCCTTAGTTGTGGTGATTCCTGATACCTGAGGAGAGCCATTCGCTCCACACGTGTTTCTTACCGAGCCAGCAGCAACGGACGAAGGAAGCATACGCTGCTCTCACGGCGCTCCCGTGCTGCTGCTGTCAGAGGGATTGCTGTGGATCTGCTTTCCATATTGCTGTGTGCGACTACATTTCCTGCCAAATTCCTGGAGAATTTTTATGAAGTGACCTTCTGAGTTGAAAATAATTCTTTCAACAAATGCATACTGATTACTGCTTAGCATATCATTATTTTAAAATCTATTCGTGCACTAATGCGAAAATCAAGTGCACTCTGGGTTAATGCAGGCATTGTAAATTAATCATCCAAAAATCTAAATGCACAGGGCCTGGTAGCATGTGCCTATCGTCCCAGCACTTAGAAGGTGGAGGCTAGTGGAAGAGGAATTCAAGGCCGGTCTTGACTACATAGCAAGCCTGAGACTAGCCTGAAGCAAATGGGCCCTATCACACAACGAAACAAAACAAAATTTTTAAATGCGTTTAACAGACAGCATCATAACCTTTTATAAATTTGCTGCTGTTTCCGAGCTCTGAGTCTTGCTGAGCCATGGCTGCTGTTGCCAGGATAGTCTTGGCTGTCACTTTCTGACAAATGCCATCTCTTGAATAACTTGTTTTTGTCCCGAGAAATACCAGTCCCATATGTACAACTCTTACAAATGCCCCAAATATTTTTCACTTCATAATTTTGCTGCATGTCTGCAAGGTAATTGGAATGGACCAAACAGCTTTTGGATGTCAATGGCTCTAGAATTTCAATTCCAATCATTGAAGCACACTACTTGGAAAAGGCAATGGGGAAAACGTAGAGGAAACCATTTATGAAAAGAAGCTATAAATGAATCAATGAATTCAATCGAATGAGGCATTGGTGACCTGTCATCAATCGAAGGAGGCCTTAGTGACCTGTAATCAATTGAACGAGGCTTTGGTGATGTGTAATCAATCGAATGAGGCTTTAGTGACCTGTAATCAATCGAACGAGGCTTTGGTGATCTGTAATCAATTGAATGAGGCTTTAGTGACCTGTAATCAATTGAACGAGGCTTTGGTGATCTGTAATCAATTGAATGAGGCTTTGGTGACTTGTAAGCCAACATCTAGATTTAGCCCATCCCTCCTGGGTGACTCACTGTAGGTTCTGGCGGGTTTGTTAAATCACCCTCTCTCTGAGCTTTAATCCTGCTCTCCAAATTTAGCTCTCCCTCTCAAACAATTTGGAGATACTTAAATTCAGTCAGTGTGCTGGGTCTCTGGGAGTAAGCCTGCTTAGTCCAAAATAGAACCCAGGTGCTCGGACGCACTTGAGGGATGTGTTTTGGGCCGATCCCAACCCCAGTCAAGCACTATGCAGTAGGTGTTTACTCTTCAATATCAGGGGGCACTGAGAGGACTTCTTTCCAGGTATAAAATGATTTTGGCAGGAAATTTTACATCACATCATTCCTGCCCATCTCTTTCCTGAATGATCAGATCTGGCATGCTGGTTAGGTTCAACATTGCAATATTTGCAATTTCACGGGCAATAATTTTATCATCTAGACCAAACAGGGCTGAGTGAGTGGGCTGCTCGCAAATTAGCTCAAGATCGCATCTCCCAGTTTGCAATTCATTTCTCTAGCTGTGGAAATAAATGAGTTCACAATATTTTCTCATTTGAAATCAGACAATATGAATAAAAAGAAACAGAACCTGCCTTTTCTCTCATTTCCTTGTACTTTGGTTTTTAATTGATGCACAAATATATAAAAGTTGAACACACTTAAAAGCAGCCATGTAATGGTCAATATGTGCTGATTCTTGCATAATGTTTAAATCATTGTAACTACCCCTCTCCAACATTTATCAGATCTTTGTGGTAATATTTTTTTCCAAAATTCTTTCTTCTAGCTGTTTGAAATGTTCAATACACAGTACCAAGAGCTTTCCTGATCCTCCCTGACTGTAGCCTAGAACTCACTCATGAGCCCCCTCTCCTCTTTCCCTTCTCTCCTCTCTCCCCGTATCTGGTAACCACCATTCTACTCTCAAGGTCACACGTGAAAGAGTGCAGTGTCTCTTTCTGTGTCGAGCTTGTTTCATTTAACACAGTGATCTCCTGTTCCATCCATGTTGCCACCAACGATTTCGTTCTTCTGGATTGCTGAATAAGTATTCCATTTTGTACCACACTTTCTTTACACGTTTACCAGCTGATGGGCACTTTGGTAGACCCCTTTCTTGGTTGTTGTAAAGAGTGTGTTGATGCATGTGGGCATGCAGCTAGCTCTTTGATACAGTGACTTAATTTATTTTGGTGGTGTGTCCAGCAGCAGGATGGCCGGGTCATTTGCTAGTTCTATTTTTAATTTTTGAAGAATACATTTCTTCTTTTTTTCTGAGCTGTATTTGTATTTATGAGAGATATTTTTAAGGTCAGTAAATTTAGATCCTCTACTCGAGAAAAGGATCATATTCCATGATTTAAAAGAGTGGGTTTTCCCCAATAGAAAGAGAGAACACTCATCCCACACAACACTGAGAAGTCATGATGCCTTAGCAAGCATGGAGGGCTTTTTGTTTGAGTGTTCACAGCATTTTACTTTAATCCAAAGGAAGAGGCAAAAGCAAGCAAGCAAAAAGTAGGTGTGTCTTCTGCTCATTTGTTTTGTTTGTTTTTTTTGTTTTGCTTTGTTTTTGTTTTCAAGACAGGGTTTCTCTGCAGCTTTGGAGCCTGTCCTGGAACTAGCTCTTGTAGACCAGGCTGGCCTCGAACTCACAGAGATCCGCCTGCCTCTGCCTCCTGAGTGCTGTTTTAGGTTTTGGTGGAGTTTGTTTTGTTTTCCCCAAGGAAGAGCACAGGGTTTCCTTCCCACTGGGCCTATCAGGTCACAGAGCCTCTCAGGTGCAGCTCCTGCTGCAAAGTCTCCAGCATCCTACACCAGCGATAAGAAGCATGCCAACAATCCCAAGAATGCACCAGAATAGGCATGCCACATTTTCATTTGATTGGCATATTTTCCAGGGTAAGTTTCCTGACCTAAAGACTTCTAGGAATCTCTTGGCAACGCTGAGTTAACGCTTGTCTCCTTTAACTGGGGTCTTTGAAACATCTTTTTAACTTACTTCCAAGAAAAATCAACCCCCTTCCCACTCATTTGCAATACTGTCTGTGCAAATGCTCGTAATTTACACACAACAATGTGTGTGTGTATGTGTGTGTAAAGTATATTACATATTATTTTCTTATTCTACGAATTTTCAGTTTTCCTCAAGACTGGACAAAAATCAAATCTCAAATAAATTGCCTTTTTGTCTCCACAAGCCAAGAATGCAGGCCTCTGGTCTCTCTATCTTAGAACTCAGTCTTAGAACTCATGGTAAAGGAATGCTAAGTTTATGAGAATATTAATGCAAAAGAAAACCAACCTTTTAAATTATACATTTTTCATAGCTCAATTTATTTTTAGGATTTGTTTATACAACAGCTTATAATATGAAATGCGATAAAATAAAAGCATTGACTTAGTTTAGGCCAGATTCCTGGTTAGTCATGAGGACAATCCTGAAAGCTTGCAGAGAAAATAATTGATTTCAATTTTTCTTAAGCCATAAAAAATCGCATTGAGTTGAAATGGGTTGTGTTAAGAGCATGAAATGAATTGGAGCCCTGGTCTAGATATGGAAAAGTTGAATGCACATTTTTCATAATTACATTTAGCTCCACACTGTGTGTTCCTGTGAGATTTGACTGCTGAGATCAGCGGACTCAAGCCTAGCTGCTTATTAGAATTCTTTCACAAGCTTTTCAGAATAATACCAACGGCCCTCCCCAATCCAAAACCAATCAGATTTCTAGAGTGGGACTTAACCATCAACATTGCAAATATCCCATATGATCTTAATACATAGGCAGGGTCCCACCTCAGGATGCAATTGGTAGAAGCTACCGGGACAACTCAGGTGGTAGCGCACTTGTTATGTGAGCAAAAAGGACCTGAGCTGAAATCCATGGCATCCATGTGTAACAAAGGTCTGGGTTCCACAGTGCAAGTTTATAATCTCAGTTCTAGGGAGATAGAACCCTGAGGCTCATTGGCAGCTAACGTGCCTACCCAATATTCAGTGTTCAGTGAGACACTGTCTCAAAAGATGGAGAAGTAGGGAGTGATTGAGAAAGACCCCAACATTATTGACCTCTGGCCTCCACATGCCACATTCATGTAAACTCATACAGGCATGTACGCACACACACAATTGATCACATGGCCTGGTCTGGAAATTGCCATTGCATATCTACAGCCAGTAGATATCAGTAGAGGGGAATAAAATGGCTTCTTTTATTGTTTTATTAATAAAAATAGTGGGTCAGACATTAGGGTAAAACCTGGTAGATCCACAGAGCGATGGAGAAAGTGATCAGCGACCTTTGCCCTCCAGGCTTCACCACTCAGAGTCCCATGCATCTCTTTATGTGGACCCCACCCTCCCAATCAAGGCCCAACTCCATTGCCCATCTCAGGGAAACCAACCAAACAAGCAGAAGCCAACCCACCAGGCTAGTTGCCAGGCTCAGAAACCCAGTGGGTGCACAACAAGCCCCAATAGCATCGTCAAGGACTAAAGAACTTGTTACGTCACTCTCAAGGCTGCAGTGTTTGGTTCTTTCCTGAAATTTATACTTAGGTCTGATATTTGGAAGGCTCAATGTCTGCAACCAAGGCAAAGTATTTGAAAGGCTGGAAAAGGTCACAGAAGGGGAAACAATCCTGGAACAAAAGATCATTCTTCCTCAAAAATTGCTTTTCTACAAAGCTACTAGGAAAACATGAATTTATTATCTGCTGTCTGTCTATTCATTTATCTGTTGTCTGTCTAACTTTCCTTCATTTACTTCCTGAGCACATAATGTTTTGATATATGCATAGATCAAGCTAATTAATATATTCACCACCATACATAGTTGTCTTTTCTGTGATAAGAACACAACATCTACTGTTGGCAAATTCCAAGTCTGCTATGATTATCAGCTATAGTCACCATGCCACAGAACAGATCTCCAAATTTGTTTGTCTTGTCTATTCAAGCCTTTGTGTCCTTTAACACACTATAATTTACCTGCATCTCATCTGTCTTAAGTCTCTACGCTTTTGCCATCATGATGTTAAAAGAGCCGTAGAATTGGAAGTTAGACATATCTTGGATCTGAAGAGAGATGGCTCAGTGGTTAAGAACACTTGCATCTCTTCCACAGGATGCTTGCTCTGTTCCCAGCACCTTCATCTGGTGCCTGTCTAAAAACCCCAGATCCAGGAAAGCTGATGCCCTCTTCTGGCTTTCATGGGAACTGCACACACATGTGGCTGACACACAGACATATAAACTGAAAAATGTTTAAAACAGTACAACCTTAATGCATAAAATATATTATTTTGTAGTTGATGCCCATCAGCTTCAGGGGAGGTTAGGGGGAAAGATGATGGAAATCCAAATCTCTTTCAAGATTTTCAGAAGCACCAGGTTAAATTTTTAATTTTAAATTTGCTTTGGAAGCTACTCTCTCATCTTTGTAAATCAGTACAGTTTTACCATATTCTAGATGTTTTTCCTTGCACCCATAGATAAGAGTCATTCTCATTCCTAATCAAAAAAGCTTCGTTCGCAGCAGACACAATTACCAAGATCTACAACTGATCAAATGCAGAGAATAAGTGATCATGGGATGCTCAGTCCCCACTGGGACATCCACAACCCAACCTCTACAGCTGAGGCTCAGAGACCATCATTGAAGAGAGCCAGGACCAGGATCCTGCTGCTAGATAATGTCCTCTAGACAGGACAAGGGTGCAGCATTCATGGCATTTCAACAATATGGCTACCTAAACAAGACCTAAATAAAGACAACACCAGTTGACATCCCAATGTGAATGGGGAAAATTTCACAACACCCCATCTCTAGATAAAGAGCTGCAGAAAACCAAAGGCTGCTACAATAGAGAATCAGCCCATGAGCCCCTAGGCTATCCAATACCAAGTGGTCAGCTTTAAACATAAGTACATATAAGAAACACTAAATGGGCACAGTAGGATTTTTGTATGTATGTAGGCATCAATAATAAGTATAGAAGAAGTCATGAGTTTGAGAGGGACTGGGGCCATGGAAGGAGTTGGAGTGGGGAAACGGGAGGGTGAAAATATTGTAAATGTAGTACGAAATAATGTGTGAAATTCTCAAAAATATTAAGGCTTGCTTTGAAGTATATTAGAATTTCAAGGTCAAACCCTAAACAAGCTTTTTCAGTGTGTAGAGTAGAAGCTGAAGACTCGGGATTCAATGTCAAGGATACCTGAGGACACTCACCCAAACTGGTTTTCCTGACCATTTCAATGATCAACTCCTCGGGAGCTGATGGTTTACTTCAAGATGCTTAAATGCGACTCAAATGGGACATTATCTTCCAGCAGCTGGAAGGAGATTTGCTGTATCTTGGAGTCTGGCCTCTCGAGAGCAGTTGAATTTTAAAAATGTTTATATATCAGGTCCTCTTTCTCCAAAAGGCTTAATAAGAATTTTGGTTAGAATTAAATTTACAATATGATGACTAGACATTTTTAATTTTGCTATGATATAATCCTTTTAGAGTATTGCGTTTCATCTACGTAAATATCTGCAATTTCCAGCATCTGTCCCTGCTCCAACAAATTGCAAAAGACTGTCGGTGATATTGGCCTTCCAAGTGCTCACAGATTTGGTTACCAACTACGTTCAGTAATATTCTCAAGCTTTGCCATCAGAATTGTGAGCCTCAGCAGTCAGCGGCTCGGGCATTTCCTAACACGGTCTTATACTATTAGAGCCAGACTCTTGTGTGCCTGTTAACTTCACAACTGTACCAACGGGACTGAAGGACAAGTCCCACCACTTCTAAGAACCTCCCAAAGGCTGCTTATGATGAGGCTAGTGAGGTGGCTTGGTTGGGTGAAGCGCTTGCTGAGCAGGCGCGAGGACCCAAGAGCAGGTCCTCCACTTCCGCACGAAAAGCAGGCACGGCACCATGCACGTGTCATCCCAGCACTGGGGAGACAGAGACAGGAGGATACCTGGGACTGCTGGTCAGATCTTGCAGCAGGCAGTCTAGTTAAATCTGTGAGCTCTGACCTCAGTGAGACCCCTATGCCATAAAAGTGGAGAAGCAATTGAGGAAGACATCCAACACCATCTTCGTCTCTCTCTCTCTCTCTCTCTCTCTCTCTCTCTCTCTCTCTCTCTCTCTCTCTCTCTCTGACACACACACACACATACACAGAGAGAGAGACAGAGACAGAGAGAAAGAGAGACAGAGAGAAGTTTTGCAATACAAGAAGTGTTGGGTGGGAAGGTATATTGGGGACTGTGTGACCTACTGTTCTCAGCCATGGAGTGAGCCTTAAAGACCCAATGTTACTCCATAGAGAAGTGGAACATTTTCCTAGACCTTCCAACTCTCAAGGCTGTTGAGTAGATCAGAAGAAAACACAAGAAGCTCACAGAAGACCAGTCGGAATGGCTGACAGTGGAGAGGACTGAAAGACCGTCTTCTCTTCCTGTCCCCAGACAGGTTCCTGGTAAAGAAGGGACACTGGGTGACAAGTCTGAGCAAATGCCATAAAAACCCAAGTTTCGGCATTTGGGGAGTTACAAGCATATGCCGGTGTGTGTGTGTGTGTGTGTGAAAGTTTATCTATCTCAACTGGGCTCCAGTATTGGCTTAGGAAAGAGGGCAGACTAGTTCACCAAAGCAGCAAGGGACTTTCAGGTCTTGGTTGACTGAGACTGACTGAGGTAATGACCCAATGCCGATGAGAGCCATAAACAGAGCGACCACTTTGTGAGCAATCCTCTTATGACATAGCAACTTGTGGGCATCTGGCACTTGGAAATCTCCAGGGCTGGATATCAATTCCAGTTACGTGGCTTGATTCATGATAAGCAACCTCTGAGGTGATAGAGACCATAAAACAATTAGGGTTGCTAATCATGTCTCCCTGGCAGGGAACTCTTCAGTGTGTACTGGCCCATGCCCAGCATAAGGAGCGGAAGTGCAACAGCTTTTGGGGGCCAGAGCGGGAAGTCCCTCAACTCTGAGGACTGCACCGAGCCCTAGAAATGGGTCTCAGGTGCCTAGTGCTTATTGTGCAAAAGTCAAATCTCAGATAAAGACAGAAAGACCATTCAAGGCTAATACACAAATTATCTCAGTGGATTTAGACATTACAGACAGAGCCAAGCCAGCCCAGAGGAACTGAGAATTTGATCATAGGTTAGGGACGTATTAATGATTCTTCTTCTAATGGGCGCTTCCAGTGTTCATGACTGTTGAGCAGCTGTGCTAGGATTAGGTAAGCAATCCAGAACTGAACTCTTCAGGCTTCAAGATCAAGCTAGGTCTCTTTCGTAGGAGCAGATGATGACATAGAATAAGAAGCAGACAAGTTTGCTGGGTGCAGACAGTAGCCAGAACAGAAGTGGAACATTGCCGTGTAGGGGAGAGAATGAAGAAAACCATGCTTAAATGATCACAGGGCCTAAATATCGCTTAGATGCCATTGTCTATGGAGTTTTCTGCAAGCAACAGCCAGTGCCATCAAATAAGTGTCAAGGGTCCTCAGGAAGGGCCATGCAAACCAAGCTCTCAAACTGCCACAGGCCCAGTCCAATGGTCACACACCTAGACCTGCCAGAGAAGGGCCAAGGCTGCCATGCCAGGGTTCTTCAGGATGAGATTCACAGGGGTCTTTGACAGAATATTCTGTGAAGAGCGTGGCAGTCTGGGACACTGCCTGTACCTGCTCTGTAGGAGGTACCCAGCATGCAGGAAGCTACCCACCACTCAGTGTCCGCCCCCCCCCAAGAAATGACAACTGTTAATCCACTTTATAGAAGGAACGGAGACTTGGGAGCTAAACGCCCTGCCACTGGGAGGCAGGCGCCCCACAGAAGCTGTCTGATGCCCCAGGTCTTGACTCCGACAGGCTGATTTTCTTTAGGGTTTTATTCTGATCTGTTGTCATTTCTCCCGGGGTGTCCTTGTGGCCACTGTAACCAGCAGCCCATTTTCACTTTGGGCCCACATAGTGCCTCCCCTCCCTGCATCTTCTCCTCCCTCCCTTTCCCCTCCCCCATCTTTCAAGAGTGTAGAAGTTCTGAGGTCATTCCTCTATTTAGTTATAATGAAATCCTGAAAGAAAGAATAAGCCACAAGCTTGGTAAGAGATTTTTGAGTAGGAAGTAGCAATATTTTGACAGCAGAATTAGAAAGAATAGAATTCAAGATAAACCCATTTCTGAACATCTTATAAAATTTAGAGCCTCTTCATCCCACCAGGAGCTATACAGGCTAAAAGCACGAATGAGTTCAGGAAAGGCGCCTTCAACTTCCAAATGGACAAGGGAAGCGAGACCACTGGCCTCATCTGAGGGACATCTCTGAGCTCTTGCAAGTGACACAGCCTTGGAATCACATCCTCGATGTTAACACTCGGGGTCACTCTCATACTGGCTGATCACAGGCCAGCTTAACAGGAAAAGCTTTTGTCTTTTTTTAGGTCCCAGGATGTAAAACATTCGGCTATTTTAGGACTTCATTTACTGCCATTTCCACCCACTGTTGCCATCGTCTTTTCCTGTGTGGCCCTCCGCTAACGTGCAACAGGCACTGTTGATCCTTGGGATCTGGCCCCTTTCCACTCATCCATGACCCCCTTGAGCATCCGTGATGATGGCGTCCTGTGCCAGCTAGCTGATAGCTGCATGCTCAGTTATCCTCCAAGTGTGGTCATTGCTACAAGTATTTGTATAAATACTTTCAAAATAATATATCATCTAATCAATTAATTAGCATCATAAAAAGTCAAGCCAAAAATAAAGATCACAATAAAATATAGTTGACTATTTTTTCTATCCTTTTTATTGCAAAATTTGATGAATATGTTTGGGCCACTGGCAGAACCCTGTGATGTTGGCAGGTTCCCTCAGCGCATGGCCCAGTTTCCTCGCCAAACTCAGCCAAGCCTTTCAACAGCACCTGTGTCCTACGTGCCCTGCCCTACATCAAAGGCTCCAAGCTCACCCTCAGCGAGACCCTCTCCACACCCTGTTTATTCCTCACAAGTGTGCTCTTCCTCTTCCTTTCCTGGCTGGAGCTTCCTCATCTGCCTGCTCTTAAGAACAAAACAGCAAGAGTGTGGGGTCAACACACAAGTAGTATTTATCAAAACCTAGGCTTGAATAAACTGGGAAACTCCTTAATTTATCAATATAAACTTGATTAGAAACAGAGTTTTCTCTGTAACTTATTTTCAGTAAATGTTCAAGACGTGTTACTCATCACTTAAACACTTTCATCTGTGTGTGAAACAGAGGCTGTTGGTAGTTGCACACCCATAGCAGTGTGCTGTGTCAGCCACTTGGCTGGACTCTAGGGCTGAGCGTCTTTCCAGGATGGATAACGGAAATATTAAAGGTCATGGACCCACAGCCTTTGCTCTGTAGGTGTCCTCAGATGGGGAGGAGCTGGGCGTTGAGTGCGGAGAGACATACGCTGTGCTGCAGAGTCCCAAGGCGTCCTAACAAGCCCTTCTCTGCTTCCATTTTAGGTGTGTCTCTTGCTCTATACATCACTTTACTGGCGCTTAAGCTACTGGGGGCTGCGACTCCTCCCCATTCTCCAGGGACCCACTTGTTCAGCTGTCCACCACGTGTGCAGACTCTCCTTTCTGTCTTGGTGTGTGCACCCACATGGCTTCACTTCCAGTTGCTTAGAGCTAGGCAACAGGCCCACACTTCTTTCCTGATGATTCAAGCACTACAAAATGGCTACATTTTACCTTTTTCAGGGGTAAAGAAGCTGTGAATCCATATTTTTTTTTGCACTAGCATCATCTGAGGCCTTTCCATTTTAACACGAAAAGGAAAATGCCTGCAAATTTCTAATCTTGGGTCTGCAAACACTGACTTGAGTGGCTGCCCTCCTCCTCCTCCTCCTCCTCCTTTCCCCTCTTTCTCATTAGAGTCCTTGGTAACTCTGAGACCTGAGCTCTCTCTGCTTATCAAGCTGGTTAGGGAAATGTAGGAGGAATCGGAGTCCTTTTTGAATGGACGGATTCTGCAAGAGGTTGTGGGATGTGTTCCAGAAGCCTTGGAACCAGATAAAGGTGATGCTTGGTTTTAAGGTCTCATTTCATCATGTAACTGCCATTTTCTCTCTTTCTTGCCCCCTTTCCTCTTTTTCCTCTTCCTTTTCTTTTCCTTCTCTCTAGTCCCTCCCTTCTTCCCTCTCCTCCTCTCTGCTCCTCTCATTTTGGCTCATTCATGTATATATTCTCTTTCCCTCCTGGTGTGCAATCCATCAGGTAGCTATTTTTAAGATGAATCAGCCACGGAGCAAATGCTAGCAGAGCTTCAGAAAAGTCAGGGGACCCCTGTCTCCAGCCCTAGCGCAAGTTAGGAATACATTATCCATCTTATTTTTAAAGATGAGTGTGGTGGGCACGATGTAAAACAGTGGAAAATTTCAATACCACACTACAGCTCAGATTCCAGCAAGAAAACATTCCTCCATGTCCCACGCCACCCCCACGGCAGGAACAGGCACACAGACTGCAGTCTACTGTCCTCCCAACTTCTAAGTCTTCAGCACAAGGGAGAAGCTGCCACAAGACTCAGGGAGTCAGCGTGGAGAGCTCCCGGAATTACCAATATCAGTAAGAGGGACAGCTCACACCCTAGGAAGGAAACCAGGCCTTTGAAGCTACTTTGGGGGAATGTGAGGGCAGGAAGACCATTCTAGATTTGTGAGCACAGTGCAGCTATTGACAAGCCAAGTCTTTCATTCTTTTATCAGAGAAGCAAACCAGCTGCCCTATTAGTTGTGTGATGGCAATGGATTAACAACATCCTCTCTCCCCAAGCCAGGGCATGGAGAAGTCTCCAGGGACCCTTTAGAAACAGAGGGAACTGCTCATTGTCCTTAGCATTTAGCTGTTGGAATGGAAAAACAGGAGCTGCATAAACAAGCAAGCCGTCTGTAGTGGGGTTTGAACTGTGGCCGCATGCACCCACAGTTCCTTGCTGTGGACAATGCAGCCCTGGAAGAATCATGGGGAGGAGTGGGACTTTAAAAACCTACTCTCCTTTCCAAAAACAAGCAGCTCTGGGTGCTCCCACTAGGCACTAGACTTGTGTTTGCCTGCTAGGGAGGGAATTCATCCTTGCCATCTGGAAAAGCGGCTATCCCAAGACTGTGAAGGAATCTTGAACACACGAAGAGAATGGCACACAGAAGAAGTCTCCTAGGAATGGGAGTGAGCAGCTCTTACACAGGGCAACACGACATTTGCAAGTTCTGACTCTCACATCTTCCCTCATGCCTTTAAGTGGCCTCTGGAAGGTTGGTCGCTGGTTTATTCTGTTTCCAGGAAAGGGACAGATCCTTCAGAAGTCACCAAAGTGGCTCAGTAGCTCTGTCAAAGTCCGTTCATGTATGACAGCATTAAACTGAACAGTAAGCTAGCATTTGGCTGCTGGTGTGAGGCATAGGAATTACCGTTTATTTGTGTCGATGAATTGTTTATGAAAATGAATATTCTGCAGGTATGCATTCTCTTGGCTGGCCTTTAATGCATAGAGATCCGCCGACCTCTGCTTCCTGAGGGCTGGGATTAAAGGCTTGCGCCACCATGCCCAGTTTGTATATATGGATTTGTTCTACTCTGTGTGCCCATGAGATGCTGGCAATGCTGGCTAACTCTCACTTAGCCTTTCATATGATTCCCGGCGGGCTGCTCCATTGTAATGAACTCCTTGCATCATTTTATGGTTGCTGTGACCATGCTGAGGTAAACACCAGCGTGAGAAAAAGCTTCTTCTGTTACTTTGCCTCCGACACAGGAGAAAGGTCTGTTCTTCCTAGTACAAAATCAGATAAGTAAATACTGAGCCACAGGTTGAAATATGTGGTTCTGGGACTGGAGGGCTGATCAGTGGTCAAGAGGGCTTGCAGCTCTTCCAAGCCATCCAGGTTTGTTACCAGCCATGGCAACCAGTAACTCACAATTGAGGAACCTGGGTGCAGGTCCCAGAACCCACCTAAATGGCAGGCACAGCGGTGCATGTCTGTCACCCCAGAACAGGAGACAGGGACAAGAAGATGCTGGTGCTCACCGGTGAGCCAGTCTGAATGCTGTGCTGTACATAAGTTCAGAGAGACTCGGTCTCAAAAAGTAAGCTGTAACGTGACAGACAAGGACAGCTGGCGTTGGCCTCCACCCTCCACGCATGAACATGTATGTTCACACATACAGGAACGCATCCTTAGACACGTGCGCACACACACATGTGATCTTTTTAAAATATGATGAATTGAAAGAAGAACGAGAAGGAAAATAAAAATCTGTACTCAGGAAATAACTGTGTGCTGAGAATATCCTTGGCCAAGAAAATTTGGAAAAACACACGATCCAAATATCAATTGCTAATCAAGAACATGATGAGAACATTATTTTTGATTTTAATGTTGTGAAACCTTTTTACCATTCTCTACGCTGAAAAAAAATATGTGTTTACCCTGGGAGAGACAGAAAGGGCTCACAGAACCTGTGGGTGTGACCTAACGCAGGAAGTCCGGGTTGTGTAGAAGCATTGACAGGGAGCAATGGAAAAGCCTCCCCACTGCCAAACAGCTATTGGAACCCTGATAAGATGGTGACAATTTAGCAGTGGGTATGAGTCAAAGACTTCTTAAAGTTAGAAGCGGGAAAACAAACAAACAAAAACCTTAAAGAAAGACATTGTGGTATATGGGCCAATCAGTGTCCCTAATTTCCTAACACAGGCTCCAATCTCCAATGCCCTGTGCATCTGGCCCCGCCCCAGCAGCAGCAACAGTCTGGGTAGCTCTCAGAACTAACCTCAGGGCTGTACTGACAGTTTCTTACCGCCCCCTCCCCCACACTTCACTCCCTCCAGTCCTACAGCTTGGGAGGTGCCTGGAGGTCCCGTGCTGTCCTCTGTCCTCAGCTTTGTCGTCAAATACTGTCCACTGTTTGACCAAGTGCCGACATGATGATGCAGTTCATCCAAACCATGCTCACTGGCCGCCTCCACCAGGGCCCTCCCACTGCTCAGGGAAGACTGTGGAGATTGCATGGCACAGGCAAATCGGCCAGTCTTGCAAGCCCCAGCCTTCATCCGGTTCAGAATGCACGTCAGCTGTGCCAGGTATACGCCGGGATGAAACAGCCAACAGGCCCAATCTGCCTTTACCCTCGTGGAGCCGGGGTCCTGGACGCTGGCTTCCTTACTCCAGCTAATCTGACTAACTCTCTGAGCGGGCTTTTGAGACCCTCCTTCTTTCCAGCTGCTGCTGCTGCTTTCTGCTTCTGGTCTCCATGGTCTGGAGCTTTGCTGTCTCAATAGCTTCTCAGCTTCTCACCATTTCACAAGTCTACCAGAAACCAATTTTATCACACCGCCTCAGCTCAGCATATTTCAATAGCTCCTCCCTCTTTCCCATAAGCAAAGGGCTGGCCAAGGCCTATGGACACCCTGGAGCGGAAGCTCCAGCTGCGTCCTTCAAACATGGTCTTCAGCTGTCCATTCGTCGTGATTAACCAAGCAGCACTCATTCTGTCTTCAGAACGGGGCTATCCACTTAGGTTGCACATGGGAAACCATCCTGCGTATTAACTATAACTTATCTTCTTTTTATACATGTACTCCACACTTCAATAAATGACATTTTTGCTCTATGTAACAACATGCCATGTAACCTTTTAGTTTTCATATTGTGGATATCCTTTCTGTCTCATTAAGTAGTCTTCTAGCGTACCACTTGACACAGTATTTACTTTTAAGTGTGGTATTTTCCAAAGTTATATAGGCACAAGTTAAAAAATCAAGTATTATCAGAAGACATAGAACAATAAACAGTATCATCCTGTAACACCTAGAACAATACACAGTGTCATCCTGTAACACCTAGAACAATACACAGTGTCATCCTGTAACATCTAGAACAATAAACAGTATCAGCCTGTAACACCGTTCTGCTTCAGCCCTGGTTCCCAGAAGTAGCCATCTAAGAACATGTTAGATACTGTGTCTCCTAACTTAGCTCTATGCTTCAAACAATATGTGTATGTTGGTCTTAAGATTCATTTATACTTTGTTAACTTCACAGTATGATATACTTCGTCATTCAACAACTAAATTATGCCCCCCCACCATGCACTAGACGTTGTCCAGGAATTAAGGATCTAGCTACAGGTGCGAGAGACAAGGGCATTCCATCCACGGAACTTGAACTCTTAGAGAAAAGGCGACTGGAAAGTGCGGTGCTGAGCAAAAGAAGCTAACATGCTGCTGGGTTGTGTGCAAAATATTCGCCATTGATAGACAGTGGATAGACTGGCTTTCAACAGAGTAGCAAAGAAATGCTCCTCTGGGTGACATCTGATTTGAGCCCTACGTGCTGAGAAACGCCTGCATTGTGAGACACTGGGGTGGAAGGGAAGCTCTGTGCATTGGAGGAAGGTCTGTTCTGGGTAACAGAGACCTTACAAGAATGGCTTAGCAAATGGATGTTGTGTTTGCTTCTCACAGTAGCCTCAGGACAGACTAACCAGGGCCAAGGCTCCTTTTCCCTTCTTACTCCATGTCTGCAAATCCCTGGACACCTCAGCATGAAGTCTAAAGAGTAAGAAGAATAGCAGAGGAGCAGGGCATACTTTTTCTGTATGGGTGCCAACTCTGAAATTTCCCATCTCTTCTGCCTATGTCTTTTTGGCCAGACCTTAGTCACATTGACGCACCAAGCTGTAGGAGATAATTGAAATGCAGTTTCTATTCTGAGCAGCCACGCACTAAGCTAAAATTTGCTTCCTGAGAAAGGAGACTAGGTATCAGGGGCCAATTCATTTTGTATCAAAATAACATTATTTTTTGTTGATTTTATTGAGCTATACATTTTTCTCTACTCCCCTCCTTATTTTCCCCTCCCCTTCAACCTTCTCCCATGGTCTCCATACTCCCAATTTACTCAGGAGATCTTGTCTCTTTCTATTTCCCATGTAGATTAGACCCATGTATGTCTCTCTTAGGGTCCTCATTGTTGTCTGGGTTCTCTGGGATTGTGGTTTGTAGGCTGTTTTTGTTTGCTTTATGTTTAAAATCCACTTATGAGTGAGTACATATGATATTTGTCTTTCTGGGTCTGGATTACCTCACTCAATATGGTGTTTTCTAGCTTCATCAATTTGCCTGCAAATTTCAAGATGTCATTTATTTCTTCTGTGTAGTACTCCATTGTGTAAATGTACCACATTTTCCTTATCCATTCTTTGGTCAAGGAACACTTACATTGTTTCTGGCTATGACAAACAATGCTGCTATGAACATAGTTGAGCATATGTCCTTGTGGTACAATTGAGCATCCTTTGGGTATATACCCAAAAGTGGTATTGCTGGGTCTTGAGGTAGGTTATTTCCTAATTTTCTGAGAAGTCACCATACTGATAACCACAGGGGCTATACCCAGTTTTCACTTCCACCAGCAATGCAGGAATGTTCCCTTTATCCCACATCCTCCCCAGCATAAGTTGTCATCAGTGTTTTTAATCTTGGCCATTCTTACAGGTGTAAGATAGAATCTCATAGGTGTTTTGATTTGCATTTCTCTGATGACTAAGGATGTTGAACATTTTTTTAAGAGTCTTTCAGCCATTTTAGAGTCCTCTTTTGAGAGTTCTCTCTTTAGGTCTGTACTCCATTTTTTTATTGGATTATTTGTTCTTTTGATGACCAATTTCTTGAGTTCTTTGTATATCTGTCTGATGTGGGGTTAGTGAAGATATTTTCTCATTCTGTAGACTGCTGTTTTGTCTTATTGACTGTGTCCTTTGCTTTACAGAAGCTTTTCAGGTTCAGGAGGTCCCATTTATTAATTGTTTCTCTCAGTGTCTGTGCTACTGAGGTTATATTTAGGAAGTGGTCTCCTGTGCCAATGTGGTCAAGTATACTTTCCAGTTTCTCTTCTATGAGGTTCAGTGTGGCTGGCTTTATGTTGAGGTCTTTGATCCATTTGAACTTGAGTTTTGTGCATGGTGATAGACATGGGTCTATTCTCATTCTTCTACATGTAGATATCCAGTTATGCCAGCACCACTTGTTAAATATGCTTTCTTTTTTCTGTTTGATATTTTTTGCTTCTTTATCAAAAATCAGATTGTTGTAGGTGTATGGATTAATATCTGGGTTTTTAATTCTGTTCCATTGGTCCTCCTGCCTGTTTTTATGCCAACATCAGGCTATTTTCAGTACTGTAGCTCTGTAGTAGAGTTTGAAGTCAGGGATTGTGATGCCTCCAGAAGTTTCTTTACTGTACAGGATTGTTTTGGCTATCCTGGGTGTTTTGATTTTCCATATGAAATTGAGTATCGTTCTCTCGAGGTCTGTGAAGAATTTTGCTGGGATTTTGATGGGTATTGCATTGAATCTGTAGATTGCTTTTGGTAGAATTGCCATTTTTATTATGTTAATTCTACCTACCCAAGAGCATGGGAGATCTTTCCACTTCCTGGTGTCTTTTTCAATTTCTTTCTTCAAAGATGTAAAGTTCTTGTCATACAAGTCTTCCACTTGTTTGGCTAGAGTACTCAAAGATGTTTTATACTATTTGTGACTATAGCCATGAACAAACTTTCAGCAGGGAGCTAGCAAGACCTTCTTCTCCATATCTCCCTCTTTCCCTGTTCCTCATTAGCATTAGTAAGCAGTTCTTACTACTAAATAATTACACCCATCACTCTTACATCACCATGAGTATGTCATCACTGTTCGTTATGAGGGCAGTATTGTGTGAAGTTTGCTTCAAGTCGACAGCTGTTGGTTTGCACTTATATAATTACGCACACAAACACAACACCAGACCATCTATCAAATCAAATACTCTAACCAGTTTGCTTGTTCATTTTGTGTGTGTGTGTGTGTGTGTGTTTTTTAATTCCCTTTCAAGATTTGGCTGTAGATCTTACCCACTGATGATGAGTATTAATTCTCTGGTCCTTTGAACCTGCTCATTTGTCATAACTTTACTATCATGCTAATGAATAAGGATAGAATGGGAAACATTAATGTAATCTCTCCAGCAATGTAACCAAAATCCCGTTAGCACCATTACTGAAGTATCTTTGACAGTAACTTTGACCTTGTAATAATATGTATTGGTAATGCACCTCCCAATTGTCATTTTTGAGAAGCAACAGGAAAGATGAAAATGACTTCTCTTTTGTCAGGTGTTGAAATAGGAGCGGCGGGGCTGCGTCCCCAACACCCCGGCCGCTTGGCTAGCGTATGCCCGAAATAACAACACATAAACTGTATTCATTGAACTGCTTGACCCATTTCTATCTAGCCTCTTCTAGGCTAACTCTCGCACCTGGACTAGCCCATTTCTAATGATGTGTGTAGGCACCCCAAGGTGCGCTTACCGGGAAGAGTCTAGCCTCCGTCCCTCCCGGTATCTCTGCTCCAGAGCGCAGAGCTGTCGGGTCTCTCCGGGAGCAGAGCAGAGTCTGACCTCACTTCCTCTTCCGCCCAGAATTCTATTCTGTTTACTCCTCCCACCAATGCTTTAACCTATGAGGCCAGCCAAGCAGTTTCTTTATTGCTCAATGACCTTCCTCCATCAGTCAGGTGTCATTTCTAGAAATTGTGACTGCACACCAGAAGGGGACCACGAGGCGGCTCCGATCTAACAAGACCCCACTCCTCTCCATCACCTACTCTTGGTTTTGCCCTCCCCTCTCCCCCACAGAGCTGGCCCTTTAAAGGCTGGTATCTGTCTCCCACCTCTCACCGCTTGAACGACTCTAGCAGACATTTAAATATTTCCAGGCTGTGTGTCGACCTTCTCCTGAGAGAACGGTTTTGTTGGCAGCCACCTGTGGTCTTTTTCAGAAATATCTGCCACTCTTCCCTCTCCTCTGCCTTGTGAGTGCCCTGACTGTACTCACATTTACAGCCCATCTGGGATGTCACCTCGCTCCTGAAGCTCTCCCTCAGGAACCTGCCTCTGTCAGCAGTGTGTCTGAACAGAACCAGCACTCTGTAAACCTTTCCCAGATGAACACGCTAAGCCACGCCGTGAGCATGCCAATTAACTATTCTTATGCTATCTAGTAATTTTTTCAAGCTTCTGCCGCACAGTTGAAAAGGCACTGCTCACTGCCTTCCCAGCCTAGGAGCAGATCTATAACTGAAGGACGTTTAATGTTTCCCAGCTGTTTGCTCGGCTCAGCAAGGATAATGTAGCCAAACCCATCTGTTTCCTTTCGTCTAGGGATTTCAAATGCTCACCGAAGAACTGTGCTCAACTTCTGACAACTCCTGCCTGTTCTTACCTGTTCTTCGTCAAAACTTGTTAGGGATTTTATTGCATATTAATAAATTTCAACGACACAATCTGGAACCAGTATAGAGCGCCTATGTAAACAGTTTCAGAGTCTCTTAGAGCAAGAACATGTTTCTTGGCTGATTAGTCTCAGCACACGAGAATAACTGGATTGTTTAAAACTCTGAGGTTTTAGTATCTGTTTGAAAAACCCAATCTTGGAGAGGAATAATATGATTTAGAGCTAAAGAGGAACTAAATCTGCTATCTGTTTAGTTATGAAATATTGAATTATGTAGCTTCCAGATACTGTCTTTGATAGCATGCTGCAGCTGGAAAGTATAAAAACTGGATTTTTTTTATATATTCACATCAACATCATAGGCCATTTTTAAAGCTACTGATCATACCACTGTGAATTTTCAAACCCACTGATCCCTAGTACCATTCCAAGTAGTAATTGTGAAATTGATTGTGTGTTGTGTCTACAACCATTTTACCTGTATTGCAGACAGCTACTTCATGGCCCCCAGAACTCCATTGTGCATTACACTATCCTAGTGGGGCTGGAGCAATGGCTCAGCAGTCAGGAGCATTTGCTGCTCTTGCAGAGGACCTGCGTTTGGTTCCCATCACCCACATGGCAGCTTACAGTTGTCTGTAATTATAGTTCCAGAGGATCTGACGATCTCTTCTGACCCCTGCAGATAGGAAGCTGGAGTGATGTGTGTGTGTGTGTGTGTGTGTGTGTGTGTGTGTGTGTGTGTGCGAGTGCATACATGCATGTGTGTGTGTGTGTGTAGATAGACATATATATTCAGGCAAATACTCATACACACAAAAAATGTTTTTAAAATAAAATTTATCCTATTATTAATTTAACTTGTTCTTATTGGGCCAAAATTGCAGACTTTTCATTGTTAAACATCATGATCTAACAAATCAAGACTAAAGAAAAAAAACAGGCAGGACAGAAACCCCTGACAACAAATTGGGGCCAACGTGAGACTGCATCTACATAAAGCCCAAGAGAGCTTGGAAAGCAATTCTAGATGAAAAGAATAGATTTAAGCATGGCTTATTGATAGCAGCACTTTCTTGAGTGGGCTCTGCTTGCTAGAGGCAAGTGCTCTCATTTAAGAGGGGCTTCCTGACTCAGCTTTGGCTATAAAACCTTGCAGCTTTTTTAAGAGGTCCTGGATGAAACACTTAAATGGTGTTAATGAAAAGCTGACTGCTTGCTTTTTGGTTTTCAGTCATAGCAGGAAAAAAGCTGTGCCATTTTAAAATGCTGGCTTTCTGGGCCATCCAGCCAGTGCAAATGCTGACTCTTTCAGGCAGGAGGTCCAGCTACAGAGCTTTTGAGTGTGGTTTGTAAGGAGACTGCTGCAGCTTGCTTGCTGGCAGGGACCTTGAAATGCCATAGAGTTGTGGCAATAAACATGGTTACAGCCGGTACCTCTGCCATGAGGCTGGAGCTCAGAAAGCTAAGAAATGCACTGGGTCCAGCTGTCAAAGCCACAGCTTTAATCCTATCCATATTGCTTAGTAAATTAAAGACTCATATGGTCAGAAAATGAGAGATATACAGTAAAGAGAGATTCAAAGACCAAGAAAACCTCTAAATGTTTTTCAGTGTATTAAAAATATATGCAGGCTTGGGAGAGAAAAGAAAAAGGTTAAAGTCCTTAAAATAAATTTAGAGAGAGAGAGAGAGAGAGAGAGAGAGAGAGAGAGAGAGAGTAGTTGGGTGTGGTGGCACACACCTTTAATCCCAACACTTGGGAAGCAGAGGTAGATGGACCTCTGTGAGTTCAAAATGTGGTGGCATACATCTTTAATCCCAGCACTTGGGAGGCAGAAGCAGGAGAATCTCTGTGAGTTTGAGGCCAACCTGGTGTACAGAGAGAGTTCCAGGACAGCCAGGGCTACACAGAAAAACCCTGTCTCAAAAAACAAAAACAAAGCCAGGCGGTGGTGGTGCACGCCTTTAATCCCAGCACTTGGGAGGCAGAGGCAGGCGGATCTCTGTGAGTTCGAGGCCAGCCTGGTCTACAAGAGCTAGTTCCAGNAAAAAAAAAAACAAAAAAAAAACAAAAACAAAAAAAAAAAAAAAAAAAAAAAAAAAAAACCAAAAAACAAACAAACAAAAAAAAAAACATAAAAACAGGACATGGCTCTCCTTTCGTAGATGAAAGATGTCATCTTCACCATTATCATCAACTGACTGGGACCTTTGACCTTTAGTCCTTTGCAGGTTGACACTGTGACTGATTTAGCTCGTTTACATGTTTATCTGCTTGTCCCACGCCTTGTGCAATCAGAGCTCCCGCCTCCACAGGAAGTCTGCACCAGTTCTTGCACAAGAGCTTGAGCAGTTTAATATCATCTAATAGCAAACTAGAGTCACGCTCTGATGCCATCCTGTGACCCTAAACTTTCGCTTTTCACGTTAAAATATCACAAGGGCTCAGACTGATAAAAAAGTTTTTACTTTTTTATCTTACTAAAAAGTTTTACCTTGAAAAATGTCAGTCACAGTTGGGACAAAGCACATAGCATTCTCAGGTGCCTTAAATCCTTATGTAAACTACTATGGGTCTATCAGAAGCTAAAACCACAAAATTCACTCCAACCATACAAGTAGTATTTACATAAATCCAAGTTTGATTTCAGTCAAGCAAGCTGTCACCCACGGACTATTTGCATATTACTGCTCCCAAATTATTTTCATATAAATTTTATTCCACCAACTGGATCATCATCAACCTCAGGGACCCTAGTGTCACTTCCCAGGGGACAGAAAAATCACCGGACCCATCTTTCCCTCTCACACGTGCTAAGTCACTGAGAAGTGGATACCTTCACTCGAGTCTTGGCTTTTGAGAAAGACTGAATTTGCAATCCTCTCTCCTCTAGAGTAGCTGAGATTTTAAGACTGACTAAGCTGACTTATCTCCTTAAAAATGCTTATTCTCTGACTTGTCCCTAAACCTCATTCAATTTGGAGAATACCTACTTGACTATACTGAAACAATTCACCATATATTTAGTTTCAATACATTTTTATTTCCAGTGGGTATTCCGGAATAAGCCTATTTTCACAGGAAGGATACATATAAAAGAATTTTGAAAACCCATTCTTAAAATGTGGATGGATTTTTGTCACGGTTTATTTGAGGTCCGTTCGAGCATTTATCATTTATGAGAACTGTCTGGGCCAGACACTGCAAGAGACTATATCCTCAGATGAATAAAACATGAGCCCTAGCCATAGGTATTTGCAATGCACCATGGGGCAGATCTTAGAGGGACCAGGGCTTTGGTGCTTCAGGAAAACCTGCTACCAATTAATGCTCATCATTCTTTCTAGAAGTTCAGTGAAATTCTAGCTTCAGATTACAGCACCGATGTTCTCATATATACTAAGAACAGAACTATTGAAAAGAATCCCTCGCAAATCCATTTTTAGTCCTCAGGGAACAAAACAGCATAATTAGATGCTGTGGATGGGGACTGTGCTGAGGCTAGAGAGGATTCCAAGAGGGGACGCTTGTGCTCAGAGGCCGGCAGTGCACAGTCAGCTTTGGGAAGGGGTAGCTCTCTGAACTCTGGGCCCAGAGCATTTCTCTACCTTACTGGTCCAGCACTGGACGTTTAAGAAAGAGAGAGGGGGGAAATCAATTCTCTGCTATTCTGGCTTGCATACATTTTAAACACTCCATGACAATGTTTTATGAATTATTTAGCTGTAAAATCATGGGGGAGAGCATGTTACTATACAAAGAGACTATGTCCTTTGTGGGGCTAGGGTTGATACTAACGGAAGCAAGACGATGAAAGATAATCACAACTTTTAATGGCTGCCAGGTCAACATGTCCTCTTACTCAGACTGGATTAACTTCCACAATTCACCTTCCCATTGTTCAGTGATAACTGCTGATTTTGCTGCCATTCAAATTATTTTATTAGCATCTTTCTAAAATCAATATCAAATGAATTAAATGAGATCAGATAAGTTGCCCCCTCGCCAATTAATTATTTTAAGACAGATCACTTTGGGAATCGATACCAGAAATGATTCTCTTCTCTGTGTCTTAGGAGTTATTGATGGCTCCTCAGAGTGAAGGATGGAAGTTCAGCCTGTGCTCGGTCCACAGGGTTACAACTCAACAACAGAAGGAGCACAATTCAAAACAAATGTCCTAGAGGGCGGTTTTCTGTAGAGGCCCACGTTGAGTATAGAGGAAGGGTAACGTACTTCAAAGGCACTGACCATAAGGGAGAAAGGTTTTATGTATATCATATCAAAGTCTTCAGAACTAGCAAATTCTTTCAAGGACCATGGAGGGTCCGAGGCCAGAAAACACTACAAAGGAGCTGTCTGAGGAGTCCCACGTGCATAAAGAAAAACGCTTCCCTCTAGATCAGCTCAACCCCTTCTCCCTCTCAGCCCCTTTTCAGAACGGTCTGAGCTGTGGCTTATCTCTTTTGAATGGTGGTTCTTTCATTTCATTTCACTAAATGGTTGGAGATTAGAGAAGACCTTGCAAGACACACAGGACGACCCATCCTGTGCCTCGGCCAAATGAGAGCAGTGGTAGAAGGCTCTCAGGCTGGAGGCTGGGCTGTGCAGTGAGTTCAAGGCCAGCCTGGGCAACTCACGACACCCTTTCTCAGAATAAAAACAAAACAGGCTTGGGATTGTAGCTGGACAGCAGATCACTTGCCTAGCACACACTAAGTCCTAGGCTGAATCCACAGTAGTACAAAACAAAACCACAAACAAAACCACTGGGCTTCATATGCTTGACAGCGCTGGAATATATGGTGGAGGCCATGATCTATTCATCAAACAGTATGCTATGACCCCAGAGTGGATTTATGCTTTGCAGCGATACACAAACCATGCCAAGCTACCCGAGTGACGTCTGCACAAAGGACGTTACTGCAGAGGGCTACAGGCTGGGACTGCTCAGGAAAGGGACACACCTGATTTTAAAAGATAAATGTTACAAATTATTGAGAAATACCAATAAAAACGATGGGCTGGAGATGACAGGTTCAGGTACAATACGCATCATTGGGGGAAACAAAGGAAGAGGGAAAACAATTCTAGGAAAAGACAATAAAATGACTCTAATGACTTAACCATGTCCCCATGTTAAAAATGCCTATAGAGGATGTGACATTCTAATTATAACCTTAACTAAAAACTTTAAGAGGTTTAAAACATCAAAACAATTGAAAATATTTTAAGCTTGGTCAACTGAGAACAGTTAAATCATGCCACCACAACCCTTTCCACTCTGTCTAACCTGGACCTTTTACCTCCCCAACAAAGTGAAATCCAAGCTCACACAAATGAGGCTCATGATTAAAATCATTGTTAACTAACTGAACTTACTGAGAAAAGGCACCAAGCCACATGGCTAAACATAGACAAAAATTATGGGTTAATTAAAGTTGTAAGAACTAGTTAATAATAAGCCTGAGCTAGTGGCAAAACAATTTATAATATAAGCCTCTGTGTATTAGAGGAAGTGAGATGAAAATGCCTTACTGAGAAAAAAATACTAAGCCGTGTGGCTAAATATACACAAGAATTATGGGTGAATTTAAGTTGTAAGGGCTAGTTAATAATAACTCTGAGCTAATAGACCAAACAGTTTATAATTAATATAGGCCTCTGTGGGTTTATTTGGGACTGAATGGCTGTGGGACTGGGTGGGACAGAAACCTTTGTCTACAGTAAAGTATAAAATTGTTTTAAAAAATTAAGTCTACTAAAAAGAAAATGAAATGACAAAACCCATCAAAAGATGGTTTAATAACATCTATATTAACTTTTATTTAAGAATGCATATCATATAAAAGTTTTATTTCATATTACTTTTGGTCTAGTATCCATTATCATGAATCTTTTTGGTTTCCTCCTCTCAGGTTGCTGAAGATTACTATTGCCTTCACGGAGAAAGAATGAAGAATTAAAGGCATGGGGAAGACGCCCTCTCAGCTGTCCCTGAGGAATCTGAGAGGATTCAGTAGCATGGATACAGTCTTCAAAGATGAGTGAGAAACACAGTCCTGAGACCGCTTGCATAAGATGCATTTCCTGTTGGCTTAGACTTAACCACCAACGCCTGCTGACTCTTCTGCAACAGCATCAGTATCCAGCCTCCAGTCTCCACTCTTTAAAGCACTTCTCCATCGCGTTCCGGGACTTAGAGGTGCCGACATTTACGGTGGGAATGATTTTCTGTGGTTTCAGCCACTGGACAAAACGTTTCATTTCTAGGTAACTGCTGTGTTCACTGTAGGGGATTCCTGTAAGGCCCAAAGGAAGAGATTATTTACTAAAAACCAAAATAATAAAAGTAAAAGAAAATAGAAAAGCAGTACAGAATATTGCTGTTAAAAAATTCTGGTGCTAGCTGGGAAATGGTGGTGCACGCCTTTAATCCCAACACTCGGGAGGCAGGGACAGGCATATCTCTGTGAGTTTGAGGCCAACCTGGTCTACAAGAGCTAGTTCCAGGACAGGCTCCAAAGCCACAGAGAAACCCTGTCTCAAAAAAAAAAAAATCGGTGCTTTAGTTATGATAATAAAACTTGATGTTTTTATGATTAATAAAGTTTAAAACATTAACAGAAAACTCAGGGCACACATGCAGATACACACACAAGACCACAAAACAAAACGTTTAAATGCACATACCTAAAAAGTATTCTAGAATTATATTTAATTGGAATTTTTGTCCTCTAAACCAGTGGTTCTCAACCTGTGGGCTGCGACCCCTCTGAAGGTTGAAGAACCTTTTCACAGGGGTCACCTAAGACCTCCAGAAAACACAGATATTTATTAGGATTCATAACAGTAGCAAAATTACAGTTATGAAGCAGCAAAGAAAACAATTTTCTGGTTGGGGTCAACACAACATGAGAACGGTATTAAAGGGTCGCAGCGTTAGGAAGGTTGGAGCCACGGCTCCAAACACTTGACTCACTGTGAACGTCAGGGCAATCAGAGGAAAGGGGAGACAATGAGAAGGACGGCAGGCAGGAGGCTAGCGAAAGCCAATGCCAGGGCCAAGCTTTACATACATAAAAAGCAAGAAGCAAAAAAAGAGGATTCTAAAAATCCCTTTGTGTCTTTTACAGTTAAAGTCCCACGGAGAAGGGTCATGGGAGTCTCTGAATGAAAGTCCTCAGTGGTCTGGAGACACAGCACATGTCTCCCAAGGGACTAACAAAGGCAAGCCTGCACCAGCTGTCACCCCTAAGTCCCCACATCTAACCCACCTCTTCCTGTCACGACCTCACCACTTCCTGCCAGCTAAACTTGGCTATAAAACCACAGCATTGTCCTTTCGAGTACTTCTATCATTTCCTCTACTACCCTGACTACAGCATGTAGTGATCTGCCTTAGCCACCATCAGAATATTACCAACTCTTGTTTGCTGGCTTGCAGGGCTGGATAGGAATTCAGGGTTGTAGAGAGCCTCGAAACTCTAGAGCTGCTAAATTCTTTGCTGTCTGTTTTTCTTGGTTCTTAATTTCATAATGCTTTTAAGGAATGAACAGTAACAAACATTACAGTGAGAAATTCTGGACCAGAATGACGGTTCAGTGGGTTAGGACACTTGCTGCCATGGCTTATGATCCAAGTTTGATCCCCAGGACCCAACGGGTAGAAGGAGAGCTGACCCTACAAGCTGTCTTTGAGCTCCATGGCTACACATGGTATACTCACACAAATAAAGATATAATAGAAAAGGAGAAATTGATGAAAATGAGAAACTTGAACAACTTTACCATATATTGATATATTTCCTTTCGTCTGGGGAGTGATATCCGCTATGCTTGTTATGTTATTGGAATGTGTCCATCCTGTAGGTCGAAAAGCCAAAATCTGATCATATTTCCCACCACACTTCTTCAGGTGACTCTGTAAGCCCTGTTAAATGAGAACAGTTGGTTTGCTGGTCAGCGTCAGCAGAGACAGACCGTGTGGGGTCAAAGGGCGAGATGAGAGAGCAGCACTGGCAGCCACAGGCAGGCCTGCTGGTAAGAATCGTGTGCAGCAGCCCAGAGCCAGGCTTCTAGGAAGACAGACATGGGAAACACACACACAGCTTCTCTTTTCGACTTTCCTAAACAAGTAAGGCAACGCCTGGAAAAAGGTACAATTAATTGTTTGCAAGTTAAGTAACGGAGTCAAATGAATTATGACTGAGTTAACTACAAAATCCCACCTCTTCCCAAACACCACATACAGAGACATTAATATTATAACAACAAGCATAAATGCAGCATAAGTCTTCGTGTGTAAGCTGACGAGGACACAGACGTCTCCAGCTAAGAGTGGTACTGTACGCAGCACGGATCCACACTTTAAAAATGTACCTAGCATTCCTCTTGGGCACTTGCTTTTCACCCTCAAATGTGCACTGGGCCCATCTTCAGTCTTCAGGCCCTGTAATCAGGAGTACCATGCTTCTTATCACTGTTCTATGGCCGTGAAGAGACGCCGCAACCAAGGCAACGCCTATAGAATAAAATGCTTAACTGGGGCATCTTTACAGTTTCCGAGGCTCAGTACAGTATCTCTGTGGCAGGGAGCTGATGCAGGTATGCATGGCCCTGGAGAAATAGCTAAGAATTCTACATCCTCAAACAAACAGAAGCAGGGATACTAGCTTGGGTTTCTGGAGCCTCAAGGCCCACCCCCCAGTGACACACCTACTCCAACAAGGCCACACCACCTAATCTTTGCAATAGTGCTACTCCCTGGTAACTAAGCATTCAAATATGTGAGCCCATAGGGACCGTACCTATTTAAACCACCACATTCCACTCTTAGACCCCATGGGTTTGTAACCATATCATAATGCAAGTGTAGTTTGTTTAACTTCAAAAGTTTCCATACTCTGACAGTCTCAATAATATTCAAAAATCCAAACTTCAAAGTTTCTTCTGAGATTCATGACATCTCCTAACTGTAATCCCCTATAAAATCAAAATTAAAAAACCAAATCACATACTTCTAAAATACAATAGCACAGAATACACATTGCCATTCCAAAGGAGAGAAAAAGGAGCATAGTGAGGAAATACCGGACCAAAGCAAGACTGGAAACTCAGGAGGCCAATCTCCAAACTCTGCAGCTTCATGTCTGATGTCAAAGCACTCTTCAGATCTCCAGCGCCTTTCAGCTTTGTTGACTATAACTCACTTCTTCCTCTTGAGCTGATTCCACTCTCCTTTCCTTGGCAAGTCTCCCACAACTCTGGCATTTCCAACATCTTGGGTTCTCCAAGGCAGTCCAGGCTCCACCTTCACAGCTTCACACATGGCCTCAGTGGACCTCCACGCAGGGACACTCCTGACACACGCCTGGCTATGGAGGGGATTCCACACATTGTTCTTTTCTTGGATTCTTGACTCTAAGGCCAGAACCATGTGACGGAAGCTGCCATGTTCTGATGCTTACTGTGCGTGGATCATGGCCCCCTCATTCAACAGCATCTTCATCAGCTTTCTGCTGTAGATGGTTTCCCTCACTGTGGAAGCTCTATTTCTTTTCAGAAGTTCGAAGCTAGCTGGGTGGAGTCTTGCCCTGAGGTCAGCACTCCCTTTCTTCCAGTACTGTTAGGCTTTTCTTTAAACTTTTCATCTCCTTGAGCACTGGACTTAGCGCCATTGCACTTCCTGGTGTTCTCTCTCCTCTAACTGTACATTTTGTATTTTTCTTTGCTCAGTTTGTTCATATTCATTATAGACCCGCATATGAGTGATCACTAATGATCACACAACACAGTCAATACTAGGCTGTCTTAAAACTTCCTCTGCCAATGCCACCAATTCAAAACTCTTTAACTTAGCCTCAGGAAGATTTTTTTTTTTTTAGGACAAGGGCAAAGAGCAGCCATGTTCATTGCCAAAATATCACAAGAATGGTCCTAGGCCATTTACTGATAAGCTTCACCTCTGAACCTCTGGGAGCTGGAACCACACAGATCAATCGCCCTCAGCACTGTCTTCTAAGCCCTTCTGGAATGACCCAGTAACCCTTGCTCAAAGCACCCAACTACTTTTCTAGTCCAAGCTCCCAAAGCCTTCCATATTTTTCTAACAAGCATCAATATCCAGTTTCTGGTACCAACTTCTGTCTTAGTTACTGTTCTGTGATTACACCGTATCAAGGAAATTTTAATAAAAGAAAGCCTTTAATTGGGGGCTTGCTTACAGTTTCAGAGGTTCAGTCCTTTGACATCAAGACAGGGAGCACAGCAGCAGGCAAGGCAGCCACGGTGCTGGAGAAGTAGTTGAGAGCTACATCCTGATCCACAGAGACAGAGGGACTAGGCCTTTTGAAGCCTTGAAGCCCACCCCCAATGAGGCCACACCTTCTAGTCCTTATCAAATAGTGTCACTTCCTGATAACTATTCAAATATAGGAGCCTATAGGAGCCACCCTTATCCAAACTACCACACATGCTCTTCTCGTAAGAGCTGAGTAGAATAAAGTGCCTCAGTTAAAATCATAACGGAACTATGGCATTTCAAAATCCTCTAAGAATCCATTCCAAGGCCAGGCGGTGGTGGTGCACACCTTTAATCCCAGCACTTGGGAGACAGAGGCAGATGAATTCTGTGAGTTCATGAATTCTGTGAGTTCGAGGCCAGCCTGGTCTACCGAGTGAGTTCCAGGACAGGCTTTAAAGCTACAGAGAAACCCTGTCTTGGAAAACAAACAAAAGAATCTATTCCAAGTCAAATCTTTGAAAAGTGGTAATAGTAAGAATGGGAATAATAAAATAAGGGAATTTTTTTTAAGGTCAACATTTTTGATTTTCAGGTTGAAACCTAGGATTTCAAAAGCTTAGAATGAATCAAAATGTACTTCATTGATGAAATAGCCTCATTTTCGTGTGTGCTTGTGTGTGTGTGCCCGTGCACGTGTGGAGGACATGGGTATCTTGCTCTGCCATGCTCTGCCTTGTTCCCTTGAGTCAGGGTCAGTCACTGAACCTGGAACAGGCTGGTGGCCAGTAGCCCCTGTCACCTTCCCGTCTCTGCCCCACGGCACTAGGGTTGTGAGCACTTGCACCTATACCTGGCTTTTTACATGGGCTCTGGATTTGAACCCAGGGCCACATGTTTAGGCAGCAAGTGCTCGTATCTGCCGAGTCCTCTTCCCAGCCTCCCCTCCACTGCCTTTGTAACAACCAAAACCTTTCATTAATGTGAAGCAAATATAAAGCTATCTATCATGAAAAACTCAGATTTCTAATCAACTCCTGTAGCAGGAGCTACAGACATTTAAGTTTCCATTACATCCCTGGCATTGCCAATTAACAAGTTTTTGTTTTGGTTATTTTCTTATTTACTATTTTTCCTCACTTTGTGCTCCAGAAGAAAGGAAGCAACAGTAAACAGAGACTGTGGATAATAAGTAAAATATACGCATGGTCCCGTAAACTGTAGATAATAAGTATAATATATGCATCGTCCCATAAACTGTGGATAATAAGTATAATATATGCATCGTCCCATAAACTGGGGGATAATAAGTATAATATATGCATGGTCCGTAAACTGTGGATAATAAGTATAATATATGCATGGTCCATAAACTGTGGATAATAAGTATAATATATGCATGGTCCGTAAACTGTGGATAATAAGTATAATATACACATAGTCCCATAAACTGTGGATAATAAGTATAATATATGCATGGTCCCGTAAACTGTGGATAATAAGTATAATATATGCATCGTCCCATAAACTGGGGGATAATAAGTATAATATATGCATCGTCCTTTACTGTGGATAATAAGTATAATATATGCATCATCCCATAAACTGGGGGATAATATGTATAATATATGCATGGTCCCGTACTGTGGGTAATAAGTATAACATACGCATAGTCCTGTAAACTGTGGATAATAAGTATAATATATGCATGGTCCGTAAACTGTGGATAATAAGTATAATATATGCATGGTCTCGTAAACTGGGGTTGGGTTTGCAGCATCTCTACCAACTTACTGACTTCTATTTGTTTCTCAAGACTACCTGAAAGAATTAAATGAGAACCTAGGAGACAAATCGGTTATTCTAAAAATAGCATGTGATATAAACCAGTGCTACAAATAGAAAGCCATGGTTCCATGAGCCAAATCTGCAGAGAAGGCTGCCAGCAACCACTAGCTGTATGCTAGCTACAACTGCAGGACTTCTCACGAGGAAAGCTATTATAAACTATTCGGTCAACACAAAGTCCCTGACTTATGACTGTCTCTCTCTGTTTATTAGTAACCAGTTTGTGAGGAAAACGCCTTGGTAATGTCACCAGTTTCCTTCAGAAGGCCAACCATCCACCACAGCATCCGTAGATCGTATCTTACCACATTTAGACAAGACGGGTTAAGTCTGAGGTGGCAGTCAACCATATGATGCCTGTAAGACCTTGGCATGAGCCAGAGTGTGAATTAAGCATCATTTGCAGGATTTCAGCCCTTAACTTTCAGATACGAAAGTGCACGTGATCGTGTATGTGTTCAGCTATGTGTTGTGCTTGTGCAGGCCAGAGGGTCATCTTGTGTGTTGTTCATTGGGCTCCATCTGCTTTTAAAACAGGCTTTCTCACTATCTGAAGCTTGCCAAGTCGCCTCAGCTGGCTGGTCAGGGAGGTCTAGCGACTTCCCTGTCTGCTTCCCAGGGCTAAGACTGCAAAGCACACACGGGGCTCAAGTCTCCCCAGGCCCTCTCAACAGTAGTTACTGTCTGTCTGTTTCACTATAGCCACCCAAACGTGAGCACGGGGTTATTTCCCTGTGGTTAGGGTCTGTAATGTCTTGACAGCTTACAGCACTGGGCCTTCTTTGGACGATCTTCTCACTCCTCCCTTAGCTCCCTCCCATCGTGACCGCACTGCACAGCCCCTGTGCTGGTCAGCACGGCTGCTCTAGTCGCAGTCTGCTTTCCCTCCCTCTGGCCTTCTCTGCAGCAGACAGCACCTGGGAACACCTTTGTGAAAAGTTCTAACCCCTCAACCTCCACTACACTAACTAGCCACCCTGACAATCTGCTCAGATGAAACAAACCAAGTAGGGAATTAAAAGGTGCTGCCTGTTGTCCAGGACAGTGCCACACATCCTTCAGAGTAACCAGCATCCCCTGAGACTCTCCACCAGGTAAGACAGTGCCACGCATCCTTCAGAGTAACCGGCATCCCCTGAGACTCTCCACCAGGTAAGACAGTGCCACGCATCCTTCAGAGTAACCAGCATCCCCTGAGACTCTCCACCAGGCAGGCAGCTCCCAAACTTAAAACACTCACAGGGATGACTCAATTAGCAATGTGCAAAACCCTGCCTTGGCGAAACCCGAAAATGTATGGATGACAAACCCAGGAAAATAGGTCCTAAACTTATCCTTTCACCTCCTGAGCAAAGGTGAGCAGGGAGAATCCCTGCTCAGGAAGCAGCATTCATTTTTTTTGATAGCTTGTTATTTGTAAGGCACAGGTTTCCTAGTTTAAAAAGCTTCAGAAAAGCTACGATTAATAAAAATCCGGAGTCAGATACTGGGGTTCAACCTTAAGGTCAGAAAAGTAAAACAGCCAGCCACTGGCTCTTACCTCTACCTCAAACCGAAATGGGGCAAGATCCAGTCTCCACAAATCCTCAAACTCCACACCACCCCAGAGTTCCTGTCTCCTCCCCTATATATTCCTCTCTCCACCCAGCCATATGGCTCTTGTCTCTACCTCCCTAGTGCTGGGATTAAAGGTGTGTGATCCCAAGTGTTGGGATCACCTTATGCTTCTCTTTTAGACAGATTCAATTTTCTGTAGCCTAGAGTGGCCTTGAATTCCCAGAGACCCCTCTGCTTCTGTCTCCCGAGTCCTGGGATTGAAGGTGTGTGCCACCACTCCCTGGCCTGTGTGGCGCACTAGTATGGCTAGTTTACTCTTTGATCTTCAGGCAAGCTTTATTTATTAAAAACAAATAATATACCACTATTTCCCTTTTTGTCTAAAATAAAAAAGGCTATAACTAATATAAGAAAAACTATATACAATAAGTACAATAACTATATACCATACAGGCAGTAAGTACATCAACAGTGTCTAGTCCATTTGCATTTGACAAGTTCAGAGAAAACACTCCATATCTATCCTATCTTGGTGAGTCCAAAGTCTTGTACCTAATTTACTTTCTATTGTAACTTGCTTTCTGCATCTGATAAGCTATAACTACAACTATCTAACCTTCAACTCCCTCAGGACCTAAGGAGGAAATAATAACTCATGCAGTAGACACCAGTGTCTAATGACTAGGGCTGAATATCAGAACTGCACAGGACAGGCTTGAGGGGATGAACTTACAGCTGCCTAACTCCCTCCCTCACCCTAGGACGCATGGTCCTGGTACAGAAGTCTGGATAGCCAGATGGAGACACGTGATTCTGTGTGTGTGCCTTCCTTTGGGCTAATCCTCTAGTGTTTAAAGTCCCAAATTACTCTACAGAGGCACTCACATAGAAAAGCTAAAAGCATTAAATACTTCCCTTGGGGGAACTTCATTCTTTCAGAATTCCTTAGAGTCAATACAGACGAATACCTTTGCTGGTTCATCCTAAAAGACACACATCGCGAGTGCTTACCTTAAAATTAATTTGCATCATTGGGAGGAGGTGAACCGAAGAACTGGACATGTCTGTAGTTATGAGGGAACTGACTTCTGGTATATTGAGGCTCTGTAAAGTCCTATATTTTTCTTGGGACATGCCCACCTTTGAACCCAAAACATCAGCAACGGCTGTAGGCAAGCAAGAGATGAAAAACAATAAAATCATGGTTCGTTAATAAACAGGGTTATAACTTACTCAAATTAAAAAAAATAACTTACCAAATAAAAAAAAAATTCACAAAAATAAACATTCATACTTTCATCATAAATAGCCAAATGACTTTGCTCTTTAGTTAGTGGAATTAACAACCAAAGCCAAAGATTTCTTTTTAAAGGTCTATACTTATTTAAAAACCACAGAAGAAGTATAGAAGGCAGAGATGCCGAAAGGGCTCAGTGGTTAGGGGTGCATATCGCTCTTGCAGAGGCCCCAAGTTTGTCCTCAGCATCCTAGATGGCGACTCACAACCACGTGTAATTCCAGCTCCAAGGGAATTGGGTGCCTGCCGTCTTCTGGCCTCTATGGGCACCTGTACTCACATGTACAAACATGTATACACGTACACATGATTAAAGATAAAATTAGTCATAGAAAAGTAAGCGGTAGTTGGAAAGGAAGACATGTTGAACCCTGGCCGTATCATTCCATCTCTTGGAAGCTGACATAGTGTGGCCATATTTAAGAAGAAACGGAAAGCACTCCGCAGAGACAAAACAACACATCACCTAGACAAACTACAGGGAGACAGGAGAAACCACTCAAGAGTGAAAGTTGTATTACTCTCCGACAGTTTGCTGGTGGTTACCGCAGGAATGGCACAATATGGCTGTGCAGTAAGCACCTTTCCGAGCTAACTAAAATCACAATGCTACACAGATTTTGCTGATAAACAGTCTGTACATAAGTGTCAACATAATGCATTTATCAAATGTTTCCATAAACTTTAGCCTTCTGGTTTAAATTTATCAAACGCTACCCATCTTCCCTTTAACTTCAAAGGTAATACTGGATCATTTCAGAAAATAAATATCAAATGCAAGAGCAGAGACTGAAAGGGCCCTTTGCAAGAGAATCTGATCTTTATTATATATTAATGCAAATTAGACACCGCTCTCACCCACCTAGGAAGACTTTCTCCTTTCCGATACAGTACGTGCCACAGACAACAAGAGCGCGTGGGTTTAGAGTTACAGCCTCAAAGGCAGTGTTGATGGCAAACTGGATAACCTCCTGCTGGGACGGGAAGGTAAATTCTGGGCTGCAGTATCTGTGACAAGGAAATGCAGTTCTCGTTAACAGGGGAATATGAGACTGGCTCTATTGGATGCTGCTTTAGAGGAAAACAAACCAGCCAGTTACATTCTCGGCGAGTACCAAGTATTCAAAGGACCGCCTCACACTGCCTAGAATGAAAATGCTCATTTCCAGTCACTGCCAATTTATGGTAGGGTAAGAGTTTTTCACAGATATTTTATTATGCTTTTATCATCCCCTGTTGGAATATTTTCTTCTCAATAAGAATATTTCTACCCAGTTACCCATTTTAACTATGAATGATAAAACTCAGTACCTATTTTTAAAACCCAAGTAACTATCAAAGAAAATATAATTGAAAGAGATTATATTTGTAGGAAAGAATTCTGACTTAATAAATAAGAAACTTAACATGAATTTTAATGTGGCATTTCACACTAATGGTGATGTCCACACGGCTATCACCTTTCACAGATACATAAATGCATACATCACAAGAATACAGCAGACATGTGGCTGGAGAGATGGCTCAGGGGTTAAGAGGGCATGCTATTCTTCCAGGGGACCTGAGTTCAGTTCCCAGCACCCATATCAGTCAGATGCCAACCTAGCCTGTGACACCAGCTCCAGGGGATCCAGTGTTGTGGGCCCCCACTGGCACTGCACTCAACTGCATACTCACACAGACACACAATTAAAAATAATGAAACAAATCATTTAAAAAATACAACAGCTCTATCTGGACCCAGATACAAAACACCCAGTGAAGAACTGGCCCCAAGCTGTTATCTGCATATATTCTGAGATGAAAAGAGTGATTTTGCTAAAATATAACATACTGTAAACACAAAACAAATGATTTCTCGTGACTTTCAGAATTGTTTTTGCTATTCAGCCATCAAAAACAGGAAAGAATCTGGATACCTTTCTCTTATGAAAACTCACAAAGACATTCAGAACCATATGAAGAATAAACACTTCTTTATTTATCTATTACTTAAAGGACACAGGAGGACACAGCATCACTGTGAGCCACTCCCTGTGGGAAGGCTTGTCCTTTGTGTATCTGCTTTTTAAATCTCAAAAACATCCTAGAAATATTTAATAGAATTAATTCCCAACAAATCAATGGGTTATTTTAATATATGACATTACATTGTATATAATAAATATTTATAATTTTGTCAATTACATCTTAATAAAGCTGAGACTACATAATTGAAATATAATCTCTTATGCAATTATATTTGTTTCACTGAAGAATTCAAAGGTGCCACTTAAAAATTACTTTTTTAAGAAAAGAACAAAAGTAATTCCAATAGTCACAAACAAAACTACATTGTAGCCCGTTTCCCCTTCACAATTATACCCAACAACTATACAGACCTTTGGAAAAAGAATTTAAAGGGGATTTTCTTAAAAATCTATCTTCCAGCCGGGCGGTGGTGGCGCACGCCTTTAATCCCAGCACTTGGGAGGCAGAGGCAGGCGGATCTTTGTGAGTTCGAGACCAGCCTGGTCTACAAGAGCTAGTTCCAGGACAGGCTCCAAAACCACAGAGAAACCCTGTCTCAAAAAAAAAAAAAAAAAAAAAAATCTATCTTCCAAATTTTCTGTTTTTAGTAACAGAATTGTCCTATAAACATTTTCAAAAATAAAATAACAATAAATTATGACATTTAATTCTAAATTTGCCTTTTAGCAGGTATATTTTTTAATGGCATCCTTTCGATAAACACTCTTAAAAATAACTGGCTGCGAACCATCACTTTAATTATCTAAGCAAAAGCTTAAATTACCCATCAGATGTAGAGCAGAGCTCTCGGTGAGAAGAGAGCACCCAAAGAAAGCATATCTTACGTGGTGTCTAAGTAGAGCGTGTGGACTCTGTGGCCTGCGAGAAGAGAGCGCTCCATGCTGGGGTTGGCTCGGAAGTCTCCCGTGTGCAGTATGACAGGGCCATTGGGAAGACGGAAAAGGATCATGGTAGCACCTGGACAGCTGGACAAAGACATCTTAGAGGAGCACAGACAAAGCACTTGGACCAAGGGCGTTTCTTTCAGCATCAGTGGGAGCATGAACTTTATGAGCTGAGCACAGGTGTATGGCGGGGGGGAATTGGGGAGGGGAGCTGCCCAGGCCTACAGGTACACAGTCCTAAGAAGTCCTGGTTCCAGGACAGGCTGGCCCCTCAGCCCTCAGGACAGTTTCTGATTGATGAAAAGATACTAGCTTGAACAAGCAGTTATGTGAACTATGTCATCTGTGGTAAATATTTCAATAACATCAACTCCAAAAAATATCAGAACTCAAACTGGCCATGAACAAAAGGAATACTAGCAAGGCTGGACAACAACTTTTTTTTCTTTTAAAGAACCTAACATGCTAATATAATATTGGCCTGGACTTCAGCAAATCTAGATTTAGCCTTTCTTCTTTCTCTAAATACCCGTGATCTCTATGGATAGGCTCACAGCCCAGAGGAAGCATAGCTGGTAGCTGTGTTTGGGCGACATGAATCCTGATGGTACCTTATACTGGGGGACAGCCATAGAGAGGGGAAAAGATCTCACAGAGGGAGGGAGGGAGAAGAAAAAGAGACAGGGAGAGGAGAACAACAGAGACAGAGGAAAAAAACCCTATTTCCATGGGAAAAAGAAATATTCCAAATCTTTACAGTCTAAAATTGAATTATTATTATTTATTATTTAGCTTAAAATCATTTACTTTAGGGTGGGAAGCAAGGCACCCATCCTCTGGTATCCAAATGGAATATAAGATTTCACTTTATGCAAATTATATTTAAGAACATGGAAAACATCTCTGAAGAACAGTAACACCATACTTTTTAAAAATATGAAGTGTCATAAGTCAACATGGGTTGACAACATGGGTAACAGATTCTCTCTATCCTTAATCTGATACTAAAATTATTTTTTCAAAAGTAGAAATAGGATTTACTCCAGTTAAGAGCCAAGTTCGTTAGCTCCAGGCTCTAGACCAAGCCCGCCACTGTTTCCTTTGTCAACACTTTAAAACGGGCGCCCTGCATGAGACTGGTGTCCTGCCTTCTGCATCAAGTGAGAGGACGAGGGTCTTCACACTTACTGATTGGCATCCAGCAAAACAACCTTGATGCCGTCCACTACACACTCAGTGTCCATCGGCAACTGATGGACGTACTGCTCTTGCACACGGAGCTTCTTCTTCAACAAGTTGCCGGTTATCTGCAGATGGTGAATTTGTTACTGCGGCAGCAGGACACTGAGAGTTGTGCGTCACCGCAGCTGAGAACCATGCTGTCTCGATAATCTCAGTCTCCCCACTTAGATGCCTGTGAAGGCTCCATCCACACCAGGAAAAGGTCTGTAAGACAGCCTTGCTACTCTTCTGCCTGCTCACCTGGGAAAGCTCGCTGTTCCCTGCAGAAGGCACAAAATGCTTCCTCACCTCGTCATGGCCCACTAGTATGGGTTTTCCCGTGTTTCTTTTTGGTATGTGGTGGAGACTCTGAACTTTCTGAAAACCTAAAGTATACATTTCTGAGGTGCCTGTGCCTCTCCACAAACTACCCGAGAGGACACTTCAAGTCTGCTGTGAGGATTACATCAAAATCCAGAAAAAGACCCTGGGAACCGGAATTACAATGTTCACCGTCTAACAGGCAGTTGAAGGTATTCTGTAAGGTGAAACTCCCTCTCCCTTTGGCTGGGGACAGAGAGCACTGTTGCAGAACAGCCCCACCTTAGCATTATCTGTGGATGTTAGCCCTGGAAGCTACAAGTTCTCTATGGTTAAGTGTTCTGCCTGTATATCGGTTCGGCACTCCAAAGAGTGTTTGCTGAGTAAAACTATTGAGTATACTGTGGGAACATTTATTATTCTCACATAATAAAATTCATTGGTAAAAGCAGGTTGTAACTGCTTTATCCACCTTCTCCACTATAATGCTGGCTTGTCTAGTTTTCAATATTCTATTTTCTTTTTTTACCATGCTTCTCAAAGTCACAACACTGCACCGAGCCAGAGTTTAAAACGCCAAAACTTACCTCACTACAGTAAATTGGGAACGTGGACTCCTTAGACAAGCCGGCATAGTGGTCGGAATGGAAATGCGTGAGGAAATAGGCGGTGCAGCCTTCAACCTCGCCGTACTGGAAAGCGTCCACGGTGAAGCCAGTTCCTGCAACGAGATGCCCCCGTGGGATGAGCAGGAGCCAAGGTGGTCATGCATGTGCCTGGGTTCCATCAAAGATCAGGCCCCTCTGATTGGTACCTCTCATTTAACCCTCAATTTAACTAGGATTTATTTAAAATGTAAATTTACCAAAAGGTAAGTATAACTCCCGTGTCTACTAAACATCCCATTATGGAGTCTTGGGCATAGTCTCACCAAAAACAATTAGTTAAAAGACACTAAGTTACAAACCAATCATTTCTCTGCCCCAATTAATACTTTTACAATGCTGATACTTAGGGGGCAATTGAAATCTCTCATTTCTACAAAGCAGTGAACGGAGAATGACTTAGAAGTCCAAACCCATGAGTTCCCCACGGGGTGACACTTATTTGCCTTCTCTAGGGTCGGAAATGGTAAGGGCATTACAAAGGTTGCAGTTCTCCCTGGTAGGGCCACAGTAAGTAAGAGACAGACAGGGCTATCTACAGTCTTTGTTTTGTTTCAGGGTAGTGGGGAGTAAGGAAAGAAGAAGGGATCGCCTCAAGAGTCTCCCTAGAGGAACAATAACAAAAATTAAGTTGAGAAATACTGTTCTGATATGAGCTTATGGAAGAAACAGCCAAGGGTGCCGGCAGGTGATGCACGGGTAAAGACTCAGCTTCACATTTCCGCTGAGGCCACCAATACACGGCACACAGAGTGCAAAAGCAAATCAAAACGTCAGTGACGCATTTTTATGC
The DNA here is from genome assembly GCF_014885135.2 of Alexandromys fortis. NCBI lineage: Eukaryota > Metazoa > Chordata > Mammalia > Rodentia > Cricetidae > Alexandromys > Alexandromys fortis. Next base: position 4,348,387 of record NW_026067893.1, on the reverse strand, counting down.
AGTATTTAGAAGCTGAGGATATCACTGCTGTCTTATTGTACGCCACTGAAGAGTTAGTGGTTTCTTTAGTAACAGAATTCATTTCCATGTGCATTTTTGTATGAACTCATCTGTGAAGGCCTGGGCAGATACTCGTTTGGAATATGTAAACACACGAGTTCTGATTGCTCTGAAACTGAAACTTGAGGCAGCACAGCCTGCTATCCTCCCCTTCTCTTGAGCCACTGTGCCGCCTCGGCAGTGCTCAGCCACGGGAGTTTATGATGTGCACCGACGTCGTCTTTTCTTTCTTTCCGGCTAAATGGAACCTCCACTGCTCACTGGCCTTCCTGTAATCTATAACAGCTACCTAATCATTACAGAAGCATATAGATAATAAATGCTTGATAAAATTCTGGTGATAATGGAGAAACAAAAACAAAAAACAAAAGCCTCAGTTCTGCTAAAAGATTAATAAAGTGTTATAAAGAGCAAATAAAAGATATGCTGAACACTAATTATTTCCAATATATCCACCCAGTGACAAGGAACATGAAGTTAAACACTGCTGTGTCTCCCTGGGCAGATGAAGTCAGGATTTCAACTTACCGGGGATTCTCTTATAGAACGGACAGGTTCTTCTCGCTTCCCTGGCACCAGACGACTCTGAAATGCCCCTGCTCCCTCTCTGCCGCCTGTCAAGAATCCGGCTTACAAAGGCTTTGCTTTGGTTTAAACTGACTGCTCCCACTTCTAACCTCTGAGGTGCTCCTTCCCACGGTGAATCTGACTTTTTATGTCTCTTCCTTTGACGTTGTGTCCTCTCTTGGGACAGTTCTGTAGAGTGCTGACTCTCATTTAAATTCCCTGAATCCAATTCTAAGTCACTCAGGGAGTTTTCCGCTTTCCTCTTGCGTGGCGGGCGCCTATTGTTCTTAGGACTCACACCTGGACTGGCATTTAGCCCACCTACCGCACTTGCCCTCGGGGACGGCTCTGCTTGTTTTTTGGGTGGTAATCCAAAAAACACACCTATGTCCATCTGCTTCATTGCCTTCTTAGAAGGTTGACTGGCATTGCACTTGGGACTGGAAGGCAAAGTGCTCAAAGATTTGGCGAGAGGTGCACCAGAAGGCTTTTCTCCCTTTCTGCAGGTACAGGCCAAGTTAGTGATGGTAGCACCCAAGCCCTTACTCCCTAGCCCTCTTATTTGACTTTGGGTCGGATGCAAAGGCAGGTGATCTCCTCCCTCCTTTTCAGGCGGCTTTGACATGGCACTTGTACGGAATGGCAAAGAGACCTGACCGCCAACAGCTGACGTTTCAATTTTCTGTGTCTGACGGCTTGATCCAAGTGAGTGAGATCTGCGCGGCTCACCAGGTTTGGCTTTGGTGGTTTCATCATCAGAAGCAGCACAGCCTGCTGTTAACGCAGGTGAAAACAAGAGCAAGCCCGTGTCTGTGTGTGGCGGGGCACCTCGGGACAGAAGCTGAAATGAACCTCTTACAGCACTGCCTTCACACAAGCCACTGAACTCAGCCTGGGTCAGCAGGCTTTTCGCCCGCGGGCGGACTCCCTCTGGCTCCTTCGGGAAGGGATCAAGAAATGTTTCAAATATGGCAGAGCCATCTTCTTCCAGGCAGCTGTCCTTAGAGCTCTGGGTAGAGAACAGCTCCGGCTGTGAATCATCCGGCTCTCCATCGAAGTCGTAAGTCTCCTCATCACTCTGCAGCGGGGAGTAAGAGATCTCACAGCTGCTGCTGTCGTCTTCTGGCGATGGCACCCTCGTACTCTGGGAGCTGCTTTGACCGTTTAATGCCTCCGCGGAAAGAGGGAAATCACCCCCCACAAGCTTGTCCTTCTTAACAAACCCTGCACGTTGTGGAGCCAGGGACACCTGAGGGCCCATGGAAGGGGGAATCTTTCTGTCAGTCTCGGCTGGAAGCTGGGATGTTTTTAGACACTGTACCAGCAACGAAGACTCCTCTAAAACTTTCCTTAAATTCTCTGTGTTCAGATGCACGGGCCATTTTTCCTCGGGGTTACAGGAAGGGTCTGGCTTTGCTGCAGTAAAATGTCCAGCCGGCTTGTGTGATGGGCTGCTGAGGGGCGCCGACACCTGTGTCGGGCTGCTGAGCGGTTCATTGCTAGCCCTACTCTGAGCAAGCAGGAGGTGAGTATATTTCTTATAATGAGAAGGAATTGTGCAGGTACACCGAAGACCCTCGGGACACTCTGAAAATAGTTAAAGAAGAAAAAACGATCATCTTACACAGAAGCTTTGACAGCACTAACAAAGTGCCCTCCAAGGACAAACACCACCAGTCACAGCTTTATTTTGTTTTTGACACAGTTTCTCTGTATAGCTCTCTCTGGCTTTCCTGGAACTCACTCTGTAGACCAGGCTGGCCGCGAACTCACAGAGATCCACTTGCCTTTGCAAGTGCTGGGATAAAAGGCGTGCGCTACCACCCAGCCCACCGTGGGTAGCCTTGAAGAACTATGGCAATAGCTATGTCTAAGTGCATGACAGCTGTTGCCGAGACCAACATTAAAACACCAAAGGTTAATCCAACATAGTTTTACAATGTACTATTTATTACATTTAAACCAAATACTTTTAGATTGCTTTTCAAATACTCTCTTCACAAGAAAATAATTTTAGATAACTTAAAAAAAAGTCATAACTCATTCTCCATATAGATCAAGTAAAATTTTCTACATGTTAAATATGACATTTATCTTAAAATATAATAACATGGCACCACTTCTGCTGCTGGCACATTTTTAAGAGACTCTGAGTCATTTCAGACGACCTTCTAGTTCCTCTTCCGGTTACTAACACGCATGATGCATACAACATACCCATATTTAGAAACTAAATGTGTTTATAATTTCTATCAAACTCTAAAATAGGATAACAAGTTGGCCCGGTTATTTAGCTTGTAGGAATCCGCATTCATAAAATGTTAATGCCATCCGCCTTGTGCCGTCCTTGTAAGAGTCAAGTAAGAGAAAGCAGAGCGGCAATAGCTCACGCAAACTTCAGTGAACATTTATGGAAAGTAACGGAGAAGCTGGGATGATGGCTCAGTCAATAAAGTACCTGCAGCACACACAAGGGCCTGGGTTCATATTACCAGCCCTTAAATAAACAAGCCAGGCATGGCTGCACGTTCTCATCTCCCAGCAATGGGGAGACAGCACTGGGGCTTCTTACCTGTGTCAGAGATTGGTGGAGAATCCAAACACTCAAAAACATGCCATTGGGGCGTCTGACCTAGCAAGGAGGAAAAGGGCATCTGACAGCTTGGGCAGTATCCATCGTAAACTGGGCGTACCCTTGGGGACACTTGTTTCTTTTTGGGCGTCCTACGGCTCTTTCTTGGAGTAGTCTCTTTGCTTTGAGACTGCGGAACCTCCTCTCCAGCACTAGAATTCTGAGTGGCACCCACAGAAACCGGACAGCTCGTTTCTTCAAGGCATACGCCGGGGCCCTTTGGGTTGTCTTTATCGTCTGTGGTTCTTCTTTTGTTTCCTTTTCGTTTTGACTGGTCTTTTCCATCTGTTGCTTTTCCAACAGATTCTGGGATATTTTGAGAACAATTATTTGGATGTGCTGGTTTTGGTTTTCGTTTAGATTTATATTCCCAGATGTCTTCCTCCCAAAGTGTGTCTTCTTCTAACATGGCAAATGATTTTATGAGTATGTGAGCCTTTAGTAAATTCAGAGTCCCTTCCTTGCTACAGTTTTTAATAGGAACAAATATAACCAAAAGCCAACTAACTTGGTGGGACTCTAAACCTTTGGTGATGATCGATATAGGCACACAACACACTTAGCAGCCGCTGCTCCGTTTATACCACAATAAATAAGAGGCCCTACCACAGGCTAATGTCTGTACCGATTTCTTTACAGTGCGACACTGTTTCATTCAAGCATTTTTTTTTCTTTTCCAGAACTTGATTCATAAAAATAAGAATCAATAATGCCTTGAAAATTAAGCATGGTTGAGAAGTATCGGCCCAACCACTTTAAGACAGGCTCCATATAACTGCACTGAAGCTATCCTGGCTCTCGTTCACGTGGGCAAGCAAGCGCCCACTCACAAGTCGGGTCACACACAGTTCCTTGTCAATCGGGTGCTTCAGGTCACTACTGAAACAAGCCACACCATAATCAAAGAGGTGTGTTGGTGACAAAACTGCCCCTATTCGTGACTCATGGAGATCCGATCGGCTTCAGTTTCCCGGGTGACTCCATTTCTCCTCCATCATAGGACCAAACCCTGCACAGGGAACAAAGTTCAAACGAGTGAGACTTAGGCCACACTGCACTCCAGACCGCAGGGCCTGTCATCAGCCCCCTGTCCAGACGTCCAGAGAGGTCAAGTACAAAAAAACGCCCACAGGCTCCTCCGCAGCCCCTTCCTTTGGGTCGGGGTGGGGGAAGGCCAAGGGAGGGGGTCAGAAGTGACTCTCAGGTTAGGCACTGACAGCTCCCAAAGCGCGGTGCCCTCTGCAGCGCAGCGGCTCGCCCTGGCATCCCTGTGGGTGCACCTGGGCCGGCAGCCCGGGACCAGCTGCAGCTGCCTCTCCGCGCCACCTCCCCCGCTGCGGGACATGCCATTCGCTCCGGCACTTTCAGCACCGCCAGAGTGACAGGATACTCTTGTTGTTGTTATTGTTGTTGTTGACACAGAACCACTGGCCTCACTCCCTACACTAACGACCCTTCTCCTTTGAGGATTCCTTCGCCCCCTTTACCTTTCAGCTCTTTCTTGGCGGGAACTGCCGTGCCGAATCGGCTGATCGCGGTGTAACAGTGGAACAACTGAGGAGTTTTTTTGTTTTGTTTTTTTTTTCAAGTCGGGTCTTTTTAATTTGGATTTTATTTATGTTGGAAACCCTTCCGGGCTTCAAAGGGAATGGGTTCCCCAGGCCCTCTAGGGCGCGACCTGAGGGGGCCTTTCCCGTGTCGAATCTGGCGTTCCGAACGTCCAGGCTTCGCGGCGGCGGCCCGGGACCTGGAAGGGGCGGGGAGGGCCGCGCAGGAGTTTGGTTACGTGCCGGGGAAGCACGGCCCTTTGGCCCCTGGCGTCAGAACGAAGGCTTAGGATAGACAGAAACGCGGGTAGCGCAGATCGGGGCGGGCCGGGCACCGCTCCGAGGTGGGAGGGCGGCGGCGCGTCGGTCCGAGCCGCGCCCTCGATCCCGGATCCCTCGGCTGCTCGCCCAACATGGCGGCCCCCGCAGCGCGCAGTGCGAGCCTCTCGGGCCTGCTGCCCGCGCAGACCTCGCTCGAGTACGCCCTGCTGGACGCCGTCACCCAGCAGGAGAAGGACGACCTGATCTACCAGTATCTGCAGAAGGTGGACGGCTGGGAGCAGGACCTAGCGGTGCCCGAGTTGCCGGAAGGTGAGGGGCTGGCGTCGGGGACGGGGCCCCTCGCGGGTCCTCCCCTTCCTCGGGGTGGGGGACGGAGCCCTTCCCGCCTGCTGGCAGGGGCGCTGGTCCCTGCGATCCGCCCACGTCCCTGAGGAGTTCCAGAGTGGCGACACGCGGGGGCGCGGGGTGCTCTGGAGGGTGAGGACCAGTGTTCGCATCTCTGCCTGGCCTGCCGCCCATGAATGACCTCAGGGCCCCATGGATGTTGAGAGGCTTCGGTCTCCAGTGACCGGGGTACCCGGACCACCCTGTCCCTTCACCGCCTCTTATTCCCGTCGATGTTTATCGATCATTTCTACGTGCAACACAGACTGTTTTAAGCATTCCGGGAGAGAGTTTCCCTGAGGCTCGGTACTACCTCCAGGGCGCTCTCGTGTGTCTTGCCTTACAGTTAAGGAAACTGAGTCCCAGGAGGACTAGGGCACTTGCCCATTTGCTAACACTAGAGTCGAACTACACTACGTTCTGCAGACCTCAGAGCTGATGCTTTTTCTAGCCCTGCCGCGCGCGCTTCCACGTTCAAAGCGGTGGCGGACCTACTGAGTTTTAAAAACTAGGGTCCGTTTTAGTTCAGCAGCCAGGGTTGAATCCTAGCTGTGTGGGTGTCAGAGCACGAGGAAATAGATACTCCCAGCAGAGTAGTTTAAACAAAATGCTGCCTTACCTTCGCTTGGGAGTGTCATTGTTTAGCTTGCTGCTGTTGGCGTGGGTCCTGGCGGGACACTGAAACCGCATGCATAGTTAATTGGTCACTTGTGGCAGGGTTCACGTCCCTCAGGATGTATCAGTACCTCTTCCGTCCCACGACAGTCTTGAATGTCAGTGTCTTTCTTACCCTTTTGCACTTGACTTAAGGGGGTTCCCACCTTTTCCCCTTTATTATTACAGTGGATTTAAAATAGTGTGGAATTGAAAAAACATGGCAGTGCAGAGGTTTATCCCATCAGAGAAACTTCAAAATAGCAAAGACATATATACAGGTGTATTCATATCGCCTGAAAGCTTTGTAATAAAGCAAGGAGGAAATACACTGTTAGAAACCAGCAAGCCATCAGCTAGACTTCTGGGAGAGCCTTTCAGTTTACCTTACTACTGTGGTATTTGACCACTGTGACTCAAGGCATACTCATGAGAAATAATCGGACTTTGTTTTCCAGATAGCTTGATAGTCTGCTGGACTCGACTGTTAAGGACAGCACGCTAAAAATGAACGATGCGGTTGTAGCTCAGTGATAACTGAGAGAGGACCCACGCCTCAGAAGCTGCCACCTGCAGTCTGATGGGCAGGTCCAGGCCGACCAACACTAAGCCCCTGTTCCTTCTTTGTTAGCCTTTTGCTTTTCAACACATTGCTTGGCTTCTCCAGGTCTTGGTTTGTTTTCGCTTGTAAAGTGGAGCTAATATTTACAGGGTTATTATGTGGAGGGAATTCAGGCAAATTCTTGGGTAACAAGGAGACTTACTGAGTTGGTCAGTCATTGTATTCGTTGTAATCATTGCTGCTGAACATACATTATTATATCTGTGAACACCTAGCACAATAACTTCAGTGTGATAACACTCTGTGTCCTCAATACGTCGCTTTTAACAATTTATAGAGACACAATCTTAAATTTCTTGCATGTGGGATGAGAAATACGTGTTAATTAGTTGATTTAATTAATAGTTTTGTGTCATCAATTAGGTATATAATACTTATAAGGAGAAATAATTAAATGTTTATTGAACCCTGAGACCTTTAAAGTATTTGGTGGAAATACTAAGTTGATTTGAGATAATCTTTTCTGGAATTTTGTTAAAATGGAGTAACTGTAGTTCCTGTTATTGGCCGTCCTCCTTGCTACCATAGTCTCCATTTATGTCTGGTTTCAGGAACCCTCTAGTTAATCACCTCAAAATAGTAAATGAAAAGTTCCCTAAAAGAACTCTCCCTAAGTTTTAAGTTGTACATTATTCTAAGTAGCACGGTGAAACGGCTCTCCTGTGTCTTCTCCAGCATGTCCGTCTTCTGTCTGTTCATGACTAGCCAGCCCTGCCACATCTCAGCATCCTGTGTGCTGCTCCTCACCATGAGCCATTCAGCCCTTGTCTTGGTTTTCAGATCAGTGCTTGTGCTTAGACAATCTATCCACTTCATAATGGCCCAAAGTGCAGGAGTAATGATGATTGCTGGCTGTGCCACAAAGAAGCCATGAAGTTCCTCTTGTAAATGAGAAGGTGACTTTCCTGACTCTACAGAGCAGTCCTGTGCTGTGGTTCTGAGATCTGTAGCGAGAGTGCATGTTAACCCATCAGATTGTGAACACAGAAAAGGAACTGCACAGTTCTGCCCTGTGCCTGGAACTGCGAAGGTGGCTAAGTAAGGCAACACGTAAAGATGCAAGAGGGCCACTGGCCAGGCTCAGTACCCGCGGAAAGGACCAGGGGGGACTCCTGTGTCTGTGTTCCCTATCCAACTATGGCTTTTAGTGTCTTTAAACTATTTCTGTCTACTCTGAGCTATAATTCGTGCTTAAATAGCTTTGTTTATTTACTTATAAGCAATAAATATCCTTGTTTTCTTAAATGAGTTAAATAAGGATGCTATACCTTTTAATTTAACAAAATCTTCATACTAAAGGGTTAAAATTTTGAGTCATTGTCAACTAATAAATTCTGTATTAAAAAAACTATACATTTAGCGGTGGGGAAGAGACAGAAATCTTAAATTAATTAATTAATTAAAAAAACTATACAGTTTAAGTTCCTATTTTTCTTTGAAGGGAAGGTAACATGTCTTCATTAGTGTTAATGTTTCTTCTAACTTTGCATTTAAAATGTTATTTTATACTTAGGGTTCCGTCCAACTCTAGAACATGGTAACTTCTCTTTTGTAAGATTATTTTAAGCACTTTATGTTTACCCTTGCATGCATCCTGATCTTTTCCATATCTGCTTTTTAAACTTGACCTTGTTTTTGGTATTGCTTTTATATTTAATTACACGTGCAGATAGATTATTAAAATAATTCCTATTTCCTCATGTTTTTGATTAACTGTGTTGATTTTATTCGCTTCCCCTAGACTAGTCCACTATTTCTGAGAGAATTTAGTACTTTTTTTTTTTTTTGTTTTTTACTACGCTTGCAGTTGCCTCATAACAGCGGATTTTCCATTCTTAGCCTGTTACCATCCATCCTCCTGCTTCTTCCCTCTGAGCCTTTAATCTCCACGTGAGCTTTTTCATTAAATCGTACATCACCTACCTGGTTACAGTCATGAAGACGTTCTCTTATTTAGTAATGGAAAAGAGCCCAGGTAGAAACAATAATAATTCAGATACCACAGACTTCAGTGCTGTCGTCTCTTAACGTGTGTGACTACTTGCACTCATCTTGGAGAAAAGGTTCACATTTTAGTTGGCAGTGTAGGTCAATTACCCCTTGTTCTTTCTTGTTTTCTTCAGTGGTTGTATTTTTGTTTTGTAAATCCCAGGGTTAGAGTGGCTGAACACAGAAGAGCCTCTCTCCATTCACAAGGACCTGTGTGGGAAAGTGGTTGTCCTCGATTTCTTCACGTATTGCTGCATTAACTGTATCCACGTGCTGCCTGATCTCCACGCCCTGGAACGCAGGTTCTCTGATACAGGTATCTGCTTCTGATTGCTTACTCACAGACGGTTGTACTTAGCTCCTTTGCTCCAAGACTGTGGTGCGTGCTTCTAGGCGTGGTCCTAACCTGTGAGCAGGAAAACGCCGTTTCCTGTGCTGTCAGGTTGGCCCTCCGTTTCTAGAGCCCCTGATTTGCCTCCCAGCTGCCACTAGCCTGGCTGTGCCTGGTTTCCATGGGCTTCCTCATGAGCATGGGTTAAACTTAGTGATAACAGTTCGCTGAATTGAGAACCAGAATTTAGAGTTCAGGCTTTGTCTGAGGGTTCCTGCCTAATTTACTTTTTCATGATGAGATATTTAGAAAAGTCTTTTTCTATCCCAGGCTTAACTAAATTTGTTCTATGAGAAAAGTGAAACATCTGGCCCCAAATCGTTGCTCCTCTCTGTGTGACAGTGCAAAGGTTTAAATTACTTCGCAGGAAATGCCGTTAGGCCTCTGGCGTAAAGCACAGTGGAGGGCAAAGCACAGCAGATCCTTTTCCTTTGACCTTGCATCTTTGAAAGATGATTTGTTGCAGTTAATATTTTCCAAAGCACACGGGGAAATCCTCTTACAGCATTAGAGCTTCTGGAGGTCGGAAGCATTGTGCTTAGAGTTTGCTGTCCAGGTTGGAAAATAATCAGGTTTTGATTTTTTGTTGACAACATGAGTAAAATTAATAAAATGGTTTCATGTAGTTAAGTTTAAATGCATCGGTAAGCTGTGTGAACAAATTGGGGCCGCTGGTCCTCTGAACATATGTTGTCCTGGACTATGTGTATGCACAAATGCCGGATATCTTAGAATGTAGGCGAACAAGACCGCTGGCAAAATCTAAAAATACAAATAAAGATTTAGATGCTTTTAGCTATAATATATTCTATTTTTACAATACTAGCTGAAAGATTTACAAATGACTAAAAAATCTAAAATTGATGTGTATAGATTCAAGAGCTGTGCTTTATCATGCCCTGGGTAGTTTGTGCCTGTGTCTCTTATTCAAGCCAGCACATTTATTGAGCGTGCTTCAGGAGTGTTTTTAGAAAATGTGGAACAAATCTGAATAAGAAGCATTAAGATGGCAAAATCCATTATTGTATAAAATAAATGTATGTAAATTTTTAAATTTTAATTACCTTAATAGTTTGCATACCAATCCCAGTTCCCACTCCCTTCCCTCCTCCCATCCCCTCCACTTTCCACCCCACCCCCTCCATCATCCACTTCTCAGAGAGGGTAAAGCACATTGCTTTGGGGAAGCTGAATGTCTTAGGGCTTCTATTGCTGTGAAGAGACACCATGACCACAGCAACTTTTATAAATGGAAACATTTAATTGGGGTGACTTAGAGTTTCAGAGCTTTAGTCCGTTATCATCATGACTGGCATGGCAGCATGCAGGTAGTGCTGCTGGGGAAGTTCTACATCCTGATCCACAGCAGAAAGAGACTGTGTCCCACACTGGGCATAGCTTGAGCAAAGGAGACCTCAAAGCCTGCCTCAACAGTGGCACACTTCCTCCAACAAGGCCACACCTAATAGTGCCATTCCCTATGGGCCAAGCACCCACACACAGGAGTCTGTGGAGAGGGAGGAGTTTGAGCACAGCCTGAATTACAGAGTGAAATGCCATTTCCAAACAAGGAGGGGGCGCTTAACTTCTGTCTTTAAAATTAACATTATGGAGGTAAACTTGTGCCCCTGTGGAGAAATCCAGTCTCTTTACCAGCGGTGGGGTCATTTGCTCTCTCTCTATATAGACAGTTTTATGAGGCAGCTATAAACTTGAAACTGGCCATAGGGGAAGTATTTAGACCATGAGAATCAACAAACACTATAAATCAAGGAATTTTGTAAATTGTTTTTGATCATTCCATCAAATCAAAGAGCTAGTTTGCTAGCATATTATGGGATGTGATTTGCTACCCAAGTGGCTTATTGCAAGGCTGGTAGACTGTAGACCAGCGGTTCTCAACTTGTGGGTTATGACCCCTTCATATCGGATACTTACATTACAATTCATGACAGTAGCAAAATTACAGTTATGAAGTGGTAACGAGCTTATTTTATGGTTGGGGTCCACAGCATGAGTAACAGTGTTGAAAGGCTACAGTGTTAGGAAAGTTAGGAGCCACTGCCACAGACTGACTGACTCTCTGTGTCTCTGCATGTGGCTCTTGTGAATATTGTTTGTGGAATACATTTCTAAGCTTTGGAACCTGCCTTGGTAAGTGGTCTCAGACTTGTAATTTCCAAGAAACATTGCTACAATAATATGCTACTATATGAAAATCCTGGTAACTCCAAACAAACATTCCAGATTTTTTTGGATAAGAATGTTAGGGGCTGAGGTGATGCTTTTAACCAAACAATTTTACTTTCAATTCATTTTATTTTTCAAGCCACCCTCAATGATAGTTCTTATAAAGGAGCAGTGAGGACTTAGAACCTAGGATTCCCAAGATAGTTGCCTTTGTGGCTCCAAGTGATCACAGTGAAAGAACTCGATCAAGGTCAAGAGGGGCTAGGAAGGACCAGATTTGGGGAGAGCACACGCAAGGTGTCAGGCCACTCTCCATGGACACACAGCACACAGCTCCTCCAGCCAGGAGCTGGGACACCTTTTGCACACTGCCAGCCAGGGGACATACTGCCAGTTGTTAGGTTCCTCTCCCATGATTTGTACTGGAGGTGCTTGCAGGAGCAGCTTCTTTTCTGTGGCCTGTTCCAGAATACCAGACTCCCTAGATGAAAACACTTATTTGGCCAAAACCACACAGTTTCTGCACAGCTTAGACATGGCAAGCCTTCTGCCTGTGCTAGAGAAAGTGGGAGCCTGTTAGCGCAGGTACTGGGCACACGGTCCTTGTGATCTCTACAGATGGATATGGAAGGCCTGGTAATGCTGTTCTGCTCTATGAGATGGGGTAACAGGCAGAAACCAGCTGTAGGGGGTTAGAGCAGTAGGGCGTAGTCATGAATTCAATATGGATTAATGAAGGCAGCTCATGGGTTATTATGGAGACATTCTAGATGGGGTTCTTGCTTTTAGAATTGCATGTTTGATAACAGAAAACACCAAAGAAAGTATGGATCTGGAGGGGAAGGTTATGATTCAGTTTGAAGTATCTCTGATACTTGTGTTTCATTTTCCACATAACTTCCATTGCATTTAGGATAAAGGGCTAAATTCTGACCATGATTTTCAAGGCAGGCTCTTTCTTCCTGATTGTTCTTAAGACCTCGAGCTTCCGTCCTCGTTGTCTGTGCTGTCTTCTCTCCCTGAATCTTCTCCATCACTCTCCACCTCATTTCATCTCTCATCGCTGAGCTATTGTTTAGGGGAAAGTGGGTAGGAAGTGTCATGACACACTTTGATTAATATTATTAGAGCTATATAATATGCATAAATGGCTTAACTTTTGAGTCCTTATTTGAATTTAGCTAATTTGGAATCATTGCTGTTATTTATTTCAGTGTTTGCCTTGTCCTAGATCTAGTCAGTGTCTTGCCCCGCAAGCTGCCTCCTGTGCTCATGCCATTTTTGGACTACTTCCTTTTCACACCAGAGTATTTCTAGTTCCTCCTGTGCTTTCATAGCCCATCCCCCAAAGTTACCCTATCTCTAAGGAGCTCATGGTTCCTAAGCTGACTTTGTATTTAGTTCAGTCCCTCTCAAAGACCTAAACAAGTCTTTCCACCTGCCTCCCCCCAGCAGTCACAGTGTTCATCTGAAGGGCAGGAGGAGTCACCTGTTACCCCTTATGTTTCATTTTAGCACCTCCATTACCGTGTGTGTGTGTGTGTGTGTGTGTGTGTGTGTGTGTGTGTGTGAGAGAGAGAGAGAGAGAGAGAGAGAGAGAGAGAGAGAGAGAGAGAGAGAGAGAGAGAGAAGATACAGCCTGGTTTTCACAGTGAGAACTAAACGGAAAGGTTTGCCATTCATGCACCGGTTTTCCTACCTTCTTCTGCCTTGTACTTTATCTCATTTATTACCTTTTCTCCTAAACAGGAAGTGCTGCACTTGAGACATTTTGTGCCTAGTATTTCACAGTATATGTACTGTGTCTTTCATTCAGCTGTTTCCCTGCATGCCGGCTCTCAGGTTCTTTCTCAGTCGTTACAGTGAATAATCTGATGGAGAGACAGGTTTTCACTGCTGATGGGCTCTCTTATGGTCATTTCCTACAAGTGAGATTGCAGAAGTCATTCTGTGGCATATTTCTAAACTCCCCATCATGGGATTATGCTCACTTGCATTCCTGCTAGTCGAGAGTATGTTTGTCTGTGTGTCTGTTCCTCCTACTGCTTCAGCAAAGCGTCTTAACTTTCACCTGTTGAGACACCGTTCCACACACTTAATGTGGCAGTTTATCATGCAGGTAGCTTTTTCTTTAAGTTGATAACTGCTTATTGTTTGATATATAAAGGATATCTTCATGTTAATTTTATTTCAGAATTGCTGAATCTTTTAAGCTAATTGTCAAGGATTTTTCTGCTATACTGATTATATCACGTGCATGCAAATGCTTTTGCAGTTCTTGTCTTTGATTCTCATGCAGTTATCTTTGCCATCTCCCCGTCTGTATCTCAACCCCTTGTCAAATACAGTAGAGCAGGCAGGGATCTCTGACTTGTGCTTATGCTGGTTTCTCTTCATTAAAAGACTTGTTCTGAGGCTGAATTACATTTATTTAATCAATTATTTTATGTAAATTTTAAATATGATGTTAAACAGAACTTCGTCTGTTACTTCCAAACTTAAGGAGAATGGCAGCCACCTGTGGTAGTTAATGTTGTCGACTTGACAGGATCTAGGGTTATCTAGGAGACAGGTCTCTGGGCATGCCTAAGGGATTGACTGTATCAGGATGATTGAAGTGTGGAAATCCACCTTACCTTTGAGGGGCAGCAGTCTGTGTTGCTGGGTTCCTGGACTGAATAGAAAGGAGAAGCTTGCAGAATACTGCTAGTGTTTAGTACTCTTCGCCTCCTGACTGCAGGCGCCTCACTCTCCTCCACCAGGACTTGGGGGCTATCACAGACTATACCCTCAAACTGTGAAAATATTTTAAATAAAAAGTTAAAGAAAAAAAATAAAATGTAACAGTTTTGAAAAAAGAAAGAAAAAGCAGAGCAGTTCAGAAGACTGAGTCAAACACACAGAATAGTCCCTTCGTCCCTGGTAAGAAATGCCCTAATACGAGGTGCACACGCTGAACATCGAGGTGAATGCCTGGATCACAGCTCTTCAGTGTTCCGGAGGGATGAGAATGGAAAGCTTGGAGAAGTGTCGGTTTAGGATAAGCATACAGGCAGGGCGTGGCTTCACTCGGATGGATCCCTCAAGCCAAAGAGGATGTAAAGGATCCATATAAGTGAAGGAGAATTAGATAATGTAACCCCTCCATAAATGATGTCCACAAAGGCACCTGCACAGAAAACAGCGGTCAGAAGAGGGCGCTCTCAAGCTAGGGACCTTGTCCACAAAAACAAACGGTAAAGGTGATGACAGCTGTGTACAGTAAAGAGAATGTGTGACAGTTGTCATTAATAGCCACAGACTTGACAACTGTAGTGTTCCCTCCTGGAGTGCTAGCTTCAAACAGCATTCGAGACTAATGGAAACCAACCTGGATCAGAAACATTACAAACTAAAAAGAAAAAGAAGAAGTAGATATTGATTGAATTTAAGAAACAAAAAATTCAAGATTCTATTAGAAGATGTCCAAGGGGATAAATGCAGATAATAAAGGAGTGGGTGGTGCTGAACTGAAACATGGGGGCGGGGGCTCTGGGGTGGGAATAAGCTAAGCACAGGATAAAACAGTGGAGGGACAAAATGACAGAACGAGAAGACAAGCAAAGAAGGTGCAGCATAAGACTACTTGGAGAACCTCAAAGTCACAACAACCACTCCAAACTCATACCTGAAATTAGAACAGAAGGAAACTGAATATGGAGAAAAAAGAATGTTGATTCTTCATCTTCAGAGGGCCTGTCAGGTACCAGGATATTAGCCCAGAAAAGTCCTAGGGACAGCTTAATGGAACTGTTAAACTTTACAGACCACCCCCCCATATAAAAAGAGAAAAGTCTTAAGAGCTCAGATAAAAAGTTAGTTACAAACTATGTGCATTAGACTGGTTGAGTTGTCCCAATGGACTGTAACAAACTTGGAAGTTGAAGGATTCCTGGCTAGTGTGTACACCAGCCATTGCTGAGGAGTGTCCTATAGGGGAGCTCTCACCTAATTCTGGGTAAGGAGGGAAACTGCCATGGTTGGATGAAGGTATCATTCATGAAGATGCAGAGCTGGGATGAAAATAGCAGTGTAGATAGAGGTTTGTGTGGTGGCCACCGTTTGTTCTGACAAAACAGAGCCACGGGAGGTAACGGGAGGATTTACTGTAGGAGCTGACCTACATAATGGCAGAGCTGGCTGAACAGTCTACACGGGGCCATTGCTTCTGTCTAGTATTGCAGTGCAGATGAGCTGTGGGTCCCATTGTGCGAAGTTTCACTCTTGGCTCTTTGAAGGGCCCATCACCCAGCTCCCTGATAAATGCACAGAGGCTTGTTATTGCTTATAAATAACCTCAGTTTGGCTCATTCTTGCCAGCTTTTCTTAACTCAAATTATCACAACTACCGTTTGTCTCTGGGTTTTTATCTTTCTCTAATTTTATATCCCTTTCTTTACTTCTTTCTTTGTGGCTTGCTGTGTAGCTGGGTGGCTGGCCCCGGATGTCTTCCTCGTTCTCTTGCTCTCCTTGCCTCGTTTCTGTATTTCCTCTCTGCTGCCAGTCCCGCCTATCCTTGCTCCTGCCTCGCTATTGGCCATTCAGCTCTTTATTAGAACATCAGGTGTTTTAGGCAGGCAAAGTAATGCAACTTCACAAAGTTAAACAAATGCAGCATAAACAAAAGCAACACTCACCTTAAAATAATATTCCCCAACAGGGTACAGAAAGGAAGAAGGATAAACTAGAACCCTCGTAGCTTTAGATAAGGAGCGACTAACAGGTGCCCTTTTTTGTACATAGGTAGAGAGCTGGGGTGGGGGTGCCACAGTTCCCATTTCCTGGTGCCCCCCCCCCTTAGCCTGTTAAGATTTTGTGTCTCTTTTATTTTTAGCTTGATTGATTTCTGTAGGCTGTGTCTCATGTACAGGAGAATGTTAGAGTCCAATCTTTTCCTATAACTAGATGAGCCCATGCACCTGTGCATGTTTAGTCATGTGAGTGTATATATGTATATCAGGTTACATCCTCTGTTTCTCAATGTGATGTCTTTTCTTTGCAGCTCAATTTTGCTGATTTCTTTTGAAATTTAGAGAAGTTAATTTTTTTAAATTAAAAAACAGTGGTTAAATTAGGTGAGGTTTCACTGTATACTGAGTACTATACTCAATTCCCTACAGAAGATTACCTCTTAATTCATTTAACCTAGGATGTCATACCTGATATTTTCTTCTTCTCACAAGTTAGAAAGGTGATAAAGGATAAATAATTTGGCCAAAGTTTCAAGTCCTTCCCACTTCTCCCCACCTCTATCCAGTTCCCAGGCAACCACTCCTCACGAGGTTTTTAAAAGCTGATTCCACGGTTGTCTGGTTGTCTTTTGTTTGTCTAGTCACTGTTTTTTGACAGTTTGGTTATGATCTACCAAGACATGTTTTTCTTCTAGTTGGGTCTTGGTGGTGTACTGACCTTGAGTTGTGTAGGCTTCTGCTGTTAGCCAAAATCTGAAGATTAGACATTATTCAAATGTCTGCTTTACCCAAGTTTCTTCTCTTTTCCTCTTGGATTCTTGCAACTCCTTAGATTTCCTAAACTGCTCTCAAGTTGCCTGAGGAAGTTGTGTTTGTTTTTATTTTCTCATAAGCTGCCTGTGGGCTCCAGGCCTTTTCCCCTGCACCTGTTTTCCAGCGAGCGTGTTCAATTTCTTTGTTTCAAGTATGTGTTTTCAACGCTTACTTTGTTTTGTTATTTTGACACAGGGTTTCTTTGTGTAACCTTAACTGTCCTGGAACTAACTCTGTAGACCAGGCTGGCCTCGGAGATCCACCTGCCTTTGCCTCCCGAGTGCTAGGACTAAAGGTCTATGCCACCACTGCCCGGCTTTCGGCTCTAACATTCTCATTTAGTTTTTCCTTTGCAGTCTCATCTCTCTGTTTATAGTTTCTGTCTTTTCATTCATTTCATTTGAGTTTTTCTTTTACTTCATGGGACACAATTTCAAAGCTGTTTTAAGTCTCTACTAAATCAAATGATTCTATATCGGCATCAATATCTTGTTTGTTTTTTATGTCCTTTGATGACAAAGCACATACCCTTTTTTGTGGTACTTGTTTGAGTCGTGTTCTCGCTGTGGCTCTGGATGACCAGGAATTGGGTTACCATTCTTTGTAAAGCCATAGTTTCGAGTTGTCCCTGAGATGTTGAAATCGTATAATGTGTGGAACTTTGGAACTTGGGTTCTATTGAAGTCCTGATAGATGTTTTTAGCTTCATTTAGTAGCCATTCAGCCCAGTTACTTCTGATAATAAGTTCTCATCCTTTAGAAAAGGTATTTGTTTTTATTTTATGCATTTGAGTATTTTGCCTGTGTGTGTGTATGTGCTACACATGCCTGCAGTGCTTGCAAGACCAAAAGAGGGCGCTGAGTACTCTGAACCTGGAGTTACAAATGGATGTGAGCTACCATATGAGTGCCAGGCGCCTGGTATGTCCTCTGTGAGAGGAGCAATCTCCTAACCACTGAGCCACTCCTCTACCCCTCAGCTCATCCGTACCTGGCTTTCCTGTCTACGCAGTAATTCAGTTCTCAGTGCTCAGCAGTTGTGTGCTCTGTTGGTCTTTCCTGTGTGCAAGTGCAGTTTCGTAAGCTGAGACATGAACATTCTCACTGCTTCCCCCTCACTCTCCAGCCTCCCTGGTTCTCTGCCCAGAATGCAATGGGTTCAGTTAGAGTGTTAGATGCCCATATGGCTTCAGCTGACTATGGAGCTTTTGGCTTGGTAACACCTGGCTCCTGCCTTGCTGTGCTGTGCCTCCCTATGACTGTAGCTTTATCTGAAAAACAGTCCCGCACATGAGTCTGATCCTATGTGTTTATATGTAGAAATCAAGACTGTCTGTGATTGTGAATTTTGTATACATATGTTTAAATAAATTAAGTGCACTATTGTAATTCCTTTTGAATCTGTGGATTGTTTCTATTATTGAGCAAAATAATATATGGCTGATGTTTTTAAGATTTCATAGTGTCTAATATACTTTCCATTTTCAGATGGTCTTCTGATTGTCGGTGTTCACTCAGCTAAGTTTCCAAATGAAAAAGTCTCAGACAATATCAAGAGTGCTATCCTACGATACGACATCACCCACCCTGTGGTTAACGACGCAGACGCCAGCCTCTGGCAGGAGCTTGAAGTCTCCTGCTGGCCAACACTGGTCATACTGGGACCTCGTGGAAACATGCTGTTTTCTTTGATTGGAGAGGGACATAAAGATAAACTATTTTCATATACTTCTATCGCTTTAAAGTATTACAAAGACAGGGGACAGATCAGAGATGGAAAAGTTGGAATAAAACTCTTCAAAGAGTCTCTGCCACCTTCACCACTGCTGTTCCCTGGCAAAGTAGCCTCAGACCACGCTACAGGTAGACTGGTGGTCGCAGACACTGGGCACCATCGAATCCTGGTCATTCAGAAAAATGGACAGATTCAATATAGCATTGGAGGTAAGGTTTGCTTCTAACATACTATGTAATATATTTTTCAGTTTAAAAATAGTTCAAATAAATATACAAAACAGCCTGAATTGGCTTCTGACTTTATCACCAAGTTATTTGGTTATTTAGTCTGTGGTATCCGAGTTAACCTCCCTTTCCTTTTCAGAACAAACAGAACCCAGAAACTCCCTGTCAAAAGGAGGAAATCATTAAGTTATATGGTTTTTAGGTATATTTGTGTGTTCCATCCTGTTTTTTTTTAAATAAAAATGTCTCTTTTACTCGTGGAAATATGCCAAAATTTTAGGTCAATGATTTTTTTAGTAGAAGTTTCATGTTTTCTTCTCTAACAAGATACTATTCATATAGTTTTCAAGACAGGAACTCAGGACAGTAACCAAGAAACTCGGTATTTAGATTATAAAGTAAACAGGCTAGGATTTGTACATGATTTTATTTTTCTCTTCTTTCGTCTTTAAGAACTAAAGCATACATCTGGGTGCCTCCCCTTTCCATGAGAGTACAGGCCATCTCATTCCATATCTCTCTGCCTTAGACAAGAACATGCCTCTGGTTTCCATCTGCACTGTTAGTCAAAATCTCCTAAGTACATTCAGACTGATCCGCTTATCTGGGCTGAACTGACTGACACACAACAAATTAGTCAGGGGAGGGGTCGTGTCCTTACCGCCCATCCCATCTCATGGCCTAGGAAACATTTTACACATGGAGTAGATCAGCTGCTCCTCAGCCATTGCTCATCGCCAAGTGCTCTCATCTTTTGTGTCAGCTGAGATCGTGGAGCCTTTTCGTGCTACTTGTTCGTTTTACTTGTAACAGGCAGTTATGAGAATTGTTGCTTGAAAATGTCTTGAATTTTACTAGTCTCTATGGGTCTTGGTGTGTGTGGTGTGTGTACATGCTCATGTGAGTCTGTATGCTGACACATGAGATTGTGTGTCCCCTCGAGTGCTCTCCACCTAATCTTTTGAAGCAGGGTCTCCCAGTGAACCTGAAGCTTGTTGGTTTGGCCAGGCTTGCTAACCACTGAACTCTAGAGATGGCCTTGCTTTGGCCTCTAACCACCCCCTCCCCCACTGTGTTGCTGCTGCTGCTCTTGTTGTTTTAAAATAGGGTCTAACTATGAAGTCCTAGGTGGCCTGGAACTTTCTTTGTAGACCAGACTGGCCTCAACTCATACAGATCCACCTTCTTCTGGCATTAAGAGTATGTCTAACCATGCCTGGCTTTTGTGTACACTGGCAATCCAAATGCAGATCTTCATGGTTGTATAGAGGCACATTACCAACTGAGCCTTCTTCTCACCCAGATTTTAATTTGTTATAACATTCAAAATGGCGTAGGTCTTCTTTCTTAAGATACAGGGTCTCACTATGCAGCCCTGTCTGTCCTGAAACTCTCTAGGTAGCTCAGTCTGTTCTGGACTCACAGAGATGCATCCACCTGCCTCTGCTTCTTAAATCGTGATTAAAGGCATGTGCTGCCATACCCAGCCCAACAGTGTTCTTTGTTAACAGACAACATCAGCAAATGGTGTTCTCGAGTGTGCCTCAAAGAATACTGCTGTGTCCCGACATACTCTTTGACCTGGTGGGTTTTAGACAGCGTCTCTGCCTCTGGCTCAGGCTGGCCTGGAACTCATTGTGTCCCAGACTCACCTTGAATTCATAGCAGACCTCCTGCCTGCAGTGTGCTAAGATTTATAAGCATAAGCCACCACACCCACCTAATATTAGTTCTTATATTTATGATTTATTGTGTGTTGGAGAGTAGAAGGGTGCTGTGTGTCCTGACATAGAGGTCAGGGGATGCGGGTGGTCATGTCAGGAGTAGCAGGTGGCAACTGAAGTTCAAAGTGTCAGCCCACCAGGAAGAATCCCCTGATAGTCTCCAATAGACAAGGCCCCAAGACCCCAGACCCCAGAATTTCTTTTGCCCCTGCTGTGCCTTTCCATGTTTGCTACCAGGATCTTTCTCTGGTATCTGGCATGGTGTGAATGGAAGTGGGGAGACCCCAACTGTCTGTAATGTAGTGTGTTTATCTCATGGAAACATCCTGTTCTGGGCATTTTTACCTGTGCATTACTGTGAAGATAATTTCTTCCTAGCTGATAATAATACTGTCTAATTGACAATAGTGTTAGTTTATACAGAGTATTGGTGAATAAAAATAAATGCAAGGAAGTGTTACACAGCCAAGGCCTATGAGTTTCACCTAAGGAGCTGCATAGATTGTAACTCAAGTTAATGATTAAGGAAAACAATTGAAGCTGGGCAGTGGTAGTGCACACCTTTAATCCCAGCACTCGGGAGGCAGAGGCAGGCGGATCTCTGTGAGTTCGAGCCAGCCTGGTCTATAAGAGCTAGTTCCAGGACAGGCTCCAAAGCCACAGAGAAACCCTGTCTCGAAAAAAGCAAAAGAAAAAAGAAAAACAATTGAGTCCCCAGGAGCCAGACTGGCTCTAATTCTCTTAATGCTGAGAGATGCAGTCACAGGCTTCGGTGTGCACCATTAGCTGAAACAAAACCTTAACTCCAGGTTGGATCAGATGTTTTGATAATAGCTTCAAGATGAAAAGCCTTGGAGTTCACAAGGACGCATAGCTGAGGTCAAAAATGCAAAGCAGCCCAGTTGTTACTAGCTGACGACTTTCCTTGCTATGGTTGGCTAATGACCAAAGGTGGTGACTAATTCCTTACACCTGTTTCTTCAGTCTCCTGCTAGAGAAAATTATGTGCCCTAAAGATTTAAAGTAGAGCTGAGTGATTCTTTTTCATGTATAAACGTTTAGGTTTGTGATTCCTTTAAGATTTCTTGTAAGATTGCCTTTCAAGATAAGTAATAAAGTGATTGGCCCTTTCTTTGTAACTGCAAAACCTAGCCATCCAGTAAAAGACCTGACTGAGAAGAATAGCTTACTTGCCACATGGTTAATCTATAACAAGTTGCTTGGGTATGAATGTATATGGGATGTTGGGATAATTTGTTTTTCACCTGTAATATGTAAAATGTTTAATTATGTAAGGGATATGGAAAACATACTATCTTTTTACTATTTTGTATCTATTATAATCATTCACTTAAAAAAGAGAATGTAACCACACTGTAATTTTTTTTATTGCCTGAAAGATTTTGCTGGGGTATATAAGCTGTAAGGATAAGAATAAAGATAGAGTTAAAATGGGCTAGAAGGAAAACATCAAGAATGAAAGAGTTAGAAGGAACTAGAAGGAAAATATCAAGAAAGAGAAATCACCAGGAAAATCAAGAAAGAGAATGCAGAAGAAGACTAAGGAAACCTTCAAGGGAGAATGTGAGTGTCTTTTCCCTAGCCCCTGATGGAAAAGTCCAGTGTGCGCTGACGCTGTGGGTTCCTTTGAGCCCATGCCATCTGGAGGCTTCCCTGCCCCACCAGCAGGGTTCTCTCTTCCCACAGAATGGGCCAGAGGATCAGGTTTGGGTTGTCGGGCTTGGGAAGTTCTTTTCCTTGTGAAGCCAGCTTGCCAGTCCCCAGCTGAGTTTTTAAAAAGATATTTTTGGTCACATGTTTTCAAGAACTACTGATTTCACATGACTTAACAGATTTTGGTGGTGGTGGTATAGTCAGGTTTCGCAGGCACTTCACTCTGGCAGTGTCTCCGGGATATTCCAGGTTGCAGATCTGAAGGGACTGCATGGAGCTCTTCTCCCATCTCTTACTTTTTCTGCAATCTCTTGAGGTTAACAACAATAATAGTGTTACTGGTAGTGGTGAGTGGTGGCCAGCCACATGCCTGCTTCATTCTGAGCACGCTGCCTGCATTTCCTCATTTTCACTCCTGTAAGGCTGTGAACCTGGGCTTTACTAGTTCTGTTTTACAGAAGTGGCTACTGACCTATAGACTTTGGGAAGCCGCAGTTGTGTATTACCGTGTCAGACTGTCCCTCCTTGGAGCCATGGTGTTCCAAAACCTGAGAACGTTGCATGACTTTAGGACAGGGAAGCAGGGAAGGAAGGGGTGTCACCCTGGGCTTCTTGACTTGGGAAGACTGGTGGCT
The DNA here is from genome assembly GCF_014885135.2 of Alexandromys fortis. Lineage (NCBI taxonomy): Eukaryota > Metazoa > Chordata > Mammalia > Rodentia > Cricetidae > Alexandromys > Alexandromys fortis. The sequence goes on along the minus strand of NW_026067893.1, from coordinate 4,325,531 downwards.
CTCGAGCTATGGTACTGTGTACAGCAGTTTTGAGGGCAAAGATTTCTCTAGGGAAGGAGTGTTTTATTGCCAAAGGAGTCTATTGTCCAAATTGTTTTTAAAAGATCATTCCTTTGGGGGCTGGAGAGATGACCCAGTGGTTAAGAGCACTTGTTCTTACAGAGGGCCTGGTTTCCATTCCCACATCCACATAGCAATTCACAACCATCTGTAATTCCAGTTCCAGGAGATCTGATGACCTCCTCTGATCTCTGTGGGTACCAGACACACACATGTGCTTATACATGTGTGCAGGCAAACATACACACGTAAAATAAATCTTTTTTAATCCTTTTTTTGACTACTGATGGGTCAGTTATTTTTAACTTTCTAGTCTAGGTAGCAGGTATCTAAAATGCTTTTAAAATTATTTTCTTCTGCTATATTCTACCCAGAATAGACATACAGAGAAATAGAGGGAAGTAGCAAGCATCTTCATTTTTCTATGTGTGTGATGTTTTGCCTGCACATATGCCTGTGCACTGTGTGTGCAGTGCCCTCTAAGGCGGGAGGAGACTAGTTAGCTAGCTGTGAGCTGCCATGTGGGTGCTGGTCGTTGAGTCCAGTCCTCTGGAAGAGCAGCCAGCACTCTTAACTGCTGAATCATCTCTCCAGCCCCATTTCTTAATTTTTAGATAGAAATACTGAAATGCTATGTTATTTATTTTTAAAAATTCCAGCATTAAATGCAGTTTTTAAAATTATCTATTTGGAGGATGTTACTTAGAAGTTGCTTTTTATTGTGAAAAAAAAAAAATGGTCTCACAACTATCTTGTCTTTTAGGACCTAATCCTGGAAGAAAAGACGGAATGTTTTCAGAGTCATCTTTTAATTCTCCACAGGGTGTAGCTATCGTGAATAATGCCATCTATGTGGCCGATACTGAAAACCACCTTATAAGAAAGGTAATTTTCAATTTATTTATTTATTTATTTATTAAAGATTTCTGTCTCCTCCCCGTCACCGCCTCACATTTCCCTCCCCCTCCCCCAATCAACTCCCCCTCTCTCACCAGCCAGAAGAGCAGTCAGGGTTCCCTGCCCTGTGGGGAGTCCAAGGACCTCCCACCTCCTTCCAGGTCTAGTTAGGTGAACAACCAAACAGCCTAGGCTCCCACACAGCTAGTATGTGCAGTAGGATCAAAACCCAGTGCCATTGTTCTTGACTTCTCAGCAGTCCTCATTGTCTGCTATAGTCAGCGAGCCCAGTTTTATCCCATGCTTTTTCAGAGGTAATTTTCAATTTTAAGTTAAAATTTTAATAGTTCCAGTCAAGAAACTCTGATGTTGATCAGATGTCCAGGGTCATTGTTGGTTAGCAAGTATTTACCCAGACTGTATAATAATATCCACTGTGAGGTATATCTTGATAAAAAGCAGTGCATTTTCTTTGCTACTGAGTAGGATTTGGCCTATTAAAATGTTCAGTAGATATTTTTTATTAACAAGTTATACATACATTTAGTGAAACATTTTGCATGTATTTATTTTTATAAATATACATTGTGACTTAAAGAACTAAAGTGGAGTTTTTAAGTCTAGGAAACTCTTTCTAGACATTTGAATATGCTAATATATTATTGATATAGTTAGGGGAATATTTATTATTTATTACATTCCCTTTTTAGGCAGGTCTTTGTTAATATCATTGTGCAAAGGTTGCAGGAAAAATGATGTGGTTTTAATTACTGAGCTCTTCTGAATAATTGCGGAGTTATCCTGTGGTTCTGTCATAGCTGTCTGGTCTTTCTGGGAAGTGGTGAGAGGACGAGTCAGCACGCAGAAGTGCTTGTCCTGAGTTAGCTGTGCCCATTCCCTGCTCCACAGCTTGGTGATTTCCAAGTACTGCACGGGATGCTATTCAAATGCTTGTTTATTAAAGTGGTATAATCACAAAAATGGTGGGTCTCCTAAAGTCCGTACATTGTGTCACAGGACAATGTCTGTGAAGACAGGAAAAGTAACAGTTACTGCATTTTAATTTGAAGACCTCGTTTGCAGATGTCTTCTAAGTTTATTACCCTCTTACAGTCTCTCACACAAACATCGCTCTTTTGTCTAGAACAATTTCTTGATTAACCTATAGGGTTGTTTGGGTGTTGTTTTTGTTGTTGTTTGTTTGTTTATTTTGGTTTTTTGAAACAAGGTTTCTCTGTAAGAACCCGGGCTGTCCTGGAACTCACTCTGTAGACCAGGCTGTCCTGGAACTCAGAGATCCGCCTGCCTTTGCCTTCCGAATGCTCGGGTTAAAGGCATGCGCCACCGCCGCCTGGCCAATTTACAGATTATGTTGCCTTTTCACACGTCCCTTGCCATTCCCTCACACAAGCAAACCATAGACAGCCATTTTGATATGCTTTTCTGCATGGGACCCTGTGCTGGTGATTGTCTTAATGACTTATTGTGCAAACATCAAAAAGACCACCCAAGTAAGTTAGAACTCACTAGTTTGTAATCAGTTTAACAGGTTTTGTAGTCATAACTTTAAGCTGTTTTAGAATTTTTCAGCTCCCAATTAAGAATTGTCACACAAAGATAATTGCCATCCCCAGTGCTAGGATCAACTTTCTGTCTCCTGATAGGCCCTTCCTGACCTCTCACACAGTAGAATTCTGTGAGGGATGGTTTCCTCTTCAGTCTTGCTTGATGTTGTACAGTTCCTCCATGAGGTAGCATGTTGGGACTTCATTCCCTTCTATTACTAGGAAATGGGAGGAATAATTGTGTATATGTAAGGGACAAGTCTGCTGTAATTACTCTTTAAAACACTGTGTTTCGAATATTTTGTGTGTTCTATTAGAATTATTCACGTATTGAAAGCAAAGTAACATGTATTGAATAAAGGCTTACTCAATTTTTTATAGATCGACCTAGACGCTGAGAAGGTGAGCACTGTAGCTGGCATTGGCATTCAAGGGACAGATACAGAGGGGGGAGAGAGAGGAGAGAAGCAGCCCATCAGCTCCCCTTGGGATGTCGTGGTCGGAACCTCAGGTACAGTCCCAAACAAAGCAAAACGAGACATGAAAAGTCTACAAAAGAATGGTTGAGTTTGTCTTGATTACCTACTGCTAGGCCTGGGGCCCATCCTAAAGTGTGGTTTGTATACCCAGTGAGACTCCATTGGAGAAAACTGTTTTCTTTAGCAAGCAAGCTTCAGTTGGAGATAGCGTCCTGCTTAGCGGTGGGCGCTCCATATCCATTTCCCCATCTGTCTTGAACTAATATGGGCCCTGTACTGCCATTTTCTCAGAATTCATCTGTCCAACATCTGTCCTGTTGTGTCTGGAGGACCCTCCTTCCTTGGAGGCTTCCACCCCCCTAGTCCTTAAAAGCTTTCCAATTCCTCTTATACAGAGATCCCTGGGGCCACAGGGAGGCTTTCAGAAAGATTTCCCGGTTAGGACCGAGTGCTCCAAAGTCTCCCACTGCATTGTCCAGGGTTAGTTCCTGGCTCCTGTAGGAGGAAGCTCCTCTATGAGAAGATTCTTACACTATCTCATTTCAGGTTAATGAGGTAATATTTACAAATGCAAATTTTGTTCTTACTATGTAAAACTGTGATTTCTGATAAGTGCGTATACTCATGTCACTATGACCACAGTCAAGATAAGGGGTGCTGCATCATCCCAGAAAAGTTCTCTCATACCATTTGCTCTGTCTCCCCACGTCACCACGCCCAGTCTAGCCACTGGCAGCAGTGGTCCGTGCTTCCTCAATACAGCGCTCTGTGTCTGCTTCTCCACTGAGCTAACACTGCCAAGGTCTTGCCTGCTCTGGTTTGCTGTTTGTTGTTGAGAAGCAGTGCAGTGCGTGGCTCCTCACAGGCCCTTTGGTGGCTCTGGTTGCTGGGAGCTGTAATACACTAACCCGTTCACTAACATTTGTGGTTCCTATTGTTTGTGGTCATGATGCATTTGCTTCTCTTGGGTAGATGCCTAGAAGTGAAATTGATTGCTGTTGTTTTCCAAAGTGGCTGTTTTCTTCAGTCCCAAGTGTGTGCTTAAAGCTCTTTCCTCTGCCTGTAGGACTTTGCTTAAATTTCTCTTAACACAGCTGTGCTGATTTCTTGTGTTTTTCTGAGCTGAGAAAATGGTTAGCCTTCATTTCAGAAGGTAGTTCTACTTCACAGGTAAGTGTGGGCTGAGCTTGCATAGTTACTGAGCAATTTGCTCTACTTTTTGCACTTGGTCTTTTGTTTGTAAGATGTGTGTTTTCTCTGTTTTGAGGCCTCTGCTTTTGGTTTTCAGCAGGTTGGCTGTTAATCCTGAGTTAACCCACCTGGACTGCTGTGGTGTGATGCCTTCCTTTTCAGTAGTTTGGTGTCCTTGATTCTTTTCTAGGAATCCTGCTATCTCTGCACATCCTCACTTTGTGTTCCTTTCTGACTTGGTAGACATGCAGCTGCTCAGGTCAGATGCCTTGGCCCTCTGTCCCAGAGCCTTTGCACCTTCCCTTCCTTTCTCCTTGTTTAGGTGACTTTGCTTGTCTGTCTGCAGGACTGCCTGTCAGCTGATGGCCCTGTTTTGAAGGGTTCTTCATTTCTAGTACCATGCATTAAAGAGAAACAGTTTGCTCTGCTGTTGGTTCTACAGAAAACTCCCATCCTTTAGGACCGCTGGCTCCCTTTCCAGTCCTTAGCAGACTTAAGTCAGAGTCTCAGAACAACTCTTGTGAATTTAATTCATTGTTTTTTGTGCCTGAAAAATGGATGTTGTGGTCATCCACATCTCCTCCTCTTCCTCCTCTTCTGGCTTTCATGTTTGTCTCCTGTCATATTTGACTAGAACTATAAAGGCTGCGATAAATAGTGCTTGTGTCATCATGGGGAACTACGTTTGGACGGAAGCTGTACTTGGCGGGTTTATAGCTGAGATTACTACTTGCCCTGGAGCCACCCAGGTCTTCTGGGTGGGCTGTTGGGTGGTGCCAGTGTGGGAAGTGGGGTTCTAGCGACCTGGGGGTCTTATTGATGGCATTCTTTTCCCTCAGTGTTGTGTTCTGTCATCCCATGACACAGAGCCACATAGTGGTGCTCTCTGTACGCTTGCATCCCCAGAGCAGTCTTCTGGATTGGCTCTGGACTTGGCTGTCCTCGCTGCTGCGCAGTGTTGGAAAGACCATCAGCACAGCTGGGGAAAGAGGTGTGCGCTGCTGCTCCTTCCTCCTTCATGACTCCACCGTGCTTGTGGCTGGCAGAGTCCTCCACTTTGCTTTTTACTAGGAGGCTTCAGAACTGTGGAGACAGATCTGTTTATACTACAGATTCTACAAGGCCAGCAGGAGGATGCTGGCCACCGTAGCTTAAAATAAGGCAGAATTTTTCAAAACTGGACTTTGGATTTATTTTTTCAAATTTCTTTTATTGACTCTATTCCTATTTTTTAAACTGTTTTAGTATAATCTTTGTTGATAATTAGTGTTTTTAAAAAGGTTTTAAAAACCTTAGAAGGGGTCAACTAGCTTCACATCGTGGAGTAAAAACCTGCAGGTAAAGCTGAGCATCTCGTGGATAAAAACTCCCCTAAATAGAGGGGCTGAGGTGTCCACGGGTGCTGGAAAGATGCCAGCAAAGAGACAGAGCACAAGTTCCCGTCCAGAATGCTTTCTTCTGCCAGCACCAACGAGGTAGATCGCCAATGAACTCAAGCTCCGGATCTGGCTGTGCAAGTTTTTAAAGCATTACTTAACCTCTCTGAGTTTCAGTTCCTTCATAAAGGAAGATGATGACAGAAGGATTCCCCAAGCTCAGCGCCTGTGCCAGAATGCATTCTCATGGTTATTTTTATCCCCTCACCGATTGGTGTTTCTCAGAAACTCCAGAAGACCAGACCATAAGCTGACACAGCCTGTACATTTGTGTCTACCTCACTGTTGGAACTTGTAAAGGAAACCAGTGTGCAGGCCAAGAACAGACAGTTCCCAAACTTTCTGACAGGTGCACTTTGACCTTTCGTGTGTAGTGAACCACCTGAGCTGACCTGCCCTAGTTAGAGACCCAGACTACAGAGACCGCATTGATCCTTCTGGCAGGTGTGCTCCAGCAGAGCGCTCCTTTGCAAAGCTCCTGTGTAGGCTTTAGTCGAAAGACTCCAAAGTTGAAAGTAAACTTTGCCTGACTCACCCATCCTAACGTTTCATCTCTCCTGCGCCATGTTTCTCTTTTGGTTTGTTTGGGCAGAGTGTTGCTTGTGTGGCACAGTCTGGCCTAGAATTGACTGTGTCCCGAACCCTGTGATTTTCCTGCCTTGGCTTCTTGAGTGCTGGGATTACAAGTATGCTCCACACACCCAGCGAGACAGGCGGGGCCAGTGTTAGGTGTGAGCAGAGTGACAGGTCAGCTCAGATGTCGTTCTGGAGTTGCCCCGATGGTGCCTTAGGCTCAAACTGATCCAATTCCTCATCCATTTTAAATGAAGAGCCAACAGAATGTGCTAGTGAATTGTGTGGCCTGTGAGAAAAAGTATCAAGGAGGGTGACGTCAGGACTCACAACCCAAGAAGCAAGATGGGAAGCCGAGTTGTTCATGGTGGTCCTGTAATGGTGGTTGGTGAAGAGGGCACATGCATACTTGTGCAATGTTGTTGGCCCCGTTACAATCACGCACCGACAGTGTGCAGGTAGTTTATTCTCTGAGCGCATCCCTAATCTTGTTGAACTCACTTACAGTTCTAATCCTGTCACCTGCTGATACTTGCAGTTCCACTGAAAATATTTGCATTTTTCCTTTTGTTTTGCACGCTAGGCCTTCATCTGATGTTATATAGAGGTAATGATAAGACTTTTGTTTATCTCATTTCTGTTGGCAAGGATGTGTTCATAGAGTTTTCTTCATTAACTGTGATGGTTGCTATCAAGTCTTTTGAAAGTATTCTTTATCCAATTAAATGGGTTATCTGTGGATCTTAGTTTCCTCAGGGTTTTTAAAACTAGAACCATTAAAAGGTACTGAGAGACTGTATTTTCATCTATAGCTTGAGAAGTCTCAGCCCTGTGAGACACTAAGCCTAGCTCCATTGTAAATTATCTGAAAAAAAAAAAAAAAAGCAAAGTGAAATCACAGGTGTGTAATTCAGCTACACTTACATGTCTTTAACATTTAAAAAAGAAATAGAAGTGATTTATAATAAAATAAGGATTCATTCTGTGACTGCTCCAGCCTGGCCTTGGTTACCATACAAGGTAATGTCTGTCTCTGTGTAAAGCTGGCTTTAGAGTGAGATTTCATCCCCTTCAGTGTGCTGATCTTGGAGGAAGCAGCACAGGTTTGCATTGATAGCAGACTTGTTAATTAGAGACAAATTATTAGCAGTATTAGAAAGATCAGCCTTCATTAGAATAACTTCAGGGCTTCTGCAAAAATGAGAACATTTTTCTGCTGTTGACCAGGGGAAAGGTTACTTACTCAGTAAGTGTTTGCCGAGAATCTGCTATGAGAAGCCACTGTTTTAGTTGTTGGCAGTGAGGCTGAATGAAGCAAAGCTTCTTCCCTCTTTGAAGTGCTGAATGGAGGAGAGCAGCAAGCAAGCTGCACATAGGATGGTGACAAGCACCACAGGAAACAGTGATGCAGGGTAATAGGTCAGATGTGTGTGTACACATGTGCATGCATGCGTGCTCGCCACAAGTTCACTCACGAACAAGCTGTGTTGGGTAGGGAAGCAAGAAAGAAGTCTTGAGTTCCATGCTAGGGGCTGAAGGTGAAAGTCCTAGGAGGAGGGAAGAGGAACAAAGTTGGTGTAGGAGCTGAGCAGATGTGCAGTGCCCAGCATGTGCGGTCCTGTGTAGGAGCTGAGCAGATGTTGTGTGGTGCCCAGCATGTGCGGTCCTGTGTAGGAGCTGAGCAGATGTTGTGTGGTGCCCAGCATGTGCCGGTCCTGTGTAGGAGCTGAGCAGATGTTGTGTGGTGCCCAGCATGTGTCGGTCCTGTGTAGGAGCTGAGCAGATGTGTGGTGCCCAGCATGTGCCAGTCCTGTGGTGGTACTTAACTTCCAGAGCCTCTGCCCATCGTCCAGGTCATCTTTTGAGATGGGCAGTCATAGCATCGCAGAAATTTCAGCCAGTATTCAGCCATGGGAGCAATGCTTGTTTCAGAGGCTATCACAACTCGAGGTGCATAATTTAGATCCATTAAGAGAATTAGGAGGGCTTCAGACTCTAACTGTCTACGGTTCTTTGTGTGTTAGTCTAATATGTTACTGGATAAATACAGGCTGTGGAGTATCATGAGTGGGGAACATTACTGATTATGTAAAGTATTATTCATTTCTGCCTTTTATTTCTATTTCTTACTGAAGCTTTTATTGTATTTTGTTATTCATTTCCTTAGTTAATAATGCCACTATCTAATCAGGAGCGTGAACTCATTGTCATTGATCAATGTGATGAGTTTATAGTCGTAGATTTGGGCCAGCTTTAGCACAAGTGAGCAGTTGTAAACTGAGTGCTTTGTCGGGTGTCGTCTGTTGTGGGACAGCAGCAGTCAAACTCCTGTGGGAGACATTGTGTTGGACTCTAGGATGTGTGGCCTTGTAGATGCAATAGTGCTTGCCTAATGCAGCATGCTGTAGAGGTAAGAGCCAGTGCATGGAATAATGGTCATGGCTGACATTTGAGTATTGTTGCCTGTAGGCACTTTTCATCCAAATGTCATCATATCTGAAATAATGGAATATTTTATTAGCTTAGATGACAGTCATTTTAGTAGTCCCAGAGAGTAGTAGATCTAGAATAACTGAAGGAGCAGTGTGATGTGTAAAACATTAGTTGTGCACGTTTTTGATCTGGTTTTAACGTGATAAAGCAGAGACTGAGTCCCCATAATACACGGACATTAGTGTGTCCGTTCTTACACTCGCATCTGCAGGCGTGACTGTGTGAAGGAGGTAAACTGAGATACTTTCTATCGTAGCAGCTAAGAACAGGGAACATCAGCACATCAGAGCTGAGGCATAGATTTTTCTCTCGGCCTGGCTTGGGCCCAGAGTTCAGTTCCTTCCTGTACTGGCCGCTGGCCTGACCTGCTGCCCTCTCTGTGCATGGTTGCTCTTCTGGAGTTGGGCTTTCTAATGAGAAAACCGTAATGAGTTTGGGGAAGCACTTGACATTGTAGCATCTGTAATTATTTGAGAACCATCATTATTGTGGGTTGTCTTTGTTGTTACTAAACTAAAAGATGCTTAAAAATTATTACTAATTAAGGAAGAAATACCCTTCTCATCACAAAATACTTGAAGTTAAAGAGATTACAAATAAAATAACTTTCTATAAGATAATGTGTTGCCAGACTTCTTTAGTTAAAATGTCTGTTATTTCAGAATACCTCCTAGTTAAATTAAATGGGTTAACTGAATTAATCTGAGAAGTAGAACTTTGCTCCTTTCTAATGAGTGTTACGTCATTCAGTGTCTGGAGTAGAACGGAGAAAGCAGTGCAGTCAGCAGCTGTACTGTAATGCATTGTCCTCTTGGTCTGATAAGCCAAGGCTGAGAGGTGGCTCAGTTGCTAAAGGGTTTGCCATGTGGTGTGAGGATCTGAACTCGTCTGCAGCACCCACATAGAAGCCCGGCCACTGAGGCATGTCCCTATCGTTCCAGCACTGGGAGACTGAGACAGGAGGATACTTTGGGCTTCCCAGTAGTCAGCCATAGCAAGCTCCTGGTTCAGTGAGTGCCTGTCTACTAAGGGAAGGAAATAGAGCGTGACTGAAGAAGACTCAACATTGACCCCTAGCCTCTATGTTCACATGCGTGCACTTTCCCACAGACACTCCCATAAATTCTATAACCAACTAGACAAATGGATTTTTAAATGACTGTTGTACTTTGTGTCTAAATGTCAAATCTCATATGGTCATAAAAGACACATTCCTTATACTTTTTGTTGTCATTTTGTTTTAACAGAGAGTCTCCACTTTGTAGCCCAGGCTTGCCTAGGACTCGTTGTGCAGTCTTAACAGGCTTCCAGCTTGAGCTGTTCCCCTCTGGCCCCGGGCTCTGGGCTGCAGACTTGTGCCACTGCCCTGCTCTGGAAAGCATCTTTTCTTGCATAGAAATTGCAGGGGTTTCTTACATAATATCAGCGTACTTTTTTGTGTCACAAAGTTTTGTTTATGAATCAGTGTTTAAAAGCATTGTTTCCAGAGGTACAGGTTGACATTCTGCTATTAAGAATGTGTGGATTTGATTGAAGGAAATGGAAATGCTAATGGCTTCGATTTTGTCATTACAGTTTATAAACATGTATTGAATTATCACCCTGTACTGCATTTAATTAAAAACCATTACAACTTTGAGTTCTGGTGAAAGTGTTGCAGGTGAGAGGATGGATCTGTAGACCGATCTCTCACTAAGGAGCGTTTTCCAAAACAGCTGACTTAAAAATTAGTATCAGCCATTGAATTTCCATTTCTGAGAAGTGTTATACTAATCTGATAGATATATAATACATGCAACGTACTTTTTTGAAGGTTCAGAGGTCCAAAGAAATAACATCCTGTGGATAGCCATGGCTGGGACTCATCAAATATGGGCACTCCTCCTGGACTCTGGCTCCCTGCCAAAGAGAAGGTAGGTGGCTACTGTGCCTCTTCGGGGTCCTTCGGTTGCCCTTTACCAGGTCATCATCCTCATAACACCTGCTGTTGTACTTGTCAGCATGTGCTGGCCACACACTGTAGGAAAGCTTGGAGCAGGGTTTCTTGCTCACTCATGTAGAGTCCCTGGGGAGCACTGGTCCCCAGGCTGAGGAAGCAGCTGCTGAGAGGGGGAGGCAGTGAGTCACTAACTGGCTCCCGAAGCTGCTGCTCAGAAATAACATACATCACTTGGACTTGTATTTCATCAGCCATGGTTAAGCTTTGTGGCTGCATCTAATTCCTAAGAGCCTAGGGGAGGCCTTTCTTCCAAGTGCCTAGAGAGAGAACTAGAAATGATTAGGTGGGGCTTTAATTCTTTGCCACAGAACAAGTGTCTGTGGTCACTCCTTCAGGTGGCTGAGTGCTGCATGGTTACTGCTCAGACATAGTCAGGCCTGAAACGGAATCCCAGCTGCTACTTACTGTGTAAGCATATGCGAGCCCCTTTAGCTCTCTGTCATTTTCTGTCACCGCATGTTCTTGGGTCACCTCATGGGATTGCTGCCACTGTTGGGCCTGTGAGGATGGGAGGCAGTATCTCTCCACTGTCTCTTACTTCTCTCTCACCTCTCTTCTCTTGGTTCACACTTATCTTTAACTTGTTCTTCTTACTAGACTGCCTTGTAAAGAAATCAGTCTTGCCCCATTATGGTTGTGTGTCTAGTACAGAACAGCTCAGTAAGAGCTTTAGAGTAAGAAAACAGGTGAAAGTCCTGGTGAGGTTTCTATTGGGATAAACATCATGCCCAGAAGCAGCTTGGGGAGGAGAGGGTTATTTCAGCTGACAGGCTAGTCCCTCCTGGAGGAGCCTGAGGAAGGAACATAACAGTGGCCATTAGGAAATACTGCTTACTGCCTTGCCCAGTTTTCCTTCTTATACACCTCAGTACCATGTGTCCTGGAGTGGCATTACCCACAATGGGCCCTTTCATAATAGTAATCAGTCAAGAAAATGACCCATAAGTTTGACCACATGGCAGTCTGATGGAAGAGTTTTCTCAACTGAAGTTCCTCCTCCTCTGTAACGTGAAGGAGCAGGCTTGTTGGGGTTTCTGTCCTGCCTTGTTCCCACAGCTAATAGCCCCAAAGAAAATCACACAGAGATCTCCATAAGTTATAAAACTGATTGGCCCATTAGTTTAGGCTTCTTATTAGCTCTTGTAGCTTATGTTAACCCATTATTCTAGTATATGTTAGCCACGTGGCTCGGTACCTTTTTGAGCGGGTAGATCACATCCTGCTTCTTCTATGGTCTGGACAGGATTGGGGAGGAATGGACTTCCTCCTTCCCAGCATTCTCCTGTTCTCCTTCTCCCGCCTCTACTTCCTTTCTGGTTGACCTGCCTATACTTCCTGCCTGGCCAAGCAGTGTTTATTTAAAACATGATTGATAGAATACAGACAATTCTTCCATACCACTTCCCCCTCTTTTTTTTTTTTAAACAAAGGAAAATATCCATAGTTCATTTTTTGAGAATGTGGGTGTAGTATTCCAGGCTACTTCTGGCTAGTTGGGGGCGCTGATAAATCTTATGGGGACCTAAAGAAAATTTAAAGTTATGATCAAGTCCTGACTGGAGTATCTTGTGAGGCTTGATCATTTCAGGCAGCATCTTGAATCTGTTCTGGATGTAGAACTCAGACATCTGGGCCATCTGTTCCTACAGGAGATTTCTCAGGTGGTCTTCTGTGATCAAACCTGATTTTTCTTAATTCAGAATGAATCCACAGTCTTTCGTTTTCTGTGGAAACAAAAGCAAAATCTCTTCTCCAAAGTAACATACCTCTTGACTTCAATTTTGAAGTCAAGGTATTTTCAAAATACCTATTTTGGATTAATTCAGCAGCATTTATAAGCAAATATCTTTTAGCAGCTGTTGCTCCTTCCTCAGCATTCAAAAAATTCAAACAGAGCATAACATACAGTATCAAAATTCTCTGTGTGTTTTCCATCTTTATGCAGCTTTACTTTAATCTCTATTTCTTTTATTTTTACTTTTACTGTTTGAGACAGGTTCTCTGTATATCTTTGGCTATCCTGGACTTCCCTCTGTAGATCAGGCTGTCCTTGAACTCATAGAGATCCTCCTGTTTCTGCCTCCCAAGTGCTGGGATTAAAAGTGTGTACCACCACACCCAACTACTCTCTTTCTTTTTTATTTTAAGGACTTTAACCTTTTTTTCAAGCCTGCATATATGTTTAACACATTGTAAACCATTTAGAGGTTTGTTTGTTATTTTTTATTCTCTCTCTTCAATTGATCCGTAGTCAGACAGCCTGCCTGAAAGAGTCAGAGTTTGCCCTGGCAGGATGGCCCAGAAAGCTGGCGTTTTAAAACAGCACGGCCTTTTTCTTGCTAACGGCTGAAAACCGAAAAGCATTTCATCAACACTATTTAAGTGTTCATGGCAGGACTCTTAAAAGAGCTGCAAACTGTGAGAAATGACAGAAATGGCTACCTAAATAGTCACCCAAGGTTCCTCTGCAGTGTTGGGGCATCCATCCATCTTCAGCCTGCAGGCCTAGAGTTCTGTGAAGCAGGGTTTTGAAGGACTATCCTGCCGGTTCTTGGCAAGGTTCTGTAGTCACTCCCTTTTGCATCCTGCTTGTGTCTGCAATAGAGGGAGGGGCACTTTCTTGCCCAGTAGGTTTTTTTTTTTTTTTTTTTTTTTTTTTTTTTTTTTTTTTTTTTTTTTTTTTTTTTTTTTTTTTTTTTTTTTTTGCCACAAACAAAGTAAACTCCATGAAGAGTTTCTTCCATGCCCATCATTTTCTCCAAAGTAGATTCGTGCTGCCAGGAGCAGACATGTCTCATTGTCATAAAAGAAGGGACCTATGTTATTGAAACATCTTAAATGACATATTCTGTAGACCTCTGAAGTATTTGAAGACCTATTTAAAATATCTCTGTTTAACCTTGAAAACATAATTAATATAGATACAAGGGGTATTTTTGTTTTTTGTTACTGTTGTTGTTGTTTGATCAGGACAGGGTTTCTCTGTATAGTCCTGGCTGTCCTGAAACTCGCTCTGTAAACTAGGCTGGTCTCAAGCTCAGAGAGATCCATCTCCCTCTGACTCCCAAGTGCCGGGATTAAAGGCTCCACACTGGGCTCATCACCATTATCTTTATTAATAGAAAGGGATAGCTGTCTAGCAATAAAGATCTCAGATGTCTAGGGGTGGGTGTAGAACACAGTTGTGGAATGTTTTATGACAGTCATGCATCTAGAACAGTGATTCTCTACTTGTGGGTCATGACCCCTTTGGGTCCAATAACCTTTTCACGGGGTTCGTCTAAGACCATTGGAAAACACAGATATTTACCATGATTCATAACAATAGCAAAATAGAGTTATGAACTAACACTGAAAGTAATTTTATGGTTGGGGGTTATCACAGCATGAGGAACTATATTAAAGGGAAGATGCATGAAGACTATTGAGAACCACTGATCTAAAACATTTCTGCTAGGTACCATATTAGGCAATAGAGATGAAATGATACGCTCTTTGGTAAAGCTGAAATGAAGACATATTCAGCCTCAGAAGAATTAGATCAGTAAACAGTGAAAACTGGAGAAATCCTGTGTCGTTAGAACCTCTGCAGCAGGTTCTGAAGTACCCTGGAGGCTGCTGCAGTGGAGGTCTTCTGAGCCACCACTCATGCCATGATGTCAGGACAAAGGTTGTCACACCTGGAGTCCTTTAAGAGACTGGAGCATTCCAGAAGCTGATGAAGCTGAGAAGTGACTTGGTTAGATCTGTATTCTTGAGAGAACCCTTCTAGTATTCAGAGTGGAACAAGGTGTGACTCAGGAGGCTATAGCTGTCTTCCAGACCAGAGACAATAGTGATGTGAACACTGTGGTCACCAGTGATACATGAGGTGTGACTATCCCAGCACCCACAAATGACAGCAGCAGACTATGCTGTCAGGGCTGCCTGTGTCTCCCCGTAAGAAGGGGTGTCACTATTTGTAATAGGAAAATGGTTGCTCAAGTTACATTGCCCTGCATCTTAATTTGGTTGGTGGATTACTCCAAAGTTAGTACAGCACTGCACAGACTGTGTCTAGTGCAGATTCGCAGGTAGTAGTGACCCTAACACTTTAGTGTCTCTGCTCATCCACTTCATTATCATAGCTTTCCTGTATGTTGTGACTTCCTCCCTTGCAGTGTAGGTCTTGTACATATTTCTCTGGCCATGTTTCGTGCATTCTGTGCTCTTGCCTTCCATCACCTGCTTCTGCTTGCTTTAGCATTGAGCAGGTACCAGTTCAGAGTCTGGTCACATTGGACTTCTGTGTGACGTGCCATGTTTGGAGATGGAGAACACAGTCTCTCGCTTTGCGCTTGAAGTCGGCTTCCTCTTTCTCAGTACCATGTCTCTTAATCCTTTTGGCATAAATTTAGAAATCAAGGTGTAAACTTTGTCTGCATTACAAAAGGAATCATCACAGTCTTTCTTTTCAGTTTTTTGAGACATGATCTCGGCAGCTGTTGCTCTGCGCTGCTCTCAGTAGGCTGTCCCCAGTGTGGAGAGGAGACGGTCATACAGTTGATCGTCTAGTGCAGCACAGTCGTTAAGTCGTTTCTGAAAATGGTCATGCTTGTAGAAGACACAGGCGTTTTTAAAGAAAACTATAGTCTCTTTATTAATAAATTCCCTTCTAGAACTGCTGTTCTATGAAACTAAGAAGTTAAAATAAGAATAAAATCATCTCATTATTTCATAATAACCTGATCATTATTGTTGACCCAGGGATTTAGAGGGTGACTTCAGTAGTTAGTATACTGAAGAGAAGTGAGCACTGCACAGTGGCTCACTAAGAGCATGGCTGGACAGACACAGTAGTGGACAGGCAGTCATCACTGCTTCTGTGGGTTTATTACGTTCCTTTAGTAACTTGTGGATCCCGCCTATGCTTGTCTTTCAGTGAGCTAGAGAAAGGAACCTGCCTGCGTGTTGCTGGGAGCGGCAATGAAGAGAACCGCAACAATGCCTATCCTCACAAGGCGGGGTTTGCCCAACCTTCAGGTCTCGCTCTAGCCTCAGGAGATCCCTGGAGCTGCCTCTTTGTGGCGGATAGTGAGAGCAGTACAGTGAGAACCATCTCACTCAAAGATGGAGCCGTGAAGCACCTCGTAGGAGGAGAACGAGATCCCATGGTAAAGAAGTCACTATGTGCAGTTCCCTGGATTTTGAGTTATTCATAAAATTTAGGAGGTTCATTCCTAGCCTGTCTGATAGAATGTAGTTAACCCAGAGATAGTGACTGTAAAGAAACTCAAGTGAGGCCTTGAAAAGGGACCCTGCCTGATTACATGTAATGCTGAGGCTCCCTTAGAGCATCTGATAAAGTAGCTGCTGTTGGACAGCAGAGAGACTGCTTTGGGTGTAGCGGTGGACTGGACAGAGCACCAGACTGCAGACGCTGGCCTCTGTGAGTGCCACAGCAATCAGCCCGCAGACCCTCGCTGCGCTCTCCAGTCTGTGTCACACGCCCAGCTTCCCCGTTAGCTTTACTAACACGACGACCTTAGGGTTCACTTTATCTAACAAAACACTGAAAGTTTTTAATAACTGCTGTTTCTTTCTCTTTAAAAAATACAATAAAAGAATTTATTTGCTTTTGGTGATATTGACGGAGTAGGCATCAATGTGAAGCTTCAGCATCCGCTCGGGGTTGCATGGGACGCGAAGAGGAATCTGCTCTATGTGGCAGACTCCTATAATCATAAGGTGAGTCTCAGCTGAAGACACGGGGCTTGCTTTTGACTCAGGTGCTATCTGCCAGTGCCACTCTAGTGCAGAAAGCAGCTGTAGCCCTCGGAGCCTTGTGGTGTCTGAACGGAGGAAATGCTGGCTAATTCCTGTGCCTGTGACTTAAATGTATGAACTGTGACCCATCAAAGCTGCTCGGTAAGGAAGTCAGGAAACAAGGAGACGCGTTAGGGAAAGTGTGAACAAAGGTGTTGGAGTTGCGTTTTGTTGCCACGGTAAAACTGACCAAAGGCAGTGTAAGAGGGAGATTCATCTGGCTCACACCCAGGTTAAGGCCGTCCCAGAGGGAAGTCAGGGCAGGAAGTGAAAGCAGGCCTGCTTGCTACTTGCTCACAGACCCAGGCTCACCTGACCAGGGATTGGCCCTACCCATAGTGGGGTGAGCCTCCCCATATTAATAAGCAACAGAGTCTCCTCACAGACATGCCCACTGGCTTTCCGTGATTGAAGCTCCCTTTTCTGTTGACTCTAGAGTGTGTCAGGTTGACAGTTATGCTCACGGGGGCACTAGCAGATGAAGAGTTTTGAATTGTAGCATGGTTACAGTGGCCATGAGCAGTTAAATCCATCCTGAGCACCTTTTCCTCTTCCATCTGGTTGTCTCTGCTCTTCCTGCAGAGTTCTAAATGGCAAGACTTCAGTTTAACAGAAGCAACAATCCTCAGACAGTGTTCTCAGGGAGTTGGGTTAGCTGTGTTCTCTAAGAGGCAGAAAAGGCTGTTTTTAATTCCAGAGGGGAAATCCTGAAATTAACAAGAAACTATGATACAACTAAGATTTTTTAAAGGTTTTACTAGGGATGAAACAGCTCCCTTTTGATGATATAATTCAGATGTTGGGGAAAATAGGAAATATCTACTGTTTGAAGATGTATTTATCGAGAATGCTAATAACAGCCAGGAGTCCTGGCTTACCTGGCACTGCTGTAAACAGGGCCGACTGCAAGGGAAATGTTTGTTCATTTTTCTTTAGATTAAAGTTGTGGATCCAAAAACAAAAGTCTGCTCAACGCTAGCAGGGACCGGAGATGCAAATGATGCAGCTTCCAGTTTTGCAGAGTCAGCTTTTAATGAGCCTGGAGGCTTGTGTGTCGGTGAGAGTGGTCGGCTGTTATATGTAGCGGACACTAATAATCACCAAATCAAAGTGATGGATCTGGAAGCAGAAACAGTCTCTGTGGTGAGTTATCCTAAGGCGTAGCTTAGAGGACGTGGGTGTAGGGCGACTGAGCTTTAAAGCGCTGCCGTGGCCATCTCTGATGTGCACTGGGCACGTGGAGCGCGGGAGCCCCTGTTGTGTTCAGGGACAAGCAGACCAGGGACTTGCTTTGAAGGTCTCCTGTTAGTCTTAAAATAGAAGTTTCCATCTGCTGTGAGTGGATGAGGAAAGTGTTGGATTTTGAAGAGAAATGGGTCTGTTTTTAAATGCATAGAAGTCATGACACACTGTATTTGTGTGCCATGTGGCCTTGTTTTTTTTTTGTTGTTTTGTCTTGTTTTTTTCAGTGATCCTTAGATTATTGCTGTCTGTCTGTTTCCTGTGGTAAATCCATTACCAAGTCATCTTCTGGGGGAACCTCTAGAAGTCACAGCCCCCAGCCTCTGAAAATGAGATAGACTAGTGCAGATGTGACCAAGTTCAAATTTGTCTTCAAAAAAGCAGTGTTTCCCACCGCTTTATTAATGTATCCTATTTACCTGGATGGAAGGGGGCTTTTTATTTTTATGAGGTACTTTGTTTAAAAATAAATGCCACAGAATGGCAGCAAAAGTATCACCTTTGGACCCCTCCTGGTAGTGAAGGTTAGGAGCATGTGTCATCCTCACGGTCCTTAGATTTGTACAGTGTTGCTTTAGTTTCCTGCCGTGTGTAAGCACGGGGCGCGGTTGGATTCTGCAGTCTCGGGTGATCTGACTGCTGAGGTGAACTGTTGCCCTGTGCTCTGGGGGCACTGATGTCATTGATAGAGAATGTCATGTTTCTGCCCCATATGAGGTCAGGCTCTCTCGCTTTGGTCCTAAGAGTGCTTCTGCTTCAATAACCCATCCTCTGGTCTTCTAGCTTCCCATCTTCAAGCCTGACAGTGCCGTGGTGGATGGCCCCTTCCCCAGAGAGAAACAGAAGACAGTACCCAAAGTGCCCAAGTCTGCCCCAAACATCCAGCTCGCCCCTGTGACTGTGTGTCCTGGCCAGACTCTGCAGCTGAAGCTCAAGCTGGACCTTCCCCCAGGAACAAAGCTGACAGAAGGTGTGCCCAGCTGCTGGTTCCTGACTGCTGAAGGTAGGGCTGGCTCCACAGACACAGGATAAAGCCCCGAGGCTGAGCCGATAGCTTTGTTATATATTTTACTGTGTGTTTGGGCAAGATTTAAGGGAAATTATCTGAAAACTATGACTCTAGCTGTAACACCACTTGATATTTTTCTCTTGGCCTTTGCTGTCCCCTCTTCCTTTCCATTAAGAAGATGTGGCCCTCGAGAGCCCTCTCATCTCTGAACAACACGGGCTCTGGAAATTAGACCTGCCTGCATGCTTACCTTAGTCTCCCTCTTCCTGCTGCCCCTAAACAGCATCTAGGAGGCTGGGGTAGGAGGACTGCCAGTTTCTAGCCGGAGCTACATAGTGATCTCCAGGCCATCTGCCCACAGAGTGAGAGAGCCGGTCAGAAAACCAAAGTTAAATAAATAAGAGTTGAAAGTCTGATGAGAAGACATGAAGTGGAGCTTCCTTGTTTAGGATCCTTCTCGGCCTGTGTGTGTCTTGTCTCGTGTGTTCTGTGTGCTCTTGTCAGTGCCGTCGGACGTAGCACGTAGCACCATTCTGACAGCGGACAGCAGGTCTACAGAGGAGCCCTGGGCTCGTCTCAGATGCGCTTCCTCTGCACTCGTCTCCCACGCTCTTTGGCACATTCTCACTCACTCTCCCATTTCCTGAGCTCCTTCTCCCACACCCTCTCACACAGTTCTTCTGTGTCCCCCAATCCTGGCCTTGAGCCTGCCCACCTTCATACGTTCTCAGGCAGAAGCTGCAGATCTGCAGCAGTCAGTGTGATGTCCAGGCCAAGGGGATCTGCAGGTGGCCTGCTGGTTACAGTCTGGACTGGCCCCGAGGTGGCTCCCCGAGCCTGTGGGAACCGCCTCCTCTGATCCCCACAAGAAAGAAGGCTGTACATGTAGCCTAGCTTTGGGGGCAAACTACAAACCCTGGGCACAGCACATCCCCTCTCCGGGCTCCAGGAAGTCTAGGAAGGGTATAGCTATTCTGCCTGTGTCTATACATAGCAAAGCACCCCAGCAATTGGGGAATCACAGATCACATATTTAATTTCTCTGTGTAATTAGAGACCAGCATTTTTTTAAAGTAAGATATTGTTTTGTTTTGTCTTTGTTTTTTTTGTTTGGTTTGTTTATGTTTTTGTTTTCTTTTGGCTTTTCAAGAGGGGTTTCTCTGTATAGCCCTGGCCATCCTGGAACTCGCTCTGTAGACCAGGACAGCCTCAGATTCGCCTGCCTCTGCCTCCCAGTGCTGGGATTAAAGCCATGTGCCACCACGACCTGACAACAATTAACCTTTTTAATGCTGCATTCTTAAACTTTCAAATAGTTGAATTCTGAATCATTGTCATATACAATGAAGATGGCATTAAACTGGAGGGGTCAAATGCTTAGATGTTTTATTACTTGTCTGCAATATTGTCTCTATTTTTACTATATAGAGCAAATAAGCTTTTAGGCAAGAATCCTAGTAATTCAAAGATTCCGAAAGTATTATAGAGCCATGTCTTCACATAGGGATAGAAGATAGTTTCTCTTGGGGCTGGTTCTTGAGAAATAGTTAAAGTGGCTAGAATATGTGAATGTTTTAAAGAACTACCTGCATCTTACGTCTTTATAAGTCACAAATGTGATAAATATGAAAAATACACAAAGAAATAGTTGATGTCTTAATTTCTGGATTTTAATGTTAAAATAGTTTTTTACTGTCTTGTCTGGATTTAGAAGTCACTGCAGAGTTGTGTGCATTTGTACTCTCAGAAGTTCATTCTGTAGTTTTTAGACTGCCCCTGGAGGTTTTCCCTTTGGGTGAAAATGATCAGCTGTCTCACTGTCCCTGTGCTTGGTATTCAGTGATAGATGTACTCTGAGCAGGGGTGAGGAGCTAAGGAGCCATAGCTGCAGTTCTCAGTTTCATTCCAGGAGAGATCAGTTGTGTTATAGATTTCACAGAACTTCTCGTGGGGGTCATTATGTCTCACGCCCGCGTGTCATTTCCACAGACCAAAGTGCCAGCATTCACAGACTTGTAGTAAATACTTGCTGATTAAGAGACACTTTTCTTAGAATTTTCTATTTTCCTACTTTTATCTTTTCAAATGTATGTATATTTCGTGTGTGAGTGTGTTACACGGTGTGATTACGTGTGTGTGTGTGTGTGTATGTGTGTGTACATGCACGTTTTTGTGTGCAGGTAGTTAACTGCCACATGTCTTTCTGACATCTCTGCACCTAAAGTGTTGAGGAAGAGTCTGCCCCTAAGCCCGAGCTCACTGTTCTGAGTAGTCTGGCCAGCCGGCTTGTTCCGGGATGCCTTGTCCCTACCCCTGTCCTCTGGGATTGCAGGTAGGTGTCACCTACACCCAGCATTTAGGTGACTTGAGGTCTGACCACTGGTTCTCACATGGGTGAGGCCCAGAGCTATACTGACCTCTTGTGTCTTCTGTAGTCTGAATGATACTCTCTCCTGTTTTCTAGGCAATGAGTGGCTTCTTCAGGAGCAGGCCCCGTCTGGAGACATAGAGAGTATTTCCAGTCAACCCACAATTGCCCTGCGGATTCCTACCGATTGCTTGTCACTGGAGGCTGTGCTGTCTGTCAGCGTGTTTCTCTACTACTGCAGTGCAGACAGCAGTGCTTGTATGATGAAGGGGATCTTGTTCAGGCAGCCTTTGCAGATAACTGACACCCAGCCAGGCTGTGGAGCTCCTGTAGAGCTCACACATGTATTCTAGGAGTCAGCCCCATCCATCCCCTACCTGCCATTTAGGAAAAAAAGCATTAAAAGTCCATTGCTTAGTTGTAACAACTGATCCCAAAATAAAGTTTCTCTCCTTATTAACATTTTAATTCTAAACAAATGGCTTCATTTTAGCTGTGTACTAGCCAAGTCATCGGGCATCGTTTAAACCATGGTAGCGTTAGCTTTGCTGTTCTTGGCACGAGGCTACAGTCCATGCCATAGTAGAGAATACTGTGTTGTGCAGTTACTTCTAATAGCACTGGGTGTTTTAAATAACCTCTCTGCCTTCATCGGTGGCGGTCATAGTCACGGGACAGACCTAAGCCATGCGCCTTTATTGAGTCACCTCTACTTAGTGACTCCGGTCTGTCTGAAGCCAGAACAAAAGCTGTGCTCAGTAGACCCCAGAGAGTACAGAGGGCTACTCACTATCTCTTCTGTGTTTTCTCATCTGAGGTATTAATCTATTTTTATTATAAATTATTTGCTTTAACATGCCATTATTAATGCCTTATAACTTTATACAGAAAAAAGAAAGAATTCCTGAGAACATGCAGACCTATTCTTAACTATTTTTTTAATGAATATATGCCTAGCAGACAATGCCTAGATCCCCAGAGACGTGCTGACACTTGAGGTGGGATTCAGGCCATATTCCTTCGCATGATAGCTTATTGTGATGGTGTAACTTGATATAAGTATTATATTGTTTGGGGAATTTACATTTCAGTTTTAAGAGTTAAATACAGATTTATTGGATTTGGGATTTTTGTTACTATTTTGGTTCCCATATTTAGAATTTAAATTATGATCATTAATTCTGATATTTTGAAAAAATCACATGTAAACCTTTAAATTGATGTGATCAGTGTAAAGTATTTCAGTGCAGCTGACGGGTATAATTATCCTTTCATGCTTTGATTTAAAAAGTGTTAGTGCTGAAGCAGTGGTTTGCTCACACTGCTTTTGTATTTGAGTTCTTTAGCCTCCTAAGAAACATGACTGAGATAGAATATGGGGAGTGATTCTCATTGTTGCTGTAATTATCATAGAATATCATCATAATGGTTTAAAAGCCCATTTGTTTTTTAAAACTGACTTGGCATATATTTTATTTATTCATATTATAAGATTTCAGAAGCATCTATAAATTCAGTAAGTATCTGTAGACAGTCTGGCATACCATGCCCTCCTTTTCCCCAAAAGAACTAGATATGAAATGTAATTATTTAAGTATCATTCTACACATATATTGGTTGATTTTTGAAGTAGTTTTCACGGGTAAAATTTGCTTGTTTTATTATTGAGTTAGCTAAAAGTTCTCTGGAGTAAGAACATATAGAAGCTGCTTTTTGAGAGAAATGCAAATGGAAAGGGGCAGAGATCTTGGTCAGAGCTGCACGCGATTGCTTGGGAGACCTTTGCAGCAGAGCGGCCACAACAAAGGGTCTGTAACTATGTCTGTAGCCCATGGGCTGAGGACAGCACCCTCCTGTATTTCCTCCTCTTTGTTGGGTTTGTTGTGTTTCTCTTTTCCAGTTGGGCAGGATGAATAGTTTGGCTCAACTGTTCCTGATTGAGGACATACACAGCATCACTCTCTAGAACAGAGTATACACGGTTTAACTAATGTAGAAATAAGGGTTACACAGCTTTCACTCTAAAAATACAAGTGTGTATTCTGTAGTTTCTGTACCTTAAAAATTCCCCAGATCCTCTTTAGAATCCCTTGGTTTTCTTTTGTCTGGGCAGAATGTTAGTTTAGTGCTCAGTGGCTCCCTGGTCTTCCGAGTACACAGTTCACAGTGTGACTCCTCATCCTCAACCTGCCTCTCTCCACTCCTGTTGACGCTGCAGTGTTATCAGGAGTAGTTAGTATAGGTTTAGAAAACTCACACTGAACAGTGCACGTAGCTTCCTAGACTCATGGCTGACATAATATCACATAAGGAAACACTGGAAAGTTTCAAAACTTGAGGGCCTGCAGCAGCCTTCTGTTTTCTCTGTGAGCTGTTTGACTTACAGCCTGTCTGCTCTGGGGCTCCTGCTGCTGACATAAGGATGTTGGCCTACTTTTTGCAAGGTTGGGAATTTGGGGACCGTAATGAGAATGTGTGACTACAATTTTGCCACAGATTCAGAACTGACTGCTCGTTCTTGTCTATCAGCTGAAGAGGCTTGAGCTTACCTGCTGCCGTGGGCAGGACAGTGTTGTAACTCAGCGGGAGATCGTTTCTTTGCCTTGTGTAGAGACCCTGGGTTCAATCGTCAGAGGGAGAAAACAATCATGGGAGTGAAGTTTTGTAGTGGACAAAAATATCTGCAGGAAGACTGCATCATTAATGCTCATAAACGAGCAAACTCTTGGTGTTTATTTTCATTCTGCTTCTCTATCTTTCAATGATCAGCACTTTAGAAAGATCTAATCTCTTTAAAGATAAATCTGGACAGAAAGCACTAATGTAATAGCTTTTCTAAAGCCACTTCCATTACCAAAGACGGGATCTAGTTTAGAGTTCTTTCATTTACCAGATTTACCAGTTCCCTTTAAAGTGAGTTGGTGAGGAAGGAGTAGTCGTGGTGTTTGTGGTGTGGCACAGTGTGGTGGCCAGAGCATGGACTCTGTGGCAGTCTGACCCCGTAAAGCAGGGCTCCTGGGCTCGCTGCCAGGATTCAGTGAAATGTTCACACGGCATTTAGCACGGAGTAATTTATGAACTGCTACTTATCAGTTTTGTTACTAATAATGACAATAATTTATGGCCGCAGACATGTGCTTGACATTTTTTTCACAACTCCAGTTTCTAAAGCAAAATATTTCTTCTCCGTCTGACATGTTAGTATACCCGGTAGAATCTGGGCTCAAGAAGAAAAAGGGCACTTAATGGTGGGTGTGTTACTCTTTCACCACCTTGTGTTCATAAAGAAGGACCCCCATAGTGAAGGGTTTGAAAAGATCTTCTGGGACTTTAACCAGTGAATCCATTCCATAGAGAATCCAGACATAGCTGGAAACCTCACCACACTCTTACAGTTTGTACAAGCATCCTGAGATTGTAACCGGAATGTCCCGGGAGGGTGCTGTCTCTCGCTGGGATGCTGTTCTCTGGATCTTCAAAGTGCTTTCACATTCATTTCCTGGGGTAGGCTTCAGTACAACATACCGACTAGATAGATAGGTGTGAGCCACGTGGAGACAGGTACTGCT
Organism: Alexandromys fortis; assembly: GCF_014885135.2. NCBI lineage: Eukaryota > Metazoa > Chordata > Mammalia > Rodentia > Cricetidae > Alexandromys > Alexandromys fortis. The sequence goes on along the minus strand of NW_026067893.1, from coordinate 4,300,845 downwards.
TTGGCGTGGTGGTAGCCCATCTGCAGGTCAGGAAGCTCCTGGGATAAAGTCCAGGGCCTAGAACAGGGCCGAGTACAGGGGTGTGGGTGGGTGATGAGTGTCCTTGATGGCTGTGTGACTGGTGGGGCTCTCACAGATGGGGAGTGGAGGAGTAATTCTGCGCCCACCGCCTCAGGCTTTTAAGACGGGGCAGGGGAGTCACAGTCATTGAGTTCTTGCCATCTGCTGGTGCTTCCCCGAGTGCTTTGTGTTGACTGTGTCCTCAGCACAGCCTCGCAGTGGAGGACGGGTAAACCCCAACCAGACGCTGAGGAAGTGGCAGAGCCTGGACAGTTATCTGCCCGCTGCCTGCCGTGTTGTCTCTTAGACATGCATGGTTCACATATTTCGTGCCTTTATGTAGTAACTTATCAATCTGGAGAATTCCAGGAGCCCTAGGAGTGATTGTTTTTGAAATTCAAATAATGCCATTTAAATTACGTAGCTTTTCATAGACTCTTAACTGCCTGGGCCTTGGAATAGTATATATAATTGTTATTTCCCAGAGGATTGTCTGTGCCCCTGATTCCAGCCATTATCCTCAGTTCTTCTCGGCAGGTGTGTGTACAGAAATAGCAGTCAGGACTGTCCGAGTGGCCTCATCCCAAAGAACAGGGCTGGCGCGGTCCTGAGAGGTGAGGTGTAGAAGTGTGAAGTCCTCTGCCTTCCTCCATCCTTAATGGTCCTGTGCAGGCGGACATCCTGGTGATTCAGAAGTTGTTCCTGACGTCAGCTTAGCACTGCAAGCCAGTGCTGGTTCCTGACGGGCATCCCAGGGTGGAGTTAAGTCACACGGTAGTGAGGTAGGCTGTGTGCAGTAAGCATGCTCTGCCTGTGTCGTGAGGGTCATTCCTGGTGTCCGTGCCTGACCATCCTGGTCACTTACCTTAAGGTAGACACAGTGCCGATCACCAGTTGCTTTTTCCACCTGTGTCCCATAGCCTGAATGAAGAATTGGCACTCACAAGCCACTGGTTTCACCCTGACCTTAATGAAGTGTGCTTTGCTCCCGTTTCTGTGCAGCAGGTAATAGAAAGAATGGTCGTAAAAGTTACAGGCTTTGGGATTTGAGCCACACGGCATTCTATGGCTAATAAACCTCGGCTCCTGTGTGCTGACTTGTGGCAGAGATGGCTGTAAGAGCGAGCACATGGGCTGGGAGACACATAGGACGAGCTCTCCTGCTGCAGCTTTGGTTTAATCATTGTCAGAGGTGAGAGGTGAAAAGCTCAAACCCTAGACACTTGTGGAATGCGAGCCTGGGTGTAGTTACTCATTCTTGGTGTGTGCTCTCCTCCCCTGGCACGTCACTCCCGTGTGCCTGTGGACACTGCTGTTGACAGCCTTCTCACCCAAAGGAAAGGGCTGCCAGCATTTTCAAGAGCACTTCCCCCGTGTGCACATCAGCTTTAGGTTAGAAGTGAACACTAAGCCAGCAGCCCTGTGCCACAAGTGTTCTGTCTGCCCTGCCTAAGAAATGGTCTTGAGCAAAACTGCTTTTATATAATCTGAAGCTGTTAAGTGTAGACAAGCCGTTGGTCCTCTTGGGATGCTTAATTACAGCTTTCCACTTGAAAACGAGGGTCAAGATCCTCTGAGATATGGGCAGTTCAAAGGGAATTGTTATTCTGTACCTAGTTTCATGAGAAAATAAATTGAGATAAATAAAACCTAAGGGGGAAAAAACACAAGTCCCTAACATGGCCACTGAATCATCCTTTCTTTTAAAAATCAGTTATCTTTCTTTTCAGTTCCACCAGGAACATGAATGGTTTTTGTTTGCATAGAGTTGGAATGTCTTGTTGATGCATGCCTGTGATGTCATCATTGCCGTTTACCTGCAGAAACCTAAGCCAGCACCCCTCTTGAAGTCCTTGACTTCTCCCTCTGAAGTAGCTGGAGTTTCTGGAGCCTTTGAGGAGCCAGCGTTCCACAAAGCTGTGAATGGGGAAATGTTGTTGTGATGGTTATTTTTCTAGAATCTCTAGTAATGTCTTATTTTTCAAAGACAGGGGTCCAGGACCCTGTGTGACTTGAGGTTTACCTGTCCGCTGTGAAGCAAAGCATCCTAACTGTACATGGGCGGATGGTGCAGTTTTCAGTCCCTCTGTAGGAGTGCATGGAGAGCTAGAGCAGACACTGTTACTGTTAGTACTTCATGCTTGCTGTGTAATCAAGATGTCCATCTGTCTATCTGTCCTGTAAGGAATGCTTCCTAGACATGTCACATTAGAGACTTCCCCATCTCGGGTGGCTCCATTTTGTGGTTTCCTGTGTGACACTAGAGATGGTCTGCCGTGTGACTTCATGCCTTAACAGTGCAAGTTCAGATACTGCTATTCTAGACATGCTTTGGTCTAAAAGAATTTACCTGCTGTGCATTTTTTAAGTGTTTAATAGAGATTGATTAATATATTTTTATGCAACTGTATTTTACATTTATTTGTAGACCAAACTCTTGAGTGGATTTTTAAAGTATGTGGTTAGATGGAATGAGAGCTTGGTGGCCTTCATCAACTCAAAAGAAATGTGGTTCCTGAGGTCCTGGGAAGTGGGAGTATTCTACTGTACATGGAAACCTAAACCTCTTTTACAAAGCTTTGTACTTTTTTTTTTCATGAAATAAATTAAATATTTTCTCTCTAAAGTTGTGTTTCTCTTTAATGTGCTAAGTGTTTTAAGTATATCACTAATTATACTACTTAGAAACTTGTAAGCTGGGCTGGAGAAATAGCTTTGTGGATAAAGCTTCGTGGAGTTTGGGTCTCCACCCTCACATAGCAGCTGAGCTGGTGTGGACAGTGGGGGAAATCAGGAACTTCTCTCGAGTTCTTACTTCCATCAATTTATGATGGACTCAGATGGAAGCCCAAGGGCAGTTGTCTTAGAGTTTGGGAGAGAAACCCCAGGGCAGACACTGAATCTCAGCAGCTTCCTGGAGGAGAAGGATGAAGAGGAGAAGGAAGAAGCCACTGCAGCTCGCATGGAAGGTGGAGACGTGGTGGACAAGTAGCCGCATGGAGGGAAGGACATGTTGGGGAAAGGGAAGGCACACTTAGAAAGGAAAGGAAGCAGCAGCCATTTCTGGATAATTCAGAGGCTTTTGGAGCAGGCAGACTTTTGACCTTTTCGTAGCAGTAGCATTAGAGGCAGGGATTCTGGGAAGGGAAAAGTACAACATCTCCTTAAAGACCTAATTATTCTGTCCAACTCTAGCATGGCTTAACGAGCCGCCTTCCTGGGGGTGGTCCCTTAGTCAGAGTGGTTGGACCAGCCCAGCTGGAATGTAAGTCTTTATCCAGGTTTAAGAGTCCATTCTCTTAACCAGGAATTGTTTCCTGCATGGTGACCTGCCTATAATCCTAGAGGCAGAGATGGAGGATCCATTGGACAAGTGGCTAAAGTAGCCGAATTGAGCTGTGTTAGGTCAGGGGACCATGCCTCAGTAAGTAAAGTGGGGAGCAGTTCAGGAAGTACCTGATGTGTTGGTGTTCTGTTGCTGTGAAGAGACACCATGATCACAGCAGGTCTTATGAGGGAAAGCGCATTGGGGCTGGCTCACAGTTTGAAAGATTTAGTCCATTATTGTCACGGAGGAGAGCATGGCCGCATGAAAGCAGACATGGTGCTGGAGAAGTAGCCAGGCAGCAGGAAGAGACAGGCACTGAGCCTGACTTGGGCATCTGAAACCTCAAACCCCACCTCCTGTGACACACTTCCTCCAGCAAGGCCACACCTCCTAATCCTTCTCAAGTAGTGCTGCTCCCTGATGACTAAGCATTCAAATATGTGAGTCTTTGGGGACCATTCTTATATAAATAAACCACCATATCCAACACTTCTCTACCCTCCAGACACAGGCACAGGTGGGTGTCTGCACAGACACATGCAGAAAAAGTCAAAAGCCTGTAAGATGTGATTTATTTGAACCCTTAGGTTATAAAGAAGATAATACTAAGTTAAAAAAAAAAACTAAAAGCAAATATTTGAGTTTTTATTATGTGTTTGAGTGTTGTGCCTATATGATGATGCATACTGTGTGTATGCTGTGCCTACAAAAGACCAGCAGAGGGTTCCTGGTTCCCTGGAACTGTGGTTGCAGGCAAGTGTGAGCTGCCATATAGTTGATATGAACCAAAACCACATCCTGGAGAAAAGCAACTGGTGCTCCTAACCACTGAGCAATGTCTCCATCCACTGTAAGCAAATATTTAATAAGACAGTTATAGTGGCAGATTTTTATGCAGCTGAACTGAGAAAGAGGGAGCTATCTAGTCACTACTTGATGCTGGGGAGGAGTTTGGGCTCTACCTAAGCTGTGAATTTGAAAGGAATTAATGACTTCAAAGAAATTACCAAGAGGGCAGAAGATGAAGACTAGGATGGAGATGACATTGCTAAAAATTACTGAGACACAAAAGCAATGATTGCGAAGATTGGTGCGTGTGACCATTGTAAGTATCTGTGTAACACAGTGAGCAGAAATGAGAAGTCAAGTGTAGTGTTACTGTTCTGTTGCATTAGTAAAACACCATGACCTGGACAACTAGCAGAAGGAAGGGTTTATTTGGGATTATGGTTCCTTGGGGATAAGAGTCCATCCTGGCTAGGAGGCATAGCAGCCAGAGCAGAAAGCTGAGAGCCAGCACTCTAATTCACAAACACAAGGCAGAAAAAGCAGACAGGAAGGAAGGCAAGACACACTTCCTCCAGCAAGCTTGTGCCTCTCAAATGTCCTACAACCTCCCCAAACTGCCACCAGCTTGGAGACCAAGTGCTCAAGTGTCTGAGCCTATCAGGGACATTCTCATGTAAGCCATAACATCAAAGAAAACTCAAAACAGGAGAGACAGAGAATTAATATTGTGAATTATTAAATTGTGAATACCAGTTTAGGAAATTATCAGGGGACATTAGTATGCGATTGTGAGGAATTTGCCGGAATGAAATGATGTTCCCTCAGGAGTTAAGATGTGCCGATTCTGTTGGCTGCTTAGCGAGCTTGTTGATAACAAAATGGCTCTTTACCTTAACCAGACACAGGGACACCCAGACAGACTCAGCATCTGCATTTACCTTAACCAGACACAAGGACACCCAGACTCAGCAGCCGCATTTGAACAGTGAGTGATCTATTCCCACAGAAATCTGTGGGGAAGTGCCAGGCCGCACATCCAGAGGTCCCACTGGTTACACCAGGACTGGCCACGTGCGTGAGGACCAGTGGGTCCTCAAGCTCTCCAACCCTGTCCTGTCAAAATTGATCACAAGATGTTGTCTCTTTATGTTGCTGTGACCACCAGCAAAGCTGAATACTTTTCTTTTAGAGATAGGGTCTACTATGGAACCCAGTGCAACCTAAAACTCAAGGATCCTTCTGTCTCAGCCAGAATGGTACAGTAATTCTCCTGTAGAAATTGATTCAGTAGAATGCTTGTGTACATACACAGACATGTTAGCGTGTAAAAAAAAAAAATGTAATCAGCCTAGATGGCCATCAGCAGTGAAGTACTAAGTAAGCCACAGCTTGCCCATTCAGGGGACTACGACAGCCTTTAAAATAACTGGATATGTGCCTGTGTTCACATTATCCCAACAACATGCTTCAGAATGCAGAAAAGCCAGGCGGTGGTGGCACACGCCTTTAATCCCAGCTCTCGGGAGGAAGAGGCAAGCCGGTCTCTGTGAGTTCAAGGCCAGCCTGGTCTACAAGAGCTGGCTCCAGGATAAGCTTCAAAGCAACAAAGAAACCCTGTCTCGAAAAACAAAACAAAAACAGAATGCATAGAAATAGCATACTTTGCAAACCAAACATGCATGCACATATGCACATTCATAAACTGTTGAAATAAAGAGCGGCGGGGCTGCGTCCCCAACACCCCAGCCGCTTGGCTAGCTCACGCCCGAAATAACGACACACAAACTGTATTCATTTAAAGAACTGCTTGGCCCATGAACTCTAGCCCTTACAGGCTAATTCTCGCACCTGGACTAGCCCATTTCTAATGATGTGTGTAAGCACCCCAAGGTGCGCTTACCGGAAAGATTCTAGCCTAAGTCCATCGTGGGTTGCAGCTGCCTGGGAGAGCTGAGCATGGCGTCTCTGCTCCAGCAGAGCTGTCGGGTCTCTCCGGGAGCAGAGCAGAGTCTGACCTCACTTCCTCTTCCGCCCAGAATTCTATTCTGTTTACTCCTCCCATCTATGTTCCAAGCTGAGGCCAAGCAGTTGGTTTATTATAACTTAACCAATGAAATCAACAGATTGATATATGACACTCCCACATCACTTCCCCTTTTTCTGTTTAAACAAAAAAAAAAAAAAAAAGAAGGCTTTAACTTAACATCCAAAGCTCTAGAAATGACAGAGACATCTCGCTGCCTGGACAGTCACCCAAAGTTCCTCTGTACCGTTGGGGCATCCATCTTCGGCCTACAGGCCCATAGTTTCCAGCAGACATTTCCACAAAGCAGGAAATTTCAAAGGCAGTCACTATCTGCTTGTCCTGAAGAATGTCTTGCAGACTCTTTCATGAATCAGGAACCCCGAAAGATCATCTCACCTTTAGGCAAGTTCAGCAGTCCTCTCTCTGCGGGTTCTCTGTGTCCAGTTTATGCAATAGTCCAGGCAAGAGCAGTTTCTTGCCCAAATGGCTATCAAACTCCATAAGGATCCTCTTCGATGCCCATCTTCCTCTTGAAGTAGATTGGTGCTGCCAGGAGCAGAGTGTCTCATTGTCATGAAAAGTCCTAAGTTATTAAAACATTTAAAATGCCATATTCTATAATCTTTGAAAAATATGAAGAATGCCTATCTAAAATATATCTATGCACATCTAGAAAATCTTAACTAACATAACTACAAGCTTAACTACTATTAATGATTATTCATTAACAACCTATATACATTCAAAATTGACCTTAAATCTCTATCAATAAAGCAAAATCTATACTAATGCAAATTATTCATATCTATATCATATCCCCCTTTAAATGTAAAAGAACATTTATAAACCATATTTGGGAACATGGGCGCAGTTTTTTCTCTCCAAACTGCTTCCTGCTGAATGGGGGCGTCGTTAATTAGGTCTTTCATGGTATAACCTGTGTGCTAGTTTCATCTCAGTTGGCAGTTGAGCGAAGCAATTTTCTGAAGGTATTCACAGCAACCGTTCAGGAGGGCGTGGTCCATCATACCATATCGGAATAGAAGAAATGAACAGGGTCTCATCCTCTGTGAAAACAAAAAAAGAAACTCCTTTCCAAAGTATCATGTCCTTAGATCCAAATTTCAAAGTCAAGGCATCAAAATCTCTACGTTGGATTAGTTCAGCAGCATTTATAAACAAATATCTTTTGGCAGCTGTTGCTCCTTCCTCAGCATTCAAACAATTCAAAGAGAGCATAATAGTATACAGTATCAAGATTCTCTGTGTATTTTCCATCTTTGTACGCTTTATTTTAACCTCTATTTCGTTTATTTTTACTTTTATATTCTCTGTATCTCTTTGACCTGGAATAACTCTGTAGACCAGGCTCTCCTTGAACTCTCAGAGATCCGCCTGTCTCTGCCTCCCAGGCATTGGGATTAAAGGTGTTTGCTACTACACCTTGAACTCACAGAGATCTGTTTGTCTCTGCCTTCTAGGCACTGGGATTAAAGGCGTGTGCTACCACACCTTGAAGTCACAGAGGTCAATCTCCCTCTGCCTCCCAAGTGTTGGGATTAAAGGCGTGTACTACCACACACAACTTCTCTTTTTCTTATTTTTTTTTAAGAACTTTTAACTTTTAGCTTGCATATATTTTTAACACACTGTAAATCATTTAAACATTTTCTTTGTCTTTGAATCTCTTTACTGTATATCTCTCTTTTTCTGACCACACGAGCCTTTAAATTACTGAGCAATATGAGTAGGATTAAAGCCGTGGCTTTGCCAGCTAGATCCAGTCCATTCCTTAGCTTTCCAGCCTCATGGCGGAGATACAGGCTGTAGCCATGTTTATAGCCACAATTCTATGGCGTTTCAAGGTCCCTGCCAGCCAGCGAGCTACAACAGACAACAGTCAAGTCCTCTCTCGGTAGTTGGCCCTCCTGCCTCAGTCAGAGTTTGCCCTGGCAGGACGGCCCAGAAAGCCGGCATTTTTAAACAGCACAGCTTTTTTCCTGCTACGGCTGAAAACCGAAAAGCATGCGTTCAGCTTTTCACCAACACCGTTTAAGTGTTTCGTGGCAGGACCTCTTAATGAGCTGCAGGGTTTTGCAGCTGAAGCTGAGTCAGGAAGCCTCTCTTAGATGAGAGTGCTTGCTTGCTTCTAACAAGCAGAGGAGACCCGAGAAACTGCTGCTACCAAGAAAACATGCTTTACTCTTTCCCAAGCTTTTTCAGGCTTTCTGTGGATTCAGTTGTCCACACGTCTGGGCGCCATCTGTTGAAATAGGAGCGGCGGGGCTGCGTCCCCAACACCCCGGCCGCTTGGCTAGCTCATGCCCGAAATAACAACACACAAACTGTATTCATTTAAAGAACTGCTTGGCCCATGAACTCTAGCCCTTACAGGCTAATTCTCGCACCTGGACTAGCCCATTTCTAATAATGTGTGTAAGCACCCCAAGGTGCGCTTACCGGGAAGATTCTAGCCTACATCCATCTTCATCGCGTGTGCCTCAGAGAGCAGAGCTATCGCGTCTACCCAGGAGAGCTGAGCATGGCTTCTCTGCTCCAGCAGAGCTGTCCGGTCTCTCCAGAAGCAGAGCAGAGTCTGACCTCACTTCCTCTTCTGCCCAGAATTCTATTCTGTTTCCTCCTCCCATCTATGCTCTAAGCTAAGCCAAGCAGTTTCTTTATTGCTCAGCCAATGAAATCAACAGATTGATATATGACACTCCCACATCAATAAACAGACCTTGTGTGCAGTTATGAGAGACTATAAAAATGATTGCTCAAGCTGGAAGTCAGTGGACATCAGAATTCCTCAGTGCTGGGAGACCAGGGCACAAGAACCGTAAGACCATGAGGCCAGCCTTGGGGAAATAGTGAAACCCTGCTTAAATAGCGCCCCACTGCCGGGCAATCTGAAGTACAACAAACCTCTAGTCAGTGGGGACTGTGATTGCTCTCTGACTTCTGCAGCGTTTCATGTGGGCTGGCCTCTTTCCTCTTCTGGCTCACCATTTTTGTTAGCTGTCATGGGGCGGTGTCACCAGGAAACAGGCAATGTAGCTACATGCATCACTATCTGTAAGCAAAATGGCCAGTCACTAGCAAAGTTTGAGAGAAGTGACGTTCCTGTTTGCTGTCTGCGGGACACATCTTACAGAAGTTTTGTTATGGAGAGAACCGGCCTTAAATGGGTGTGTGCAGAAAATGGGAAGGGAGTCTCAACTTACACCGCAGCCACCTCACTAAAGGACAGCCCTGAGCTGTTCTGTCCCCAGCAGCCAGCTTCCTGTCCGAACAGCTGGATTTATTACAGACTAGTGCTGCCCAGAGTTATTTTATGATCAGACAAGATACGTGATTAGGAACTGAGAAGGCTCAAAATACTGATCTTCTGACGGTGCGTGTCATGTCTTCAGCCCATTGTAGTTGTCTCAGGACTTACCCATCAGGTGGGAAGTGAAACCAGCCAACCTCAGGCTCTGAACCATAGACCACAGTGCTCTGGATACTTAACGGCAAACCTACTTAGTTTAATTCCCAAAGAGCAATTTGTTATTTATGCCTTAAGACTTTGTAAGACAGTGTTTTCATTCTGTTTGTATATGTGTGGTGTGCATGTGTGAGGCTGTGTGGGTGTGTAGGTGCATTGTCCACATGGCGTGTGGGGAGTGTGTGTGCACATGAATGGGGGGTTCCATGTACACATGTGGCAATGTGTATGTAAGCCAGAGGTTGATGTAAGCCAGAGGTTAATCACACTCACCTTGGAAGCAGTTTCCCTGGGTAGCACTTGGCATTGGCCAGTACGGCTAACCAGCTTGCTCTGAGCAAGTCGTCTCTGCCTCCCAGGTGCTGGGAATTCAGGCCGTCCACTATATCCACTGGCATTCGTGTGAGTGCTGGGCATCAGACTCCAGGCTTCAAGCTTACACAGTAAGCATTTACCCACTGAGCTATCTCCCAAGCCCAAGATGCCAGTTTTTAGAATGAAATATCCATTTCAAACTAACTCTTAGAATTTTAATAGGACTCAGAATTATTTTAAGTATATTTTGTTAACAAAGTGAAGTCTTATTAATAGAGGTAATTTTGTATAATCCCAGTGCTAGCTAATTCAGTTTCTACCACATATAATGTATGTGTATCTTTGTTATGTATTAGTCAGAAGGCTCTCAAGAAATGAGGCATCCACTCTTCTTCCCTTCATTTTCTTTATGAATAATACATAAAATATTGAAATATCTTTATGTACCAAAAGTTTTAAGCAGGGTAATTTAAAAGTTTGCTGAAATGAAATGTTGGGGGGGGGAGTATATAATTTCCAACATATAATAATGTTATCTAAATATCTGTGACCTCAATCTTTTTTAAAATTTTTTAAAATTGTTTTTATTGAGCTATAAACTCTTCTCTGCACCCCTCCCTTACTGTCCCCTCCCCTTCAACCCTCTCCCATGGTCCCCATGCTCCCCAGTTTACTCAGGAGATCTTGTCTTTTTCTATTTCCCATGTACATTAGATCCATGTATGTCTCTCTTAGGGTCCTCCTTGTTGTCTACGTTCTCTGGGATTGTGATTTGTAGGCTGGTTTTCTTTGCTTTATGTCTAAAAGCCACTTGTGCGTGAGTACATGTGATAATTGCCTTTCTAGGTCTGGGTTACCTCATTCAGTATAATGCTTTCTAGATCCATCCATTTGCCCGCAAATTTTAAGATATTGTTATTTTTCCCTGCTCTGTAGTTCTCCATTGTGTAAATGTACCACATTTTCCTTATCCATCCTTCTGTCGAGGAGCATTTAGGTTGTTTCCAGGTTGTGGCTATAACAAACAATGCTGGTATGAATATAGTTGAGCACATGTCCCTATGGCACGATTGAGCGTCCATTGGATATATACCCAAAAGTGGTATTACTGGGTCTTGAGGTAGGTTATTTCCTACTTTTCTGAGAAACTGCCATACTGACATCCAAAGGGCTATACCAGCTTGCATTCCCACCAACAACCATTTGTTAAATATGCTTTCTTTTTTCCATTTTATAATTTTTTTGCTTCTATGTCAAAAATCAGTTGTTTATAGGTGTGTGGATTAATATCTGGGTCTTTAATTTGGTTCCATTGGCCCTCCTGTCTGTTTTTATGCCAATACCAGGCTGTTTTCAGTACTGTAGCTCTGTAGTAGAGTTTGAAGTCAGGGATTATGATGCCTCCAGAAATTCTTTTACTGTACAGGATTTTTTGGGGGGGCTATACTGGGTGTTTTGCCCTTCCATATGAAGTTGAGTACCATTCTTTCAAGGTCTTTGAAGAATTTTTCTGGGATTTTGATGGGCATTGTGTTGAATCTATAGATTGCTTTTGGTAAGATCGCCATTTTTACTATGTTAATTCTGTCTACCCAAGAGCATAAGAGATCTTTCTACTATCTGGTGTCTTTTTCAATTTCTTTCTTCAAAGATTTAAAGTTCTTGTCATACAAGTCTTCTACTTGTTTGGTTAGAGTTACTCCGAGATACTTTATGCTATTTGTGTCTATTGTGAAGCGTGATATTTATCAAATTTCTTTCTTAGCCCATTTATCATCTATGTACAGGAGGCCAACTGACTTTTGGGGGCTAATCTTGTATCCTGCTACATTACTGAAGGTGTTTATGAGTTTTAGAAGTTCCTTGGTAGAATTTTTGGGGTCCCTTATGTAAAGTATCATATCATCAGCAAATAGTGAGAATTTGACTTCTTCTTTTCCAATCCATTTAGTTTGATGTTGGCTGTTGGCTTGCTGTATATTGCCCTAATTATGTGTAGGTATGTTCCTTGTATCCCTGCTCTCTCCAAGACCTTTATTTGACTTCAATCTTAACAATTTCTAGAAAGTATACTGTTCTTTATTACTTTTTGTTTTGTTTTGTTTGTTTGTTTTATAACAAGGCACAGGGATACGTCTAATCCTTTGTCATTGTTCTTCGGTTACTTACCTGGCCAGTGGTTAAGGGGAAGACTTACCCAGCAGGCTCCCAGAGTAACAGACAACTGTATTTTCAGGCTCCTCCTGCATCTGCCCCTCCCTCTGTGAAACAGCAGCATCCAGGAACAAGCAAGGCCAGCTCATTTTCAGAGAAGGAAGATACCTTTAGAATAAACAAAGGGGTAAATCAGTTTAATAAAACTAAGATGGGAGAGAGGGCACATCAAGAGTGTCACCTTGCTTTTCGTCAGAGTCCTTAACAGGCTTTAGATGCTGCTCGGCAGTGATGTGCTCGCCTAGGTTCAATCCCAGCACCACAGTCTGAGAACATCCATGACTCTTAAAGAGTGCTTCTGTCTCTATTGTGATGGACACACAAATTACATGTATGCTGTGTGATTATCTCTGCATGTGTCTAACGGTATGTATGCAGGTATGCATAATTTGCATGTGTGTTGCAATTTCTGGTTTTCTCTTTGTGTTTGCAGTCAAATCCTATCGGTTAAAGGATGTCCTTTTGGTAAGTAGCTGCTGTCTAGTCAAACTTTGCCAATGACATTTTTCAAAGTATTTTAACATTAAGAGAAGCGAGCAGATAGCATTGCTATGTGGTGTGTTGGGGGTTCCTTCCCTTATTGAAAGGGCCACTGCACTGCCACAGATGGGGGTTCCAGAGGAAGACTGAGTTCTGAACCCCTGCCAACACGTGAGAAGCATCCATTTCCCCTAGTGTTTAGGACCTGAATTTGAAAAGAATCACCCAATGAATGATTTCTCTCTGTGTAAATTGAAATTGTTCTATATTTAGCATTTCATCTGAAATGTCACCTCAACCAAATCCCTTTATTAGGATCCATGAGATAAGAAAAATAAATATTTAGAGTGTAGTTTATCTCCCATCCTGGAAATGGAAAGACAATGGCTTAGGCATGTTCAGGAAGCTGGCGCGACCTCGGAATCCCAAGTATTGCCAGGGGCCTGGTGCGACTGGTTGCCATGTCCTCCTCCTCCACTCTTTAAGTGGCATGGCCAGCCACATCAGCCCTGCTGAAAGTCAAGGAGAGAAAAGCAGCTGCTTCTGTTTGCTTCCCCTCAAGGAAGAGCTGATAGCCACGTGGCCAAGGATCTTTGGTTCTCTTGCTTCTCAGTATTATTAACTTCCAGGCACTCTGGAATGCTTTCGCTGTAGGCTAAGGTTGGATGTGAGCAGACACTTCTGAAATTATTTGAGGAATTCTAATTAGCAAATGTCTCTATCAGATTCGTCTAGGATGGGTGTGAATATAGGAGCTAAGGTTCTATTACTGTGAGGTTAGCCCTACAAAGACAAGGGTCTATCATGCTTTTAAATGCTATTCTGGAAACTTCTGGGACACAAAGCCAACTGTTTAACAAGCCTGCTAGAGACTATCTCTTGGCTTTAATCCATATACTTTACCCTGTATCAGACACATTCTGTATTCAATGAACACGTAGCTAGGTCTTTATGACCTTCATTGGCCATGTGTCTAAGACTGGCCGTTTTAGCCCCTTTGATAGGATTGCCCACATGCATGCCCCTTGTACCAGCTTTCTGGTCCTCCTCCCAGCCCTTCCCAATCTGTTCACAGCTACCTGAAGCTGGAAAGCCAGGAGTGAAGCAGAACCTTTTGTAGAGAAGATCAATGATGTTGAAAGTAAAGGCATGCGTGCCTCCTGCGTGCGGCCCACAGGGCTCTGTGGTCCCTTTTTCTAGTGAATGGCCAACATCTGTTGAAGGTTATTTTTAGCCGGGCGGTAGTGACGCACATCTTTAATCCCAGCACTCAGGAGGCAGAGGCAGGGGGATCTCTGTGAGTTTGAGGACAGCCTGGTCTACAAGAGCTAGTTCCAGGACAGACTCCAAAGTTACAGAGAAATCCTGTCTCGAAAAACCAAAAAAGAAAAATAAAATTAAATAACCATTTGAAGTCTATAGAAATGGTTCCAAGGTTCTAAGGAAATATAGCAAACAGAACATAAATTGATTTAAGAGAATCTAGATTTCAATCTCAGAGTGACTGTGACCTGTGACCCTGTAGCCATGACCCACTGACCCGGATGGATATATTGGACTGAATGTGTGGCCTTGAAGATGGGATTCCCCACTCCCAGTTCCAAGTAAAAAGCTAGTTCCTTAAGAGGCCAAGGCCACCGGCATTCTCGTCCCATACACAGCTGGAGGTTAAAACGGAGCAATAACAAATGCATTCCCACATGTACAACCATACAGCCCCTCCCCCCAGGATCACGCTTCATGAGTTATAATCATCAGCTCACATGACCCTCACAATCAGGTCTGCAGTTTGGGGTACACGCTTGGTGCTGTGCATTTAGTGGGTTCGGTAAGCATGCTGTCTTCCATTATGGTTACACAGAATTTCAGTGTCCTGAATTCCTCTGTGCTACACCAGCCGCCCTCTGTCCCCACTAATCCCTGGAACCACTGATCTTGACACTGTGTCCATGGTTTTGTTTTTGCCTTTTCCAGAATTACACAGTACAGAGCCTTTTTCATGGCTTCCTGAACATAGTGCCGTGCATTCCAGCCTCCCCCAAATCTTCTCATGGCTATGGTTCGTCCTGTTACCTGGATTGCCTCAGTTTATCTATTCATTCACCTTTCCTGGCATGAAACTGTTCATTTGAGAACGAACCCCATTTTTATAATGTGCTCTTTCCGAAGCAGATACCCGCCCATTCTTTCCACCAGTGAGGGCTGGACGGAAGAGAGTGGCCACTTCTCTGCCACACTTGCCGATGAGCTGGGGACTAGGTGAGAAATGTAGACGTCTCACCCATCTGTGGAGAGTTGGGAAAGATACCCTGTGGTCCCGGCAGCAGCAGGCTGGAGTGGGGTGCTTCTACTGGACTGTGGGACAAAGGAGGGATCAGCTAGAGTGGAGTCAGCTTCACAGGGCCGCGGGGTGAAGGACAGAGCAGACTACCTTTTAACCAAATTTTAAAGACCTTTTAAAAATGCGCATGACAGGAGGCAGGCTGTGAGTTCAAGGCCAGCCTGGTTTACTTTGTGAATTCCTGGCCAACCAGAGCTGCAGAGGGAGACCTTGTCTCAAAGCAAAAGAAAAAGAAAAATGCTGTGGTTTGAATGTTTCCCCAAAGTCTACTGTAATCCTCAGCGCTGGGCGTGGCATTGTCCAGCAGAGGCAGGGAGGTTGCTGTGAGTTCAAGGCCAGCCTGAGTGACACCAAGCCCTTGTTAAGTCAGCCTGGGGTACGTAATGAACCGCATCTCAAAACAGACACAGACCCAAAGTCAGGCAGGTGTCTCAGCATCAACACTGATATTGCTAGTGGGTTTTCAGTCATGTTCTTCTCACAGCCGCGAGCTCCCGTGCATTCTGTTTCCAGTCTGGAGAGAGCTTGGGACCTTATTAAGCATGCTGAGTTCACTTATTAATTCTAGCATTTCTGGTAGAGTCTTAGTGTTTTCTGTATATAAGATCATGCCATCTGCAGAGAAATTTTTACTTCTTTCCAATCCGGATGCTTTTTATTTCCTTTCCTTGTCTAATTGCTCTGGCTAAGACTCTCCATACTGTGCTGAATAGAATCACTTTCAGAGAAAAAGAAACTCGTCTTTCATTATTGGAGAAACTGCTAGCTGTAGTTATTATATACGTCATTTATGATACTGAGAAACATTCCTTCAATACCAAATTTGTTAATCATTTTTAATCTCAAAAAGATGTTGGGTTTTTTTTATATATAACCTGAACTTCCAATGGCAAATATATGGATTTAAAATGTGGTATGTTCATACAAGGGACTAGCATTTGACTTTCAAGAAGGAGGAAATGCTGGCAAAGTGAGATGTGCCGGATGCAGGAAAACAAGACTATGTGATCTTATTTAGGTGGCAGCTAAGATAGTCAGCGCAAGCTTGCCCTGGTGTGCGAAGCTCTGGATCTGACGTTTAGAACCAAGGAGAGAAGAAGTCATGGTCATCGTCAGCCTCCCAGAGATGTGGAGTGGAGCGGCAGACACCGGGTTCTAGAGGGAGAACATATGAGGCGGTGCTGGCCAGGGCACAGAATTCCAACAGTGTAAAACTAATGAATAACACGTCTGTAGGAAGGAGGCTGCTTGTTGGTTCCCGGCTGCCTGGCTAGCTTAGACCCGAAATAATCACACAGAAACTGTATTAAGTAAATCGTTGCTTTAACTCTAGTTTCTTATTGGCTAATTCTTACATATTAATTTAACCCATTTCTATTAATCTGTGTATCACCATGTGGCTGTGGCTCACTGGCTAAAGTTACAGCATCTGTCTCCAGCAGGGGCTTCATGGCACCTCTCTGACTCTGCCCTTTTTTCTCCCAGCATTCAGCTTAGTTCCCCCCCCCCCCCCGCGCGCCTAGTTCTGTTTTGCCCTTGCCATAGGCTCAAAGAAGTTCTTTATTCATTAACCAATAAAAGCAACACATAGACAGAAGGACCTCCCACACCACATGTCACTACACTACCCACTTGAAACTGGTGAGAAAATAGATTCTAAGTGTTCTCAGCAGCAAAACAAAGGAAGGTACTCATGTTAATTAGCTCAGATGCAATGAATTCTCCACAATGCTGGGGTTTATCTAATAGACCAGAGTGCCGTGGTGGTTAATCATTGATTTGGCACAGTCTAGAATCACCCTGAGAGGAGGGGTCTTCCCGGGGGATTGTCTAGACCATGTTAGCCTGTGGGCAAGTCTGTAAGGGGAGGCTCATCTTTATGGTGCTAACTGAAGTGTGAAGAGAGAGGGTCCCACTATGGGAGGCACCATTCTCCAGCCTGAACTGTGGGAGTGGAGACAGATAGCCCAGTGCTAGCATGCAGGCATTAACTTACTCATCTGTGATACAGATAGCTGAGCCTAGCATGCACGCATTAACTTATTCATCTGTGATACAGATAGCGCTAGCATGCGTGCACACATTAACTTGTTCATCTGTGATACAGATAGCTGAGCCTAGCATGCACGCATTAACTTATTCATCTGTGATACAGATAGCGCTAGCATGCACATATTAACTTACTTATCTGTGATTCTTGGTCATGGATGTGGTGTGACAAGTCGTGTCGAGTGTCTGTCTAAAATGATAGACAGCGAGCTGGAACATTGAGCTGAAACACTCACAGTCTCCCCCAATTTGCTTTTGTCTGTATCCTATCTTAGCAACAGGAAAAGAGACTTTGAGTTTTGTTAAATAACCTAAATGTCTATGGGCAAACGTGGGTTAACAGCACTGTGTTCACACTGGAAAGAGCAGCAGGAGAAGGGCCTGGAGGGGAACTCTCATTCAGCCTTGGACCCTCAAAGAAAACGATTTCCCTTAGTGGTACTCACTGTCCCAAGGCTGGAGACATCTCTACAGCTCTTGTTTTGGTGGCCTCAGCTGCCATTTGTTTTGTGGAAGGAAATCCGACAATGGAGTCCACTTCGGGGAAATTCCTGATTTTATTTACTGTGGAGCGAGGAATGCACACAGACATGGGCAGGGCCTGAGTCCATTCTGCTGCCTGGTGCAAAGTCAGTTTGTGTTTATCCTCTCGGAGTTTCCTATCTCTTTGGAAGCTCCAGCCACTTCCTCGGTGGCTCCAGAGCTCACCTCAGCCATACGGAACAGGCAACAACTTAAACACATGAGGAACAGGGCTAACTTCAACATGGGAGTTTGGAAATGTGAGTTTGTGTGTAGTCACCCTCACATGGCACTCTGATGTCAGTTGAGTTAACGTGTTGATAAGACTCACGTGTTGATAAGACTCACGTGTTGATAAGATTGTGGCGCACCATACCCCTCTGCGCTTTATGCACCACCATACCATTTGTGCCCCGGGCAAGGGGCTGGAGACTGAATCACACAAAGACACATAGAGAGAGATAGAGACACGGGTCATCTTTGATGCCAAATGCCCCAAGAATGCCCCCTTTATTGTGTTGAAGGGAAAGCTTATATAGGGATAGCCACACCCCAGCCAAACACACCAGAAACCACTCTCCTGCCATCAGGAACGCCTGAGGGCCTCGTGCTCAGAGCAGCTGTAGGCACTCAGATCCGGGGAAAACAAGTTGTTTACAAGAAATTCAGGATCTGGGGGCTCACAGCTCCCAACACACAATATGAACTAGAGTTATGCATGCATATAGCATAAGTGATGGACTTGCTCCAAGTCCTGCAGAGTCTCTGGACTCCCTGTTCATCCAGGCACTCCCCTGCATCACTACTGGCCTCTTCCCACCCCATCCAAACTTCCCATCCAGAGCTCAGGGAGCTGGATCATGTGGTAAGCAGATCAGTGGCCCCGCCAGGATGTCTACAGCCTGATATCCTGGAACCTGTGCCACTGTCTTACTAGGGCAGTGTTTTGCAGGTGTGATTAAATACCTCAAGGTGGAGCGATAACCCTAGATATCAAGATTTCTCGTAAGAATTGTGACCACAGAAGCAGAGGTTGAGTGACGTTGAGGCTGGCAGGGGCCACAGACCAAGGGACAAGAAGCTGGAAACAGCCAGGAAGCCTGTGGCGGGCACATGACTGCTGATAGCTTGATGTTGGTTCTCTCGGGACCATTCGGACTTGTGGCCTCCAGAACTGAGAATAAATGCACAGTGTTCTGAATCGCCATGTTCAGGATCAGCATGGAAGACTAATACAGACAGGACGTTCTGGTATAGAAAAGACAGGGAGGTCTGGGTGTGGTGGAGCATGCCTGTGCTCTGTCCCAGCACTGGGGAGGCTGAGGCAGGAGGATCACAGGTTTGAGGCATGCCTGGAGTATGTAATGAGACTGAAACAAGAATAACTTCCTAGTGAGCAAGAGAATAAGGAGGGAGGAAAGGAGGGAGGGAGGAAGGGAGGAAGGGAGGGAGGGAAGGAGGGAAGGAGGGAGGGAGAGAGGGAGGGAGGGAGAGAGGGAGGGAGGGACTCTCTTAGGGTCCTCTGTGTTGTCTAGGTTCTCAGGGGTTGTGGACTATAGGCTGGTACTAATAGCTGTCGTCCCAGCCTTAGCTTAAGAAATGAAGGACTAATAAAGCCTCCTAAAAATAATCAGAAACAACAACAAAATAAAAACAAACAAAAAACCCTCAGCCCTTTCTGCCTAAGAAGATGAGAAGAACAAGAGGACGGCTCATTTGTGGGAAGCAAGGAGGCCTTGAGGCAGATGTTGCAAGCACGGGGAGAAGACAGCGGAAGAGGGCTGGTGAGACGAGTAACTTGCAGGGCAGCTGCAGTCTTTGTACTGAGTCTGCCGGTTTGCAGCCACGCTCATGCTCTACTTACACTCGAAAGCATTGTCTGTATCTTAACAAATAAACTGTCAGACCAGACTCACTCACTGCTCAGTGGCTACTCACCCTCTGACTGCAAACGGCAGCTTCAGTGTCTAACAAGGAGCAGAGATGGACTCAGTTCACAAGCTCCTCTTGACAGGCAGAGTGGACATGGCCTTCAGGTGGAACAAGTGCAACTGCTGGTGTTGGAGAAACACAGATGGGGAAGTCACTGTGGCATGCACTGCCACTGAAGGGCAGCTGGCATGTTTGCAGTACGGACTCGAGGGCCTGCGGTTTGGAGCTAAGTATGGAAAGTTCCAGAACTTCTCCTAAGAGACCGTCCATTGTTCTAGTCAATAGTAAGTTTTATCAGGCAGGGACCCCATTCCCCGTTAGCCACAGCGCCCATCAGAGAGATGGGGCAGCCCCACTGAATGACACAGGACAAAGATGCATGAGGTGGTGGTTGGCCTGCCTGTGGCTGGTCACTCCAGAGCACAATTGGGAGGGGTCCTTTCCAAGGACATAACCACTTAGGGGGAATCCTATCTTACCTTGAGCCTCTTTGCAAGATAGGTGTTTTTAGATGACCCCAACACTACCATCTGAAGCCTTCATTAACTCCAAAGTGGGAAATGCCAGCCTGAGAGGGCTGCTCAGTGGCACCAAGAGCTCAAGAAATCATGGGGTTCAACTCAGAAACGTCACACCTTAGGGGAAAAGATACCCACAAGCCATATTTATGGTCTGAATAAAGGAGCACCCAAATTTATTATTGTTGCTGCTGTTGTTGTTGCTGACGGTAATCTGGAATCCACTGTGTAGACCAGCCCAGCCCTAAATGTGCAGTGACCCTCAGCTCTGCCTCCGGCAGCGGGATTACAGGTTTGAGTCACCTGGCTCTACAGCCACATGTTAATTAAGTCCCCAGTGCAATCATGTTAAGAACCAGGGGCTTTGGGAAGAGATTAAACCTTGAGGATTTCTTTGCAAATGGAATTAGAGCCTGTGTAAAGAGGCTCCGACGCTACCTCTACCCCCCATCCCCCTCCAAACCCCCGAGTGACTGCAGGCACCTCTCGGGATGCCACATCTCCCCGGGTCGTGCCAGGCACCTCACAAGGCATCTTGGACCACCCAGTCTTCACAACTGTGAGCAATGCATTTCTCACAATTTCTAAACAATTTCTGCCATTTCTAAACAACCCCGTCTGGGGCGTTGTGTTTCAGCACCGAGAACAGACTAGGCAAAATCAAGCTCGGCATTCAGGCACCCGGAAAGTCCCCGAGCTCTTCCCCCGCAGCGGCACTGCCGTGCTCAACCATGGCTCCGCAGGCTGATCAGAAACTCTTGGGCAGTTTTCTCACTCTGCACAGCCCAAGAACTCTGGGGGCGGTGTCCTTTCAGCTGACGCTTACCGTCTGAAGAGTGAGAGAATGTGTTTGCGCCCCTGACAAAATGCCCTTGCTTCCCTTGAGAGGAAGCCTGTCATTTACTCAGGGTTTAAACTGGCGCAGCAGGAGGCGTCCTGTCACCTGGGCTCCTCCTAGGAAAGGTGGCGTTGAGCACGGAGACCTTTTCCGACTCTAATGCTGGTGAGTCAGTCTTTGCCCTTTCGCAGAAATCCCCTGGTAGCAGCTCCTGCTCTGCCCTCTCCAGCCCCGCCCTGTGGTAAGGGGCAACCAGGAAGCCAAGGCCAGCATCTTTCCGAAACCCAGAGAAGGGAAGGGCATGCCCGGAGTCACCCCTCCAGTGCTGTGGTGGACATTGCTTCCTCGTGGGCGACCAAACCCTTTTTAGTGAGGTATTATCAATAGAGCCTGCCTTTGCAAAGAGAGAAATCGACTATAAAAAGATCATAAGAGACAGAGTAAAAATTACATAAGAGGCTAACACAAGATATTTGGGTCCATAAAAAGACACATTAATTACAAATGCTATTTTTCCATGTAAGCAAGCTCTAAATACCTCCCTCTCCCAAAGTCTTTCTTGATTGCTAGAGGCTGCAAGGAATGAAAGTATATTTCCTTCAAAGCCTCCAAAGGGAGCTTCTTGGGTCCTCCATCCCCTCGACTCTTACTCACTGTCTGCCTCCTCTCCTGCAGGATTCCCTGAGCCCCGAGGGGAGGGGTTTGTTGGAGGCGTCCTATTTAGGGCTGAGTGTTCCAAGGTCTCTAACTCTTTGCATAATGCCTGTCTCTGTGTTTGTTCCCATCTGCTGCGGGAGGAAGCTTCTCTGATGATGGCTGAGCGGGCGCTGGTCTATGGGCAGAGCAGAAGGATGACTCACCCCTTCTGAGCAGGAGTTCTTCCAGAGCATCCCAGTTCGACTCTGGGCATTCACGTGGGAGCAGTTCATAGCCACCTGTAACCCATCGGCCCTTTCAGCCTCCTCAGACAGCTGCACTTTTGTGCTCATACCCACACACAGGCACATAGGCAGAATTAAAATGAAAAACAACCTTCTTTTAAAATAAGCCTTCAGAAACAAATCCCCAGCAGAGTTAGAGACAAGGCTCATCCAGCTCTCCTTATAGTCGCGAACTGTCCCCACCTAAGAAACAAACATCAGACTCCCAAACAAGCCAGATGTCTTCCACGTCTGTAGCCAGCATTTATTTCTGTTTGCCATCCAAATGGATCCTTTCTTTGATGTCCCTTGCTTGCTTTCACATGTGCACGTACAATCTAACTTAATTTGAGCCCTCATCGGCCTGATCCAACAACACCACCTTAGTTACATTAGGATTAGGTACTTGAAAGGGTGGTTACACTGTGTTTGAAAATTGGCATCTGCGACAATCTTGTTACAGTTTTTGGGAGTTGAAAGGGCGGGGCTGTTTTCTGGATTGGAGGAGGCTGCATCGCCAAGCAGAGCTCTCCTTTGGCCAGGGCGTGAGAAGTTTGCTGGAGAACCGTAGGAAGGAAACGTATCATTTGGGCAGCTGGGGGCTCAGCAAATGTGCCTGCTGACAGACCTTTCATCCAGGGCTTAGCCGTGGGAGAAATGGGTAGGAGGGGAAGGAAGGCTCAGTGTAAGCTTGAAACCTTATTTAATTCAAAGAGGTGGAGTTCCTGGGGATTATGTGTTCTAGGGACTCTGAGACCCATAGCCCAGGACTCCAGGTCTACCAGATGGCCCAAGGGAAACACACACACACACACACACACACACACACTAACCCTATCTCCAAATGCTGGGCAGTGAAGAGCCGGGGCGTACACCCTAGGAGCAACTAAGGGCTGAGGATAGAGAGAGGGAGTATCCTGGGTTCAGAGGGCTAGGTTGATGGTCAAGGAGCAGTGAAGAGACCAGCCTGGAAACATTAGAACACCTCCAGGGATCCCATCTACAGAACTCAGAGCATTTCCTCCCTCCTTTGTATTGAAATATAAATGCAAATGGCTTTGAAAAGAAGTGTGTGTGTGTTCATGTCGGCACCGCACTAGCCCAGTACAATCCAAACCCAACTTGGCTGGCTGACCAAAGAGCCTCAGAGGCTGCCTGTCTTGCCTTTGCAGGCCCAGGACTACAAGCTCAGGCCGCCCCACTTGACTCTTGTAGGTGGGAACTGGGGCTTGAACTCAGGTCCTGCTGCTTGCTGAGCAAGCGTTTTATGGACTAGGCTTTCTCTCCAGCCCCAGAAATTTTTTTTTTTATGCCAGAGAATCCAGAAATCCTCTGGAGTTATGGTATAGACTCCCTGGAGGTTAGCATCAGAGAATCTTGGGCATCTATGAAGCAGTGGCCTTCGGCATTGCCCATCAGAACAAGGTCTCCACTAGAATGATGAGGGATGGACACTTCCCCCACCTCGCTGTCTCAGAATTAAGGCTAAGAGAACCAAAACCTGCAGGAACAGCAGCATAGAGACCCTTTCCTGTGCGCTCAGCTTGCAGTTTCATCTTTCTCTGGAATCCTCTGCAGTCTCTGTAGCCAAGACAGGGTCTGCAGCATGGTGGCTCTGTAAAAATCACAAAGTCGCTTGCTTCTTGAGTTTTTTTTTCTTTGTTCCTTTCAGCTAATCCCCCTCCCCGCTCAAACATTTCCCACTTCAAGGAAAACTGTGACAAGCCCTCATAAGCCTGCATATTTTCTGACAGATCTATGATTATAGCTAAGCAGTCTTGTCAAGAGACACACACTCCGGCTTTCTTCTTTGCCTTGATTCTGAAGAGGGCCCTGAACTCCCAGATGTTCTAACGAGAGCTTTCTACACCTGAGGAAAAGGCGGCGGGGGTGGGGGTGGGGAGGTGACTGGCACCTGTAGATGGGGATGTTTCTCAGAAAAAAAGAAAGAAAAATTAAACACACACACACACACACACACACACACACTCAAACACACGCCAAGCAAAGCCACACAAATTTAACTTCCCAGAGAAACTGAAGCAAAGAGAGGGCTACGGGTGCAGTCCAGGGATGACAAGGGGTAGAGGTGAAGGTTTAGGGAGCCACAGGGACCTGGAAGACACGGACTTTATTAGGGCAGCTCTGAACCATAGCATCCATGGGTGCAATGGGGAAGTGGATCTCCTCTGCTTACAGAGTGGAGCATGACAGGACTCAGTCACATCTGTGAGTGGAAGGACAGCAAACAAATCATGGCAGATCTTTTCCCAGACATGGGCAAGCCAAGGCCCAGTCATCGCCTGGCACCACCCACACAGGAAATGTGTCTTCCTTGAGTCGGTGCTGTGACATTACAGAAGAGAAATGGAGCACTGTCCGGCTCGCAGACTCCATGGGTCAATAACCCACGGAGGAGCTCGACTCCTTCACAGGGAAAGCAAGGGCCTTGTCACATACCATGTTGTTCCCAACCTTTTTCACCTGACGATGGTACCCACTACCACCCAGTGCACACCTGATGCTGGAGGATCTTTGGCAGACTGGAGAGTGTTTTTTGCAGGGTGGCAAGGGCAAGCCCTGAGCAACTGTCTTCAGACGGCTCTTCAGAACTTCGTTTTAGATAATACTAATCAAGACAAGCGTCTGCGCCTTGGGGTTTCTCGGGAAGAAATCTGGGGCATTCACCTTGTGTCTATTCATGATTTGATTTGTAGAATACTTCAGGTCCAGGCGGCCTGAAAGAGGAAACCTCCCCCAGGAGGGAGGAGGCACCCTTCTGGCTTTGTTCCAGGAGGACAGTTCCTCCTCACCTCATTCCAAGGACTCCTGACCTTTCAGCCCTGGAAGGGTTTGGTTCATAGTTGGTGCTCAATATGTATTTTATTGAACAGAGTAAGTTCCTTTTTTTTTTTTGAAGGAAAATTTCTGTTCATACCAGATTTAATCTAAGCTTGTCTATTATACCTGGAGTATGCATATAACATACTTATTAAATGGCTTTGACAGTTCTAATTAAGAGCCCAGAAAGACAACATCTATGAGAAGGTAAGAGTCTCTGCGAGAGCAATTGGGCTACCACAAAGGCCACACAGGGAGGGCCAGCAAGTTGGAGGAAGGCCTGGTGTCTTCAGACCATCCCTGGCAAACTCCCCGACTCTGCTTAAGTTTGTCCATGGTTACGTGGGGGCTGTCTATGTCCAAACACAGAAGGAAAAAAAGCATTTTCACTAAAGGGAGGAGTTCACTTATTTTTCTTTCCAAACTGTTGGGGAAAGAAGGCAGGGGTTCTTTTATGAATAAAACAGAACTGTGACGACTTTAAAGACCCCTGCCTGTGAGCTTTAAGTCTTCAGGCCCCAGCCCTTGAGCTCTGGGCTAGCAGAGTTCACACCAGGACAAGTAATGACAAAGAGAAAGAACACTGCGACCCCTCCCCATCTCCTCGAGACCCCAGCACCTGTGGCCTGGTGGGAAGAGGGTGCCTATCCCCCGACATTCCTTGCCTCCCACTCACCATAGTGTTCTTCCCGTTCATGTAGCTTCTCATATGCATCCCGTGGAAATCTGTTCTGTGATTGATAAAGATATAGTCTCCATAGGGCTGTTCTATACTGAATGGATACACTGGACCAGAGGATTCTAGGATTGAAGTCCAAGGAACCAATCTGAGATGTTAAATAAAGTCATGGAGAAAGTTTGAGTTCAAAAGCCATGATTGTAGCAGGAAAACTGAGTAACATCCAGGACACATGAGCTAAAAAGAGAATAGAATATTCTAAGTTATTTAAAATCTCAGGATGTCCATTGCTAAATATATAGTTCACAAACTTTTCAAATTATATAGGTCAGTAGATAGTCCTACTTATAGACTTGCCTATGCTCCCCGCCACCACCACCAACTTCTCTGGTCCTTCAATGGGGAAGAACTCTCCAGTTTTGCCCACTGGGGAGCTACTGCTTTGAAAGGGATGAGTTTGAGACTGTCTATTTGCATACATGGTTTATCTCTCTGATTAGACTATCGTTTGCTTCTCTGGATCTCGCTCTAATAATCTCTGCATCCATTAGAGATACCAACACACATAGTGGTGTATCCATAGCTGTCTGCTCAGTGAGTATGGGATGGAGTGGGTGATATTCTGGTTTCATGTCTGTTTCTGTGATAAAACACTATAACTAAAAAATATTTGGCAAAAAAAAAGATTTATTTGGTTTATAGTTGCAGATAATGGTCCATCATTATGGGGAAGTCAAGGCAAAAACTTAAGTAGCTAGTCACATCCACAGGAAGAGAAAGAGTGCATGTGTGCGTACTTGTGCTCAGACCCCTCTCTACGCTTACACAGGCCAAGATCCCCGCCTAGGGAGTGGTGCCGCCCACAGTGGGCTAGGTCTTCCTGTATCAGTTAATGTAATCAAGACAACTCCCCACAGATGCTGCCACAGACCAACCTAATCTTTAGCTCTCTTCCCACGTGTGTTGTCTCAAACTGATGATTAACATCAATCACCGCAGATGTGAAAGTAGATGGATAGAGGGGGTGGAAGGAAGGACGCGTGAGTAGTTGGATAGTTATACCCTATTGGAACCTACAACTTAAACTGTAGGTAATATAAGGTCAAACTCTATAAGATGGAGGGAAATCTGAAGGAAAGGACAGCAGGAACAGAAGGAAAAAGAAACAGCAGAGCCCTCTGTTCACTTGTTTGGGGAAGGAATTGGAGAGAATCGCTGTGCTCAGGCTTCTCACTCTGCTAAAGGAGGGTATTGGGTGCATGCCTCATGTCCCTTCCATCTGACCAAAACTATAAATTCCCAGTTACTGGGCTCTGGTGAATGTGCCCTCCCACAGGAGGAAATTCGTGCTTTCCGTGTGCTCAGCAGATGTGAGCATCCCTGGCCATGGCATTGAATCTGAAGAGCGTCCCCTTGGCTTCCCTTTTCTGTGCCTAGCATTGTTGACCTTCTCTGTGTGAACCTGCCAACTTGAATGCACAGAACAGCATGTCCCACAGACGTTCCCACCACATCCACCCCCTCGTCCGGCTGAACCTTGACCTTATCTTCTTATTATAAGCTAGCACAGTTACGGGTGACAGAGACGTGGACGTACAGAGCTGCTTTAGCAAGCTGCTCAAGCGCATTCAAGTTCAAGAATATGAGTGGGAGAAGGGCAGAGAGATTTTCATCTTTGGCCTGTCACATGGAAGAAGAAAAAAAAAATCTCATGTTCTCAAGCCTGTGTCCTGTAATATTTATCATTTGGGATCACAGGCAACGACTCCACTGTGTCCCTTCTCTTACCCCAGCCTTGGGTGAGGCTTTGGCTTCAGACCTAGAAAAGATAGTGTATGCGGGTTGGTCAGGGACAGAACTGAGTTCTATATGGAGCCTCTGGAGGAGCAGGGAGTAGAGGCTGAGCCTGGGGCAAGGTGGGTGATTGTGGGCATCTGGGTCTTCTATTAGAGGTTAGAGGTTCCTCCAGGACTCTGCAGCCATTGGGAGGTTACTCACATGAGAGATTCCACCTGTGTGTGCCTTCTAGAGGTGCTGGAGTAAGTGCTCACAAACTAGACTCCTAGGAGATGGTTCACATAGTCATCCTCCTTCAATTGGTAGTTCTACTGCAAGGGTTGTGAGTGGGGGAGGAGAAATCCCTGGGCCTTGTTGGTCAGGAAACACAGCCTACTTGGTGAGCCAAACAAAAGCAACATCAAGGTAATGACTCCTGAGAAACAACGCCCAAGATTGACCTTTGTTGTCCACATAACACCCCCCCACATGTGTGTACCTGTGTATACACACACACATACACACACACAAGTACACATGCATTCATACACACACACACACACACAGATGCTGTGGGATAATGTTCTTGTATACTGCAAAGATTTGTCACTTGTATTGGCTTAATAAAATGCTGGTTGACTGGTAGCCAGGCAGGAAGTATAGTCAGGTCAACCAGACTAGGAGAATTCTGGGAAGAGGAAAGGCAGAGACACAGTCATCAGCCAGATGTAGAAGAAGCAAGATGAGAATGCCTTACTGAAAAAAGGTTCCAAGCCACGTGGCTAAACATAGATAATAATTCTGGGTTAATTTAAGTTGTGAGAGCTAGTTAATAATAGTCCTGAGCTAATAGGTCAAACAGTTTATAATTAATATTAGCTCGGTGTGTTTCTTTGGGACTGCTGGACCAGGTGCGACAGAAACTTCCTTCTACACACAGACACACACAAAATTACAAACTAGGTATCTTAAAGCAATGCACACTTACTCTGATATTTTCTAGACACAAGAAGTCTGAAATCTGTGTCAGCAGGAACATACTCCCTCAGAAGGTGCAAAGAAAGAATTCCCCCAAGACCCTCACCAGCCTCTGGTGGGAACAGGAGGTCTTCAGCATCCCACTGTGGTCATGTTGTTTAATTCCCCTGCTAACAAAAACTAGTCCTCAGATGTGGGTCCATCTTAACACAGTATCTCCATCCGCATTGTTAGTTAACTCACTACATTTTCAAGTGTCCTAGTCTCAAGTAGCATTGTATTTTGAGGTTCTGGGTGAGTGTGTGCGTGTCCGTGTGTGTGTGTGTGTGTGCATGTGTGTGTATTGCTATTCAACCCAGTACAACATAACAAAAGGCCAACTCCATATCCTAGAAGTCTAGAGGTCTGGGTTCAAGTTCTAGCTCTTATTAGCTATGTGGAGCTAGACAACTAAGCTCTTAATGCTTCGGTTTGCCCAGAGATGAAATGGAAATGATAATAATAATAACTTAATCCTGCACTTACTCTGAGACTTTGAGTGGAGAAGGCTGAAAGTTGTGCCACATCTTAAATGGTGACAGAAACAGACGCTGGAACATGGGCAGAGGGATGTGAGGAACTGCTGTGGGGAGGGGCTCTAGCTTGCAAGATGGAAACATCCTAGGGAAGTCTTGTTCCACGGTATGCATTTTGTCGGTGGAGCTGTGGTGTGCTATGAAGTTTGCCACTAACCTCTCCTAAAGGAGCCACACCTCTGCTCACTGCTAGCAAACAGAGCCCTCCAGAGAAAAGATGCTTACCAAGAAGCCACACTTGACTCTGTTCTTGTCTGTCTAGAATCCTTTTTTTCAAAGGTTTCTTGGGCTTTATGTGGAAATTCTTGCCAAATGTTTGGGCACCATTTGTAGATGGAAGTTTCTGTCCAGTTTCTGTCCTGCCTGGTCCTGTATCTGTTCAGTTCCAAAGAAACACACAGAGGCTTACATTAATTATAAACTGTTTGACCTATTAGCTCAAGCTTATTATTAACTAGTTCTTACAACTTAAACTAACCCCTAATTCTTATCTATGTCTGGCCACGTGGCTTGGTACCTTTTCTCAGTGCAGCGTTCTCATCTTGCTTCCTCTGCATCTGGGTGGTGACTGTCACTCTGTCTTTCCTCTTCCCAGAATTCTTTGAGTCTGGTCATCCTGCCTGTACATCCTGCCTGGCTACTGGCCAATCAGCGTTTTATTAAACTAATACAAGTGACAAATCTTTACAGGGTACAAGGGCATTGCCCCACAGCAGTGGTACACACCTGATGAGAGTGAATGTGTTTGTTTATTTATTTAAAAGCGTGATTGTACATTAACTAAGGAAAAGTGAGAATGAACTCCAAAGAATGTGAAGAGTTCCAAGAGAGAAATACCATAGGCTACATTAAGAAAAATAAATAAATTTTAAAATTAATTCCTTGAAAATGGTATGCGTATGTATACTTTGATCATATCCATCTGCTGTTGATGAATTTTTGCATCTGGTTGGCTCTGCCCACATATGCACATGGGCGTGGGGTCATCCATTGGAGTATGGGCAATCTACCAACAGCCAGGACACCAAAAGAGAGTCCCTCCTTCACAGCCATCCACTGTCAATAAAACCTTCATGACAGGTGGGGTCTCAGGGCCCTCTCCCACCTCCATTATGGGATGCTGACTGGCTTAATCTTGTGCAGGTCTTGTTAGCACAACTTTTGAAGAGGGGCAAATTGTAAAACCACGTGGTTCATAATGTGACTCTAGATGCAGTATACAACAATAATCTCCATGCCTAATCTAAACATTCATGGGCAGTCTGTGCTCTGGAGACATCTGACCTCCACACCACCACCACTGGAAATAAGCAGGAGTTCCAGTTAACGCGGTGTCTCATGAGGTTGCTTGTAGAGCTGGGACATTCTGTACATTGCATTGTCTTTTCTTACAGACCTGAAGAGTTTTCTCCTATGTCACAAATGTGTACGCAAACAGTAGGCACAGGGAAGGGATGTGTCATATAGGGATTGCAGGAGAAAGCTAGTTCCTCAGATCATCACCCATGGATGGCCAGCAGCCATGGGTACCTAACTACTCAGCACACCACAAATATGCTGTTTCAAGGTCCATATTGGCGGTTTTCTCTTCAAGGAACACTTACACAAACAAACTTAAGAATGCTTTAGAAGCTAAATTGTGTCTGTAATCCCAAAATAGGTGTGATCAGTGTGCATCATTAAGAAAGTTGCTCATTGTCATTGGCTGCTTTGATATCCCTTGTATCAATGAAAATCTTTTTTTCACTTTGTCCCTTACTGGAGAAAGGGAGACCCATGGATGTTTGAGATGGGGCCAGACCCTGCCGGCAACCAGGGTTCCTGTGATTCCTTAAGGAGAAGCTGCCCTATTTCTGCCTGGTGTCTACAACTTCAGGCTCATCTGATTGCTGGGCATCAGTTTGTGTCAGTAGGATTTGGGGCTGAGAACATTCCTTAATAGGGTTTTAATATTCTTGAGAGATTATGGCTGAAATTCTGGCAATTGCTCTCATTGGGAACTTCCAGTCATAGCTGAACAGTGCCTATCCAGCTAGAAATGGGAGCACAAAAGCCTTAAACTGGTTTAATTGCAGGATCCAACCAGATGTGGACCGAACTTTGTTGTCAATGGCACCAAACGCTCTACCATCTGGGCAGCTGGAGACTCCAAGTGGCTCTCCAAGGCCACAAGCCCTCCATTGGCTTGGCCTTTGGAAGAGACCAGTTTGGCTTTTGAAAGTGCACTTCAGGACACCTCCTGAGCCTGAAAACATTTATCAAAATGGGGTTGAAGTCCAAATTAACATCAGATGATTTTAGCCGTGGTGTCCCCCTCTTCATGTCATAAAATCACCCATTCGTAGATTTAGAATGATCAAACCCATCATTCTAAAACGTGGTAGCTGCGTGGGCCATGAGTCCTTGAAGGTCATGGAAGGACACACTGTTGGCTGGTAACAGAGACCAGGCCAGAACCCAATCCAATGCTTACCCCTACATCCCGTCAGTTTCCAGAGAACTCAAACATTGACAAGACCCTGCCAGCGGCTCAGCAACTTCAATCAATATTTGCTATCACAAAATTCCAGCAGAACCTAGAGACATTGGAATCTGTATTCATGTGATTTCACGTGCTCTACTGGAAAAAGACAAATTTCTCCACACCATCAAGGCAGACTGTTAACTCAAGTTGGCCACGTGGAAGAGAGCTCCGTACTTTCCTGGAGTTCTGTAAATGCTTCATAAACACCCCTCCTGTTTCTTCCATTTTGTGACCCCCAGAAAGGACCTATGTGATAAACACTGCTGGCCCCCTGAGGCATGCTGACTGGGGGTGGCAGAATTAGAGTAAGGACTCTTGGCATTTAATCCTGGTGCTTCAATTAATGCAACCACTGGACCCAAAGCTGAGAAGGTTTTGATCTGGTCAATACCTAACCACCTCTTCCAGAAGGGTTCATTTCTGTCACAACCTGCAGAGGCCAGCAGGGATTTAAGAGGTTCTGTGCTGGGTTCCCCATATTAGGTAAGTGACTTCTCAGTTCCCTGTTTGATGTTCCTCTTCTGAGGGGCAGCCTGCCATGGTGTTATCTGCTGGAGTCTGTGCTGGGGTGAGTCCTACGAAACTGCTCGCTCATACTTTGTCTAGAACAGACTTCCTGGTCCTCAACCCCGAATGTCCTGG
Source organism: Alexandromys fortis (assembly GCF_014885135.2). Lineage (NCBI taxonomy): Eukaryota > Metazoa > Chordata > Mammalia > Rodentia > Cricetidae > Alexandromys > Alexandromys fortis. Next base: position 4,269,011 of record NW_026067893.1, on the reverse strand, counting down.
CCTGACCCTGTCCTCCTTTTGGGACCTAAGAGACTTTGATTAGGCACCCCACCCCCACCCCCTCCCAGTGCTGAGTTGAGCCAGGGTGAAGGGTTCCTTGGTTCTGATTCCGGGATGTTTGTGTGCATGAAGATCCCCGAGTTGACGTCCCAGTGGGATAGGGGAGCACTAGACAGAGCTGTGGCTCCCCTCCCCGTCTCAGCTGGACCTTCTCCCCTCCCCTCTCCTGCAGCCTGGCTCTGGAGCAGCCTCTCCTGCCTTGTCAAAATAAGGAGACCTAACCAGATATAAGCTTTGTAGCTGCTACACACTCACAAACACGCCAGCACAAGCTACACACTCACAAACACGCCAGCACAAGCTACACACTCACACACACGCCAGCACAAGCATGGTTGCCAGGTTGCTGGTGAAGAGATGTGTAGGACAGAGTGAAGAACTCCTCCATCCTTAGAAAAACGAGGTTGCCAGGACTCAAACATGAATTTGATTATTTACTTATATCTTTAAAAGAACTTCGAATGGGAATTGAAATGAAGCCGCTCAAACAGAAAGGCAAACTTCTGAAAGCCTGAACACCCTGGTGTGTTACCCTGACCCCACTTACAACGCACTGAAATTCTGAAACCCGTTGGCCAGCGACCAGCGCGAGACTGACTTTTGAGGACCTATTGTGTTCTCCTTAAGCACGAGTGTGTTTCTTGTTAAAGGCTCTAAATCTAGCAGCATAATGAATAGCCTCCGCTTCTATTTCAGTTTTGTTGATCAAAAAAACTATGGATTCATGATCCGTCCCCTTGACAATTTCCAAGAGCACGTGCCTGTTTTACACAGTGCTCTGCTGAACCCCGCCCAGCCCTCATCCTGTGCCGGGAACTCTGTCTCTCTCCTGGAGCCCTGAGAAAGGTCACCCAGGGAGTGCAATGGGGAATAAGCCAGCGACCCCTGGGTGGACCAGAACACTCAGGCCCCCAGAGGCCCGGCGAGATGAAAGCTCTGTTGACTTGACTGTGGTGGGGTTCATGCAGAGTTGGGGTGTGGTTGGATTCACGTGCAAGGATACACAGTGTACTGCCCCACAGGAACGGGGTTGGGGGGAGTAGGACAAAGAGGTGGGAAGAAGCCATCAAAGATGTGACTTCTCCTGAGGAGATCCTGGAACATGACTTATCATGGTGTTTCGGTGACCCCCTGTCAGGAAGGGTCCTACCTGAGGACGAGGTAGAGGGCCTGGCCATCTTAACCTGTCTGGATAACAGACTTCAGAATAGATTGCTGGTGCTTTGTTTTGTGGGATGTGTACGTGTGTGTGTGTGTGTGTGTGTGTGTGTGTGTGTGTGTGTGCAGGTGCACTTGCTTTGGAGGTCAGAGGACAATCTTGGCTGTCATTCCTTCAGCATCATTCATCTTCGGCTAGGTTGGCTGGCCACCCAGCCGAGGGATCTCCTGTTTCCACCTCAGCTGCACCTTTCTCCTCCTCCTCCTCCTCCTCCTCCTCCTCCTCCTCCTCCTCCTCCTCCTCCTCCTCCTCCTCC
>NW_026067893.1:4212975-4267067 GCF_014885135.2 Alexandromys fortis | reverse complement strand
CCCCTCCTCCTCCTCCTCCTTCCTTTTCCTCCTCCTCCTTCCTCTTCCTCCTCCTCCTTCCTCTTCCTCCTCCTCCTCCTCCTCCTTCTTTCCTCACGACAGGGTTTCTCTGAACAACCCTGACTGAAACTTGCTTTGTAGACCAGGTTGGCCTTGAACTCACAGAGATCTGCCTGCTTCGGCTTTCTGATTAAAGGCCTGTGCCACCACCTCCCCTGCTATCCTTGCTGCTTTAGCCTGGCTTCTGGAGGTCAAAGTCGGGTTCTTGGGTTTTGGTTACACACTGCTCATGTGACTTGCATTGTATTTACCTACTCCTCAGGCCTGTGCCTCCCCATCCTGCCTTGTAGGGGCTCCCCTACTCACTTCCAAGGCACAACCTTCCAGCTGCATCCCTCCTCCAAGCTCTGGGCAGGACTTAGCAAGTGGCTCTGACCTCCTTAGAAATTGGTTGTGCAGTATTGTAGGTCATACGTCAACCTGCCTACATTATTCCTGGATGTAACTGTCTGATGCAAAGACCTGATATTCAGGACTGGATTCATATCAATGCCACATTCACTAATCTTCCATCGTGCCCAACGCATTTAGGCCGGTATTTAGGGCTGGATGTATACCAGATGCCATGTTCCATGTACCTTCCATCATGCTCAACACAACAGAACTCAGCACTCCTGGCACTCAAGAGGTGGGTACGGTGGCCCTAGAGTGGCAGAGGTAGGAGGACCAGTAGTTTGAAGTCAGTCTGAACCATACAGTGAGACAGTCTTAGGGTTTCTATTGCTGTGATGAAACACTATGACCAAACACCAGCTGGGAACGAAAGGGTTTATTTGGCTTACACATCCACATTGTAACCCATCACTGAAGGAAGCCAGGACAGGAATTCAAACAGGACAGGAACCTGGAAGCAGGAGCTGATTCAGAGGCCATGGATGGATGCTGCTTACTGTCTTGCTCCTCGTTGCTTGGTTGCCCTGTTTTTATTTTTATTTATTTTTTATTTTATTTTATTTTTTTTTTTACAGAACTCAGGACCACTAGCCAAGAGATGGCACCACCCACAATGGTCTCTCTTCCACCAATCACTAAAAATTAAAAAGTGCCCCGAAATAGTCAAATGTTATTCTTGTGTCACGTTGACATAAAACCACCCAGCACAGAGACCCTAGCTGTCTAAATGAATGAATGAAAAAGTTCACTGTGCAGTGTCAGAGGGGAAAAAGTAGAAACACAAAGATGCTGAGTTGGCAGAAATGCTCCATCGGGCAAGTCTTGTCAGCCTTCATACGAAGCTTTTCCGTCTGAGCTGGACGCCCTGTGTTCGTCTATCCACTCCAGATGTGGGAGACAGGAGCAGGGTCTGGAGTCAGCCTGGCGTTAGCTGTGTGGCCGCCCCAGGGCGTAGAGCACTTTCCCACACAGCCAGGCGACATCTGTGTCAAGGCACTTGGGGAACAAAATGACTTTGATGCATAAAGACTGGGAAAGGTGCAGGGGAGCTAAGTCAGCTCCCCTCTTGCTGTTAGCGTGTGTTATTTTCCGAGAAACAGAGGGTTAAGGCGGTTTCTTCAACAGCGCACATCTAGAAGATTGCACGTAGGTGTCGTTTATCAGCAAGGTTTCCTTCTGTGCTTGTCCTCTAACCTTCCGTGTGCCCCTTTCTATCTGCCCTCCTCCAGCAGGGTGAGGGGCAAGGGCAGGAATTCCAGACTTGTTCTTCCCATCACCTCCTCCGGTGCCTGGCACCCGGCAGGGATGCAGGAACAATCGTTCAAATGAGAAAGAGGCAAACCCTTGACCAGCGCCACTTCAGTGGCTCTGAGTACCTTCCCCATCCCACCGCCACATGCTCGACCTTGGGTGTGGTCCCAATGCCTAGCCCTCTCTCAAATCTCTCAAAGCCTTCCCTTGCCACAGCCACGGGTGTACAGCATCTCAGCAGGAAGCCACACAGGCGACGTGTATGCAAGGCCAGCTGCCAGGCAGATACGTAGCCAGTTCCCGGCTTGTCCTCCAGTCTAGCTGTGAGGCTTGGGGCACGGCTCTCTGTCTTCAGCATCCTCCCCTTGGACAGGGAGATCACTAGGTTTCTAGAAGTTTCCTTGGTCCTTCTAGTCTCCACCCTAGAAAACCCAAGAAAGCCTGGGTGCCTGGTCTTCCTTGATTGAAATGCAACCCTGGCAGCAGAGGAAACCAGGAGCAGGCCTCTCTGCAAGAAAGAGCCAGTGAGCTCCGTGGACTGGGACTGACCCTGAGCATAAAGAACACTTGCTGAACCCTTTGAAGCTGGGATGGTCCTTTGGGCGGGGCAGGAGTCTGGGAAGAATTTTTCTTATTGGCAAGCATTTCCTCCCCTCTGGCATCCCTTTTCCCCAGGAATTCCCTTCAGCTAAAAGAGAAAAGAAAAAGCAAACAAAAGCGACCCTCTCTGCCCACGGAGGCCTCTTCTCCGACTGTGAGTGCCTGATAAGAGAAGCCAGCTGCTAATGGCGGCATCCTGTTGCAGGACCTGCAGCTCCTCTGCCAGGCAAGGCCTCGTTGGCCCGTGATTAATGAGCGGCCACAGGGGTGGAGTGGTGTGTGCTAGGGCTGGATGGCCTTCAGGTAGTGGCTGCAAGGTCAACAGGAGGTGATGGTTTGGAACGGGACAAGAATTCAATCTGCCAGCCAAGCATGTAAACGTGCCCAGCTGAAACTAATTTACGTCTCTCTGCCCATCCCCCCCCCACTCTGTTTAGGCACTAAATTCTTATTAACAGCTTCCAGACCGTGCCCAGCCTGTGGGGCTGTCTGCACGCACCCCAGGAGAGCTGTGCACTGGGCCCAGCTCAACAGGTGAAGGAGGCCTCCGCTGTGGGGGCAGCTTGAGTTGGATCTCCAGGAGCCGCAGGTGGGAAAGGAGAACCAGCTTCCACTCGTGTTCTCCTGCCCTCCACACATGTGTGTTGTTGGCACAAGACCCCCCACAAAACATAAATAAATAAAGTGTAAAAAAAAGAAATTAAAAGTTGGACATTTCTTAGACACACAGACTGGTAGACATTTAAAAGAGAGAGAAAAAAAATAAAGCTGGGCTGTGGTGGCACACACCTCTAATCCTAGTACTTGGGAGGCAGAGGCAGACAGATCTCTGAGTTCGAGGCCAGCATGGTCTACAGAGAGAGGCCAGATAAGTGCTCTTTCTCCTCTCCCTCTCTCTCTCTCTCTCTCTCTCTCTCTCTCTCTCTCTCTCTCTCTCTCTCTCTCTGTAGTGGTTTGAATAGGTATGGCCTCTGTAGACTCGTGTCTTTGAATGCTTGGCCCATTCATAGGGAGTGGCACTATTAGGAGGTGTGGCCTTGTAGAAGAAGTGTATCACTGTGGAGGTGGGCTTTGAGGTCTCGCATAAACTCAAGCCACACCCAATGTCATAGTTTCCTTGTTACCTGCGACCATGACGTAGAACTCTCAGCTCCTCCAGCACCACTTCTGCCCGCATGCCGCCATGCTTCCTGCCATGAAGATAATGGATTAGACCTCTAAACTGTAAGCCAGGCCCACTGACATGTTTTCCTTTGGTGTTGCTTTGGTCAGGGTGTCTCCTCACAGCAATAGAAACCCTAAGATGATCCCCACCCCACTTGTCTGTCTGTGGTGTATACACATGGGCATGAGGGTGTGTATATGCACACGTGTGTGATCATGTGATGAACAAAGGCTGACATGTCTTCCTCCATCACTCTGGTGTGTATACACATATGCTTGAGGGTGTATATGCACACGTGTGTGATCACGTGGAGGCCAAAGTGACATAAGATTTCTCTCCCCAACACTGTCCATTTTTAGGCACTCCATTTTTAGGCACTCTCTCACCGAGGGAAGCTCGTCTGCTTGGCTAGCTGGCTGGCTAATGAACTCAGCGATCTCCACTCTCCCAACACTGAGGTTGCAGGTGCCAGTCACCTCTCTGTTCTGTCATGTATGTGCCGGAATCAGAGCTCAGCTCCTCAGGGTTACGTGGCAGGGACTTTGCCATCTCCCCAGCCACCCAGATCATCCTCTATATTCTAAGGGACTTCTGCACTGGAGACCTAGCTGAGACTGAATCCTGCTATGAGAGTTCTTCCACTCAACAGAGGCCGCATGTAGCTCCTGTGCCCTGAGATGTGGTCAACCCCAATTAAGATGGGCCAGAAATGCCAAATATGCCCAGGACTTGAAGACTTTGTGTGACTTCCCTTAGCAAGTAGAAGATCCAGTAATCATTTTTACATCGATTCTGTGTTAAAATGATCATACTTGGGATAGAATAGTTCAAGTAGAATATATTACTAAACCTATTTTGGAATTTTTAATATGATGAAGAGAAATTTTAAAATTATGAATACAGCTCCCTTTGTGTTCTGTTGACTACCGCTGCTGGTCCAGATCTCGGTTGTCTTAGAATCTGAGTCTTGAGAGTCAAACCAGGAAGGCCAACATTTCATCTTGCCCACCTGCCTTGCAAACCTCAGAACATTTTCCTCAGATTCCAAGATAAGCAACTTCAATACTCTACACTTTTCTCGTTCGTTCCAAAAGTCTTGTGAAGGAAGTCGAAATTAGGGTCTTTATCAGCCAGCAGCTCCAGAAGGAATTGAATTCTTATTTTTCTTTTAAGTCAAGACGCAGGAGCTCCTCCAGCAGGTACCTGTCCTGTTGGGAACCTCAGCTCGTATAGTTAAGTGTTAACCACCTGGTGCTGGTTTTGTGTCAATTTGACACAAGTTAGAGGAGAGAGAGAGAGAGAGAGAGAGAGAGAGAGAGAGAGAGAGAGAGAGAGAGAGAGAGAGAGAGAGAGAAGAGCTTCAGATGAGGAAATGCCTCCATGAGATCCAGCTGTAGGGTGATTTCTCATTTAGTGATTGACTGCGAGGGACCAGCCCACTGAAGGTGGGGCCATCCCTGGGCTGGTGGTCCTGGGTTCTATAAGAAACAGAATGAGCAAGTCAGGGGAAGCAAGCCAGTAAGCAGCTCCCTTCCGTGGCCTCTGCATCATCAGTTCCTGCTTCCAGGTTCCAGGCCTGCTTGAGTTCCTCTCCTGGTGTCCTCCAAAGGACTATGATCTGGAAGTGCAAGCCAAATCCTCCCCCATTTGGCTTTTTGTGTTTTGCTGCAACAGAAACCCTGACTAAGACAGTTAACCAGCCCCGTGCCTGGAAAGCCCTGATTGGCAGGTCCATTAGGGGTAGTCTTCGAGGGGAATACTTGAGAATGGCATCATACCACACTCCCATCTGCTGCTGCAGCTTGATACTCAAGAGAGATTTCTCGGAGTAGAACTCTGGAGATTTGAACACCAGCATCAACCCTCACTGGTAATCACAGGACCTTGAGAAACCCACTTCCCTAGACAGAAGTTTTAGCATCCGTAAGACTGGGCAGGTGACGTCCTTCCGTCTTTTGTAGTGGACTTCAGTCATTCCCCTTTCTCCATTACAAAGGCAGGTTCCCTGATTTATCTCATAATTGATAAACAACAATGGCTCAGCAGGGACAGATACGAAGCATGATTAATAAAAACTCAGAGAGAGAAATTGGGGTTCAAACTGAAGTTCAGAAAAGGAAAACAGCCAGCCACTGGCTCTTACCTCTGCCTCAGTCTGAAATGGCGATCCTGCCTCCAAGAATCTCAGAATGGTACTCAGACTGAGAGCTGTCTCCTCCCGTTTTACAATCCTCTCTATGCCTGGTGTAAAGACACGTACCACTCGGTTTCTATGGCAACTAGTGTAGTTACTGGGATTAAAGGTGTTTGTCACTACTACCTGGTCTGTAATGCTGGCCAGTGGGGCTGTTTCACTCTCTGATCTTCAGGCAAGCTTTATTTGTTAAAATACAAATGAAATGCCACTACACAGGTAGTTGCCACCGTGCCTGACGTGTTGAAAGGACAGAACTAATTCTTGGAAGTTGTCCTCTGATTTCCACTTGCACATCTCGGGGCACACATAAATACGTGCAATTTAAATATAAAAAACATTAACAAAAAGTTGAGAATATGATAATAAACTTCCAGTACTGTACAGGAGTTTTCTGTCCGAAGAAACTTTGTTCTTCTAAGTTCGGCATTACGAGATTTAACCTGCAAAGGGCCTTCCCTTCATTATTTTATAGTGAAGTCATATCTGGTCTGCGCAATCACCCCAGCATGGTTGTCTGATAGTGTCTCTCAAGAACAGAAAAGGTGGTGGAAATGGTGGCGCACATCTTTAATGCCAGCACCTGGGAGGCAGAGGCAGGTGAGTCTGAGGCCAGGTTAAGCCCCTGAGTTTCAGGACAGCCAGACCCTGTCTTGAAATAAAAAGGAAAAAAGAAAGAAAGAAGAACTATAAAGATCATCTCCCATGGTCCTATAGTTTCTTTCATTAGGAAATTAGAAAACTGAACCAAAGTTTACACCGCCGACTGATGAGCCCGACTGCTTACACATAGCAAGTTCATCCTAGCTCTTAGGGGCTCCACACAGGTAAGTGGTTAGACACAGAGACAAGACGCAAAATAATATCACATTAACAGTGTTTTTTTTTAAGCTGCCTGTCATGAGAAAATCCTCCTAATACTGTTTTAAAATAGAGATGGAAGAAAAGTCCTTAAAACTGAACCAGGGATCGATCATGTCATCTACCTTCAGACGCTGCAGGCGCCTGCGCTCACACGCACCGCTCCTGGAGAGCTACTTAGTTCTATATAAATAGATTCTTTTGGGTAGAAAGAAGGAAAACGACTTTTGAAGGAAACTCCCTGTACTTTTGTAGGTCTTACAGGGTTAGAGGCAGTTTTTGGTTCTCTGGTGAATCCACAGCCAGGCTGGAGAGCTTGGCAGCCCTCTTTAGGAAGAGATCCCTCGCAAAGGAGTTAGTGCCCCAGGAGGCCCCAGATAAACCAAATGAAGACTTGAAACACAGCTAGGAAATAATTTAATAATACAGGAAATAGTTAGGGTGTACTTACAGAGGTGGGGGTGCCAGCTGGAAGGGAAATCTTCCTCAGGACCTGTCGTCTGTCATGACAGAAGACACTTATGGTGGCAGAAGACACACACGTTTGTTTCTTACAGTGCTGGAGGCTTGAAGTCCAAGGCATGGCAAGCCTGGTTTATCCTGACTTTCTCCTTAGCCAGGAATCCCTCTTAGCCCTTCTAGCTGTGAGTTTCTGTGGCGTTCTCTTTATACTTGCTGTCTATGTTTGGATTTGTGGCTTGTTTTTGATGATTTTATGTCCATATATGATATATTGCTATCATAGTCACAACCCCCCCACTTACTCAACCCTCTCCCACGCCTACTGGGTCCCTTCTTTTCTCAACTAGTCACCTCCTGTTTTTATTTTATTTGTGGGCATGTGTACATGAGTGTGTGTGTGCTTGTGTGTGCGTGTGCTTGTGTGTGTGTGTGTGCTTGTGTGTGCGTGTGCTTGTGTGTGTGTAAGTGTGTGCATGTGTGTTTCTGTGTGCAGGCACCTACAGCTACTGCATGACTTCAGTGCCACGGCCAGAGGACACTGCTTCATAGCAAACCTCCTCATCCTCCGGTTTTATGATCTTCTGCTCTCTCTTCTGCAGCATTCCCTGAGCCATGGGGTGGGGAGATGTAGATGTCCTGTTTAGGGCTGAGCATCCAGCAGCCACATTAGCCTTTCTTCTCATGAGGACATCTGTGGGTGAGATTAGCACCACCTTCAGGTTCCTCATAATTCAGGTTCCTTAGGACTTCCTTCTCAAATGCAGTCACGTGGTGGTCTACTAGGGGTCAGAGCAGCAATGTGTGTGTGTGTGTGGGCGGGGATGATTGGGTGAGGAGCTAGTGCAGCCCGTAATCTCACCAATCCCACCTAGTCTAAGTGATCCCTCAATCTTTGGCTAAAGGCTACATGATGGTTGGGGGAGGGGCACGGATTCTCTGCTGCTCTCCGATTGCCCTCCAGGGGTGGCAGATTTGGGCAAACTAGACCTGAGGAATTTACTGAGGGTTCCTGAAACTAGGATGAAGCTGAGTTGGTAAAGTGTCCGCCAGCACACAGGAAGCCTTCCTGGGTTTGATCCTTGGCAACACATAAGCAGGAAATGGTACCCCTGTAATCCTAGCACTTGGGACTGGAGGCAGGAGGACCAGAAGGTCAAAGCTGTCTGGCAGAGAGCTGTGAACCTTCATGTGGGTGCTGGGAATTGAACCCAGGTCCTTTGGAAGAACAGTCAGTGCTTTTAACCACTGAGCCATCTCTCCAACCCCCCCCCCATAAGACCTGTTTAAATTTTTTTAAGAGAGAAAGAAGGAAGGGAGAGGTAGCTCTAAGGACCTTTGGGAGGAAGGCCAAGGTGTCAAGTTAGAAGAGTCAGAGTGCAAGAGACCCTTTGTTCTGCCAAAGCCCCTGTTGATTTCTGGGGACCCCTAGATGGTCTTAACATTGTGTCCTTGGGGCTGCTGTATTTTGTCTGTTTTGACTCTGGAGGGTAAAATGACTAACGTGCTTGAGAGGACGGAGGTGTTGCTGGTTAACACAGAGCATTTAAATAAAGACAATCTTGGCAAACAGGTCTCGGAGTTGAAAGAAAAGATAGCCTTTGTTCTCTAAATAAAAATCCCCAGCGCTGAATAAACACAGCGCTGTTTCCCGTGCCCTCGGAGCCAGATCAGGAGCTGGGTCCATTGTGCACACAGTTCTGCTTTGGTTTGGAGCTGTTATCGGGAAGGGCGCCTGCCTAGTCCTGTTCCCTTCCAGAAAACCATTAATCCAGAGCCATTTAAATGCAGAGGATGAAAGAAATGGGCTGTGCAGAATATTCTTTCCTGAAGTGTGGAGTTCCTGTGTTAAGCAGTGGCCTGATTCTTTCTTGACCTCTGACCCGTCCTACGCTCCCATGGCTTGCCAAGTGCCCTAGGAAAGGACCCACAGAGGAAGGTAGTTCCGTGGAAGCTGTCCACAGGCTGTGATGGGGCCTGATGTTCTTATTGAAATGGAGATTTTGTGTTGGAGAGCCAAAAAGAAAAAAAAGAGACCCTGAGAAGCCAGAATGAGACTCATCAGAATGCAGGCCCCTAAATGGAGAGGGACACCATTTAACTCTTAATTTAAAAGGGAGATGGGACAGCATGCCACTGGCCTCCCAGAGAACATGGCACCGCTCCCTACGACACTGAATGGATTGAATTTGCTTTCTATTTTTAGACTTGGTCCATATCTTGCTCTTCCCGTTGTTTCCCTGTTAGTCACAGCGAGGCACCTCGCGTCCTTCTCGGGAACAGGACACACTCACCCCACTGTGTGCTGCAGCCCCAGCTTGGCTGCACTACAGCTGAGTCTGTCTTCTTTCTCCTACTTTGTCCCCAGAAGACGGGACTGTGGGAAAGGAAGCTGCCCAGTCTTAACCATTCGTAGACTTAGCTAGCTGTTGGTAAAGGCAGCTGTCTGCAGAGGGTCCGTCACCCATGCCCTCGAGAGTGGTCATGTGCTCAGGGCCGAAGCACGGGGACATCAATGGCCTTCGGGGAGGGACTTGTGTTTTGTTTTATAATGACAGCAGAGTCCCCTGGATGGGATTAGTGTCCTGTCCTCTGCCCCGAGAAGACAGTAGGGAAATGCCTGTCTCCAAGCTAGGAAGAAGGTCGGAACCTAAGCAGGGTCTGCGTGCACCTTGACCTGGATGGCCCAATAGAACTACAGTCAATGGCTGCCGTGTAGCGCAACTGGTGAAGATCCCGTGATTGCACCGGCCCCCAACTCAGCGGCTCTCCCTGCACCCGTCCCTCTGAGCTACCTGGCAAGTCGGGCTGGAGATGACTAACCTTGATGGCTTCCGTCAGTTACTGGTCCTTGTCCGCTCCAAGGATCCCACTGTGTCTGCCCCATCCCTGAAAAAGACCACACGCCCTAGCTGCACTGCCGCGGCAACCCAGACTCCCACAATATTCTCCTGCACCCAGCATCACGGAGTTGCACAGGAAGTACATTTTCCTCCTGTGTGACCCCTTGGGAGCTGACCTTTAGTCTGCCTGCGGATTCTGGCAACGACCACAGTGCGCCAGCTCTCTAAATTTATGGCTCATTTACTCCTTCCCCCGTCTCAACCCTGTTCGGTAGCTGGTCAGATTTTCCAAGTTGATGACAATATGTTAATTACAAGAGCTTGTCTTGTTCATCTAAATGAAGACGGATAAGACCTCGCTGCCTGAACGGGAGAGACACAGGAGTTTGGAGGAGTAATTCCAAAACCCTTGCTATTGCCAGGATCTTGGCTGCCTACTCTACAAGCTCGTCACGTTTCTCCAAAGTGGTTTACATAGTACAGTGAAGCTAGGATAATTACTCTGAAATTAATCTGTGTGGAAACCTGTGGAAAGAGGCGTGATGTGTGGATTGCAATGAAAACACCACCTTACTCCCTTTTCTCTTGGGGTCGTGGTGTTCGACGGAGCTCAGGTGAGATTCACACACAGCTCAGTCCTTTGAAGACCTAACAGCTCTGGTGGCAAAAAGGGATAGACCCCAGCTCTCTGTTGTGTGCGGTCTGAACAGGGATGGCAGGCAGGGCCTGAGCATGCAGGCAAGGACTCCACCAACAGACACCCTCGCCTTTTCTTCTCTGTTTCGAGACAAGGTCTCACCAGTTGCTCAGGCTAGCCCTTGCAGTCACTCCGTAGCCCAAGCAGGCTTTGAACTCACCATTCTCTTGCCTCCCCTTCCCTGGTAACCGGGATTGCAGGCCTGCACCACCAGGCTCAGCTGGTGACATGGTTTTTTAGCGAGAAGTGAGGCTGGAGGATCTTACAGTGGCGGGGACTGAAGGGACCAAGAGGCAAAGGAAGCAGAAGCAGGAAAGGGCCTGTTAGAAAAGAGACTCCTAGGCTGGGTTTGACAACCTGCTTGCAGGACCCTTTGAGGCAGCACGGGGCAGTCCACACTACCATGGTTCCTCTGTAGTCGCGTTTCTTTCCAACATTCCCGATTACCTGACAGCAGCCACTTCAGAGAGAAAGAGTTCGCTTTGGCTCACAGTTCAGGGGATACAGGCCACCACAGGGAAGGCGTGGAAGTGGGAACTCATTGCATAGAGCTCAGGCCAGAAGCCAGGAGGGCTAATAAGGTCCTTCGAGTCTCCCCCCTCAAAGACTCACTTCCTCTAAGTAGACCCCATCTCCTCAGGCCCGATAGGTGGCTCGGCATGTAGGTGTGCTAATGCAGATGTGTGTATAGGACAAGTCTGGAACCCAGGGCAGGAGTCAGCCTTCAGATTGCCATCCTCTGACCTGGCATGCACACCAGGGTGGCATGTGTGCACTTCACCTCAGCACCACCCACACGGGATAGTGCTTTAAGAGAAGACTCGATAACCTCCTAAAACACCTCCACCAAGTGTGAACAAAAAGTTCAAGTACACGAGCCTGGGAGAGACATTTCACATCTGTAAGAGCCCCCCTCACTAGCCAGTGTGGGGAGAAGCCAGCCCAGGGCACAGCTGCCCTACCCCATATTTCTATTCTGGTCCTAACTTTCCTCCCTGTCCCTATCCGAGGCTGCCTGGACTAATTGTCACATTGAAAATGCTAACAGCTGACAACATAACAAGGCACATTGTGTTTCAACTTTATGATTCAATCCTCTGAATCTCTAAAAGTGGATTTCGGATGGTGGCCATGACCTGGTAAGGGACAGCCCATCTGCACAGCCCTTCCTATGTCTTCCCTACCGGAACCTGCAGCCTCAAGTCCGCATGAAGCCTGTCAGTCATGGGGGCTTTTTCGGGTGCGGTGTGAAATAGGAAATGTCTCTCACAGATTCGTGTATCTGAAGTCTGTTCCCAGCTCTTGGTTCTGTTTTAGAGGTGATGGAGTCTTTCCTTTATTCATTTTTTTTATTTGTTATGATTAGTGTGCATGATTGGTTTGTGTGCGTGTGTGCACATGCATGTGTGTGTGCATGGTTTGTTTGTGTGTGTGTGCATGCATGTGTGTGTGCATGCGTGTGTGCATGCATGTGTGTGTGCATGTGTGTGTATGTGTGTAGAGGCACAGACATGTCATGGTGTGTATGTGTAAGTCAGAGGACAACATTAAGGAGTCAGTTCTCTCCTCTGACTGTGGGTTCCAGGGACTAAGCACGGGTCATCAGGCTAGTGGCCATATCCTTGCCTAATGGATGTACCCTGTGGAGAATCCACTTACTGAATGAAGTCAAGGTACATCTACTGAAAACCTTTGTCTTCCTGCTGTGTGCCTGCGTGAAGACTCCATGACTGCTTCCACCAACAAGGCAAACCTCTGAAGGGAAGTGAAGAAGAGGGAGACTGGGGTTGGGCATCTGTGGACATCTATGATACCAGGTAAAGCCATTCAGTTCGGAGCTCTCTGGGACCACTGATCCTGAGATCTCTGCACTGGTTCAGTCCCAGAGCCAGAGCGGTAACTGAGTCAGGATCCCCGGACACGTGAGTTGTGAGGGAGACAGCCCTCCAATACCATGAAGGACTGAGGAGCTAAGCAAAGACAGTTGTCTCAGATAACTCTGAGCTGCAACCTGAAGCCCCTGGAGTGTTCTCAAATGGTTGTGATGCCATCCTTTGGGGCAGGAGGGGCTGGCCTTTGCGCCTTCTCGTCGCCGGCTGCCACTTTTGCTGGTGGGGCTGACATCCTAGGTCCCAGCATCTTGGGATGAGAGCCCTGCCTGGTGAGAGCATCTGGCTAGTTCTTCTCGGAGAATGCAACATCTGCATGACTCATGTATGCAGGCCGCCCACACGCTAACAATCTGAAGTGGTTGCTCCTAGAAACAGAAGTAAACTACGATCCAATTAGGAAGAGCTCTCCTGGCTTTGAGACAATCCTGGTAAGGAACTTTCCAGTGTGAAAAAAGGAGTCTGAGGTTTAAGGTAAATAATGGTTTACCAAAAGGCAACTCGATAGTACCTGTGAAAACACGGACACAGCACCCTTTTAAAGAAGGAGGGAGAGACCACTCTGCATCCAAGCTGGCTGGCTGCAAAACCCACACCATAAAACTGGCAGGAGCAGTGGCAGGCAGGCGTCTGAGTGCTTAGCTTGGTTGTGTCACAGCTCTGCTGTGTGCATCTGTGTCTGCCTGGGCGTGTGCTCCAACAGGATGTAGTTTAATTGATTTCAGATCTGCCCACCTGGTGTTTGAACCCTGGTAGCAATGGGGGCGGGGCCTCTGGTGGTGAAAGCCTCCACTAAGCTCTTCAGCACTGAGGTGGGTACCCCTCACTCTGCCCTGCAGCCCCTACCTCGAAGAGACTGCTGTTGGCTGGGTTTTTGTTGTTGTAGGTTGCCTGATTTACGATCCTTCTGGAATACAGCAGCGGTCAGTCTGCTGTGACATCAGAGGCAGCTCAAGAGTTTAGCAATGACTTATGTTGGAAGAGCTGAGGGACAGTAGCTGCCTGTTGGCAAAGTGGGTGGCCCACAGTGAGGTGTGTTAGGACAGGACTGGGCCATCTGCAACTGTAGCTCACAGCATGAAGCCAGCAAGGCAGGCGTGGCCAAGATTGCACTGGAGAACTTGACCCAAGCCTTCTAACTCAGCAAGGCAGCACAGCTGGGTTTCCCTGACCTTCTCAGGACTTGTTACCAGCAAAGTAGAATTGATTTCGAATAACTTTGCATAACATTGATTCGGTATAATTTCTCTGCTTTCTTACTGAATACCAAGTCAGTGACAGTTTGACCAACCCAGTCGTTCCAGGGGAATAAGACTGGGACTCGTTACTGTTAGGTGTGCCACTTAAACTCCTCCCCCTCTTCTGTGATAGGGGTTTTTCCATCTCCAGCACTCAGCCTCTATGGGTACAATAGGTGCTAGGGCCCAGCCAATAAGCACCCTTGATCACACAAATAAACACCCACTCTCTGTAGGATCATAAGGTGCCAGTGGTGGGTCTCAGGGGTCTGTGCTTATGATCTCCACACCAAGGCAGGACAGGTTGGTACGTGCGGAGACCGTGACTCCTGCCTCACCCAGCCTCATCCACAGGCGCTAAAGGACTCTCTGGGCCCCGCTAGAATCTCTCGAGCATTTTGGAAACCACAAACCTAGTGTAGCTCCTTCTGCTACAAAAGACCCAGACCTAACAGGGAAAGCCCCCCTTGTAAGAGGCTCAGCAGTCCTGAGTCCTTCCTGTCACCCACACAGTGGTCACCTGCCTTCTTGCTGGAGGCATGTCCCCTCTGCAGTCACCTCCTCTCCTCTGTCACTGACCACCACTAATGCAGCTGTTTGTCCCTTGCTCTCAGACCCCTGTTCTCTTCAACCCCACCGTCTCGCGTCCCCAGCCAGGCCCTGACCCAACCTGTCTGCAATCTGGAGGGGGGCACTGTTTATTTTGTTGAGGCAGAGGACAAGGGCGACTTCCTTTGTTGGCTGTTGCTATGTTGTTAAGAGAAACGAAACCCCAGGCTTGGCAGGAGGCTAGAGATAAGGGACAGCCATGGTGGCTGTCGCAGACTCTGCAGACTATGAGACAGAGAAGTGGCAAAGGATGGCACTGTACTCCTTGCGAGCTTCTGCATCCACTGCTTTTCAAACACAGGAACCAGGGCCGCAGCTCCTGGCCCAAGTCATCTTCCTGCCCCGTCCTCTGTCTTTGGCCTGTCGCTCACAGCTATCCTTTATTGACTGGCGTTGGCTGTAGAACCTCTTCAGTCTGTCTTCTGCCTCTCCCTCTTCCCCTTTCTCCTTCAGTTGCGCATGTGAAGCACATGTATTATACACACATGTACATGTGCAACCCCATTCCAGACCACAGTCCTAGAGCCACAGAGCACCACAGTAGAAACATGGATACACGAGACACACACAGAGACAGACATGACTACCAACAGCCACGTGCAACTCCTCCAGTCCTGCACAGCTTACAGTCATGCACTCATATATACACGGACACACACACATGCACACATACTCACGAATGCAGGCACATATGTATACACACACACTTCACCCCTTTCCTACTGTATTTAAGCTAAGTGAACTCGGGAGAGACAAGCTCTACACCCATGGGATTGATGATGCCTTTTACCTTGAGAGATTGGCAGACCAGACATGGAGCTGCAACTGGGGCCATGGATCACATAGGTTAGTTAATAAACTGGGAAGCCTCATTGCAGAACTGAACTGGTTCCAGCCACCATGCACACATGCATGTACACACACACACACACACACACACACAGAGAGAGAGAGAGAGAGAGAGAGAGAGAGACAGAGAGAGAGAGACAGAGAGAGAGACAGAGAGTTTCTTGAGCAGGTGGTGATCTTAGCAGCTGCAAACAGACTACTAAGACATGGAACTCCTCACATGCCTTTTGGAGATGGTTGTATTGACGGCTCGGTGGCCCTTGCTGGTTTAGGTCTCCTTACACTGGATTTCGAGAACTAGCATTTTACAGTGGGGAGATGGGGGTTTCTTCTTTGGTTTAAAGGGCCTTTGGGTGAGATTCGGGGTCTACCACTCAAGCTGAAAGCAGGAAGACAGGTCTGCCAGGTCAAAGTGCAATTGCTACAGGATGGAGTCTCTGTCATGGCTCAGCTGCCTGACACCTGTCAGTCACCTCCTTGAGGTCTTGGCTTCTTATCTCTCCTGCCAGGAACCCGGAAGTCAATTTACTGACTGGGAAAAAAAAATCTATGCAGAGAGTTCTTTGTCAGGATTGAAACAAACAGGAAGCTGTGAAATACTTTATTTCTTTTTTACATATGCAAGGAAATGCATGGTTTAGAGTTCCCCGTGAGTCAGTAGGTTGGGAAGGTTTATTGGGAAAACTGATTTTACAACTACTGACCATAGTAATTGAACTGGGGCGGGGGGACCCAAAAAACAGGAAAGGCAGTTTGACAAAAATAAGGAAAGAGGACAAAGTTTCTAAAACTGGGATCTTGCCCAAAATTCTGCAGTACATGGTGTAGTTTTCTGATGGTCAAACACAAGAGTATTGCCACAGAGCTGAGTAACGGAGTTTTCCCAGCTGTCAGGAGGATGCTAAGTCAAGTTTAAATATTCCATTTCCATTGAAAGGTGTGTGTGTGTGTACATTATATATGTCAAGATTAAAGAGTGTAAAAAAAAGATTAAAGAGTGTATAAAGACATAGATGTGAGAGCATTTATTGTATACACATAAATATATAAAATTTATGTTACATCATTTATATAATTAAGAAAGGCTTTAATTTTTAGCTAAAAACATTCATCTTAAAAATTGCATAAAATTTTAAACAGGGCTTTGAGCCTTAGATAGGCAAATTCTCATTCATATGGAAACCCTCAGCCATATTTTGCAAGAGTCCTAGACTTCTCACACAGCATTTGCAAAAAAAGCTTCAAGCACCTCTGAGGTTGCTTTCACAGCTTTTGAGGGCATCTCAGCTTGGACTAGGGCCCAGGATTGGCTGTCTAGTGTGTTCATTGTTGAATTACAAACAACTGTGTGGCTTAACACACATCGTCCTAGAGATGGGAGATCAGAAATCAGAAGTGGCTTTGCTAAGAGACCGTCAGCCCTGATTTACTTTTTATTTTGAGATGAAGCTGTCCAGGCAGGTTTTACAATGTTGATCTTCCTGCCTCAGGCTCCCAAGAAGCTGGGAGTGGAGCCCCATGCCATCAGATATGGCTTGTTTTGGTTGGGTTTTGTTTCGTTGGTGGTAGTTTTGTGGGTTTGGGTTTTTAAAAGACGTTGGTATAAAGTCGTCATCCAGTCCTCTCTAGGCTCATAGCAACCTTGCTCTAGGTAAGTGAGAAACGGCCTTCCCAGGAGAAATAGCAATGCTAATGAGCACAAAGCCATGCTATTCTAAGCAAAAGAAAAAAAAATGTTTCCTTATAAGTTGGTGGACGTGTATGAGGTAACCAACCACTTGCTGCTTGGACCTGTGGCCAATCCATAGGGGGGAACTCATATCTGTACTGTAAACCTAAACCTATTCAAAAGTCAAGGCTGTGGAAGTCCTAAGTCCTGGGGAGGAACCTGGTTCTACTGTTTTGCAAAACGGACAAGTCAAACTGCCTTCTAAATATGTTTAAACCCGTGCTTAGTGCTGTTGCCTCCAACCTCGGTCAGAGAGGCTTCTCTCTGCAAGAGCAGCGGTCAGTACAGAGCCTGCTAACTGTCAAAGGGCTGAGAATAGGTGACTGACAAATGCTGGCGAACTTATGTGACTCCCCACACCAAGACCTAGGAAACAGCTGGATTAAGGGGTGGAAAAAAATACAGGAGCCAGAGGAGGGGTGCAGTGGCAGCATCTCCCAACAGCTGTAGTGACCTGCACACAAGCCCTGCAGGAGGAGCACAAGCTGGTCAACCTTCCAGCACAGGTGGGGAGGGCTCATGAGGTCCCACCCTTGTCTGAGGAGCGGCTGGTAGTTGTCAGCTGCTGGGGAAAGGGGAGTCATTTTTCCTCAGAAGTACAGCCACTGATCGGCTGTTCATGGTTCAGAGGGCGGCTTCACGCCCAGGTGCATGTGGGCAGAGCTACTGGACTCAGCGGGTTAGAAAAACTAAAAATCAGACATGAAGGGGGGAGGGGATGTGTTGAAAGGTGTGGGGGGCTTGGAAGTAGGTATGGTTAAGATACATTGTATACATGTATGAAACTAGCAAATAGTAGGTTTGAAATATTCTTTCTCGAAGAGCAGATGCTCAGTCATGAAACACTCTGCTCGAGTAAACCGAAGGTGGAATTTCTGTTCACAGTTAATTTTTACATTCTTATGTCTGTATTAAATCAATGTCATTTCACGGGTCAGTTCACAAGGTCACAGGTGTGACCGAGTCACAGGTGCTAAAATAACAGTAAATTCTTTGTCTGTATTACTAGTCAGATCATGGACTGCATTTGCTATCTAGACTTTTCCGGTTGGTTCTGAGCCTAAGGCTCTTGTGGTGTCTACCCTAGATCAGGGCTCTGTACCCTGACATTCTCCTTCAGATTAAAGTCAAATTGGCTTTTGAGGCAGTCCCTTCCAGGCTTCCGGATCTTTGGCTCCCTTCTCCTTACTTGGAGAGGTCCTGGTTTCTTTTGAGGGGGCAGTAGCCTGGTGATCCCCTTCTTAATTAGCTCCTGGAGCTCACTCTCAAATTATCACCCTGGAGTTGCATTACAATAGATTGCGCCACGCTAAACATGACCTTGGTGCGTTTGCTAAGCCGAGTTGATTTGCAAAGAGAAACCCTGAGAACATTTAATCCCTCTGGCATAGCAGCATGGCACTGGCCCCACAAAGACAGCTCTGTGGAGAGATTTTCAGAGCCATTTTTAGCAAGGCACTTGCATTCTGGCTGATTGAAGGCTGAAGCTGAGGAAGTGCGTGGGAAAGCGGGGGATTACGGCTCCCGAGATCCTGCGTGACGTTCATCACTCCTGACAGATCGGCAGCAGAGTAATCCCATCGTAATTAGCTGACCTTCCATTGATCCTGTGTCTACATCCTATCTCCTTGGCCAGTTTTTTAGTCATCTCATTAGCATTCTTTAGGATCAGTTCACAGACACACACACAGACACACACACACGCATGCACACACACGCACATCAGTGAAGCCCTTTGGAGCACCGCGTGCACCGGTGAGCACTGTACCTGAGAGGAAGTGAGGCTCGTGCCCGTGGCTCTCCCACTTTTGATAACCAAATAAAGGCTTCAATGTCAATCGGCGAGCACAAGCTTACCGCGGCGGCGTCCAGCTCTGTTTTCGGCATGGAGCTGGCAGGCTCATGCTTCCTTCTAGCTGTCCTTTGACAGGGCCACTGTTGTTTGCTCTCATTGGACTGGAACTCATCCTGTGGAGTGGTCTTGCCGGAAGCTCACAGCAGCTCCACTGCCCTGTCCCCATCTCTAGCCACCCTTCCAAGAGGTAAATCACCCCTGCGCTGGTGCAGCTAGGGTCTTGACTGTCAGCGTGACACAAACTGGAGTTGCCTAGGAAAGGGAACCCCAGCTGAGGAATTGCCTCTATCCGACTGCTCTGAGGGCACGGCTGTGGGGCACTGTCTTTACTGATGATTGGTGTGGGAAGGACTAATCCACTGTGAGCAGCTCTGTGCTTTTGCAGGTGGGCCTGGGCTGTGTAAAAATGCAAGCTGAGCAAGCCAGACGGAGCAAAGGTGTAAGTGTTCTTCCTCATTGATTCTGCTTCAAGTCACTGCCGACCTGGGTTTCCTGCCCTGTCTGAGTTCCTGCCTCCCTTTTGCTTCTGGTCGTAGTTTATCACAGTGGCAGAGAGCAGGCAGAGCATGCCCTGGAGTAGCCCTCCTTGTGTCTCTCGGTTATTGCAGCTGCTCCCATGCTAGTGTGTTACTTCTGGTGTCAGCACTGACTCCCAAAGAACTCCGGGAACCCTCTAGGGAAGAAACCGTGTGTTCTCCACCTGCTTCATGCAGTGGAGGGGGCATGCACTCAGCATGCATGGTGACTCACAAACAGTGGATCCCATGCACTCAGCATGTGTGGTGATTCATGAACAGTGGATCCCATGTACTCAGCATCCATGATGATGGATGGACAGGATCATCTCACACTTCAGCTTGCTATGCATGGTCTTTCTGGACAGGCCAGCTGCACACAGCAGCCACATAGGGCAGGCAAGTTGAGCTCCAGTTACACTTAACCTACAGATTGCGTTGGACTGCGTTCTCTGGTTCCAGAATGCCAGCTGTGCGCATTCTTGAGGTTTTCTGCAATGAAATTTATTTTGTAAGTTTAGATTGAAACGCGATGTTGATGCTACTTATGACCTCAGTTGGTAACGGGGTTTACAGATGGCAACAGAGTTGTCATACCCCAGTCTCTGGAAAGAGGCACCACACATGGACCCAGACACCCTTCCCTGATGCTTGTTCGGCATCCGTCTGCAGAGGACACTGCTCGCCCTTTGGCCTTTCTTTGATCTTCAGGAGACTGAGTGTTTGGAAAGGGAAGTCTCTTCCTTTCTGGTAGCCAAGAGAGCGCTGCTCTGTGTTGTGAGCTGATCCAAGCCAAGGTCTTAATTCCTTAATTGTTTGCTCAGTATGGGCCGCTTCTAACAGAGAAAGAAGAGAACTGAGCAATGCTTACCCTGAAGCTATCCATTCGAGCCAAATCCTGACACCCGCACTACACAAAACAAAATTAAAGTTGTCAAACAATCTGTCTTTGATTTTTTTTTTCTAAGACAGGGTCTCACTATATGGCTGTCACTGACTCTCAGTGGCGTGTTTCAATCTGAGAGGAAGCTGTTATACAACACACGAATGCAGAAACCAAACTTAGGTCTTCTTGCCTGCATAGCAACCGCTTTACCCTCCGAGCCACGCCCCAGCCCATGTGTAGAGTGTTGTAAACTGTTTACTGGCAATACAACCCCTTCACTGGAGCCAGCCCAGTCTTAAACACTGGGGAAATCTGCAGAAGGCGGCTGTTACATCTTCTTCATTACAGTGTGATTAGTTCTTCAGTTAGATCTGCTTGGGTAGGGGGTGTGGTGACCTGCACTGGGACAATCTCTTTCTAACATCAGAGCCATGATCTCAGCTCAGAGGAACCCCCAAGGAAAACTGGGATGCATTCATTAGCAAGTCACTCCACACAAGGTACCATCTCCCAGAAAGAGGGCCTATGAGCTCCAGGCCATGTGTTGGGAGAAGGCTACCCCTGCTGGGGACCTGCTGTCTGTCCCTCGACTCGGGACTGTGCCTAATTGAAGGTTGTGGTCTCCCAATGGGACACACTCTTGTCAAAGGTCCCATTGAACTGCAACCTGTAGACGCATCCTGCCCTGGTTTTGCTGGGCTAGAAGCTGCCCAGACTGACCTCCAAGGTGAGATTGAGCTCTGGTCAACGGACCCCCTCATGCTCATCCTGAGGATTCAAAGCCCTGAGTTCTGGCAGTGAAGACTCACAAGCTCTTCTATTGGCTCTAAAATGTGCGCAGATGCTCTTTCTTTCTGCTGCTTTCACGCTGAATGTCAGCTCTCAGTGCCACTGAGCCACGTTCACCCAGGGCCACCAAGGGTGAGTGGACATTTCTTGAAAACTAAGCAAAGCCTTCAGGTTTCATCCCCGGAGGTGCCTTTACCCAGGTCACTCACCTTCCAACCCGAGGTCGGAATTCCTCCCTGACCCAAGATAAAGAACCAAAATAAGTCTTGAGAAAACTTGGTTTTGCCCAGTTGGAGACTTATATTTTTTTTTCCCACTCTGGGAAATGTGAACTGCTTCTCTCTGCTTCCTTTGGAAGAGAAAAGACCTACGCTAAGCTCTACATCATAATGTCTCCTAATCTCGAGATGGGATCTAGGACAGTCCATATTTTCAAGATTTAGTTCAAGTTCATGCCCTTCGGTTGCCTCAAACTCAGCATTTCCCTCAACTGCTGCCGTAGGGAGAAACGCATGTTTTGCTCTCAAAAATAAAATGAGAAAAAAAAGGGGAAGGAAAAGAAGGCTCAAATCTCAGTGCTTGGTTTTGTTTAAGGTTAAATTTATTCTCTCTGAATAAATCATTTGGCTACAGTACATCTTATTGGTCTCACCTCTTTATACCAGATGCTTAAGGTCTTTTATTACTAGATTCAGTGAAACTGGAGGTGGAGGGATGGCTCTGTCACTAAGGTGCTTGCCATATAAGCACAAGGGCATGAATTCAACCCCCTACCATTCTTGTAAAAAGGTTTATGTGTGGGGGTCTGCACCTGTGCACACCTGTGGTCATGCATGCACACCCACCCATGCCAGACACACACACACACACACACACACACACACACAACAATAAGAAGGAATCAACAGGATTTACATAAAGCAGACTTTTCCTTGAGTTGTTGGCTTAGTACTTCACGGCCCACGCAGGCTATGAATTTGGACCAGCCCAGCACTTCAGATAGAAAAACAACAGAGAAGAGCTGAGCATAGAATCTGGCGTGGGCTTTTCCAAACTCTACCCCCTCCTGCTTCAGCTTCCGTCTCGAGTTAGGCATTGACCAGAGTGGCCCTGGAGGAGGAACCGTGCTGCTGGGTGGAGGATGTCACACGGCAGCTGTCAGGCTCCTGGTCGGCCCCTTGTCTGAGTTTCTGAGTTCCCCCTCACTGTTCAGTGCTAACCAGCTTTTGGTAAAGAGGACAGAGTTAGAAGCCAGAGTGGACCTGTCTAACAATCCTTCTGAAACAAATAAGTAGGCCTTCTTCAAAGGTGACATCCTGGGAAGCAGTGGGCTTTGTTTCCAGCGAGCCTGGCTGCTCCAGTTATTGGCAAGTGCCTCTTTTGGAAGCACTTTGAAGGCTGCTCCAAAAACACGGCAGGGCAGTGGCCGGAAGGAATCGCACCAAAACTCTCCACAGTTATGATGGTGGGCTATTGCCGCCTCAGAAGTTCTCCTGTAGCCACCCTAGGTGCGGAATCGTCCGCATGTTATTGTCGGTGTTACCTTAAGTTATTCGTGAGCTGTCCCAGTCAGGGGACCATGGGCAGCAATAAGTGATGTAGCCGGCAGAGCAAGAGCTGGTTCTAAAGCCCAGCCCCCTCCCTCCTCACCGGGAAATGGCTCTCATGGGATGCTGATATTCCGCACCCCTTGCAAGCAGGTGCTCTGACTGCCTCTCCTGACAACTTTCAAGGCCGAATGTGTAATGAGTAAAACTTGGGGAGGACCACAGCCCCCCCAAAAAAGGGCTACTTTGGAAAACGGAAACCGTGTCTCCCTTCAGATCAAAGGGAGTGTTAGCTTATTAACTAGCCCAACTAAAGTGGTATGTCCTTAAGGAACCACAGAAATGCATGGTCACTGGCCAGGACAAGAGATTCAGGGCAGCAGTAGAGGCCTTGTGTAGCATGAATCAGGCTCTGAGTTCAACACTCAGCACTGGAAACAAAAATTAAGCTTTGGGCTGGCAAAGATGGCTCTGCAGGCAAAGGTGCCAGAGTCCGAAGACCTGAGGCTGAGCTGTGCACCCACATGGTGGGAGAAGAGAGAGCCAGCTCCCCAACCTCCACACAAGTGCCACGCATGCACCAACTCTGTCTACTCACCCCCAAATGAATACACAAACGAATGGGGAACTTTTAATATAAATTTGGCTGTTTCTATTATGAGCATTCCTTGTTGGGAGTAGGTATCATGGAAAGACTAGGAAGTCTAGAATTGTTCATCACTGAATTTATATAAAGCTATTAATTTATATAAAGCTGTTACAGAGCGTGGTTATGGGTGGATGCCCAAATAGGCCACGCCCCAGAAGACACTCCTCTGTGAAGCCAGTCCCATTGTGAGAAACCCACCCACCCTCTCCCCCACCCCCACCCCCACATTTTTTCCCTTTGAGGGAGCCCACTAGCACAGGTTAGCACATAATCATGTGTCTCTTTGTGTCACTCAGTGGGAACTGGGAGCACACAGACTCCTACACCCTGGCCACTATTCTCACTGTTTCTGACCTAGGAACTTGTCCGTGTCTGTGGCCCTGTGGCTGACTTCTGGGTTTTCGCTATTCTTTGCCCTAGAGAACAGTACAGACTGTTGTGCTGGTGCTGAGGAGGGCAGGAGGGGAGAAAGTTCTCGGGAGACTGTAATAGCAGGCAAACCTTTATATGGGCTGTAGTGTATTATTCTCCTACAGTTGCTAAGACAACCATCCAAACTATGTGAATCAAAGGGCAGATATCTTATTGACAGTTCTGGAAGCCAGAAATCTGAAACTAAGGTATTAGCAGAGCTGTGGCCTCTCAGGAAGCTCCGGGGAGAGTCTGCACCGCGCTTCTTCGGACTTCTGAGGGCGGTCAGCATTCCTTGACCTGGGGCTGCATCACTCCAACCTCTGCTTCCCCCTCTTTGTGTTTCTCTTCTGCAGCTCTTCCCAGGGCACTTGTCATCAGATTTAGGACCCAGGACTCACACACATTATTCAAGATGACCTCGTCCTAAGATCCTTCATCTTCATTTTATAGGCATAATCCTTTCCCCAAATAAGGTAGCATTCTTAGAGTCAGGGATTAGAAACAGTGTATCTTTTGATTCGACCCTTAGTCCACTGCACTGTTCCTCATTTGGATAGTTTGAATCGTCAGTCTTCAGCCACTGTGATAGTTGAGAATGGACCTGGACCAACAGACTCCCTAGGTTCCTGAGAGAACTTCTTGCTTTTTGGCAGGGTATAAACCCCATCTTTTCTGTCCTAGGCTTCAAAAAAACCCACAAATAGTATCTCACGGCAAATGGACAAAGTGGAACCAAAGGACACAGGAAGACAGGACACTAGGAGTGAAAGGCATTGTGTGAACAATTGTGGACATATGACTATTACACGGAGCTGGAATAAAGACCAAAATAAATTCCCTACTGCAGATTCCAAAAACAAACCAGCAAGTAGAACACAGAGGTCTCAGGAGGAGACACTGAGAGTCTCTGGGAGTTTTATGCAAAATTTTCATACGTGAGTGTGTACACTTTTTAAAAGAGAGAATTCCTAGACCTCATTAGAGTTTTAAAAACAACACCTGTCTCAAATGAGCTTTAAAAGAATTCTGAGCCTAGCTCCAGTGAGACGATGCAGAAGATTAAACTATTTACTGCCAAGCCTTGAGTTCTATCCCCAGGAACCACAATGGAAGGAGATAATTGACTCCCAAAATTTGTCCTCTGACCTCCAAACACACACTGTGGCATAGCCCCAAATTAAATAAAAATAAATAAATAAACAAATAATTATAGACCTAATGTGTAGTGAGTGAAAACTAAAAGGACTGTGGCAAGTGAAGTATTGTAGGACTGTGAGAGTCAAAGTTACATTTCAAGTTTCAATTACTGTGCCTAAGAGATCTGTGAAACAAAAATGTCTCTGCTCTGCAAGCCCCTTGCCCAAGAACAGACAATTCCTGAAATGCTGGAGGCTGTTTTTTAGAAATAACAAGTCACATGTTTTCAATCCCCTAAACATGTTTTCTTTCTTTCTTTCTTTCTTTCTTTCTTTTTTTTTTTTTTGACCCATCTACACCAGATGTGCTTGTGATTGTGTGTGGGTAGGAGGTTGGTGGGCAGGAAATACATTAGGACGTACGCTTGCCCCTGATTGGGTATAGGCAGGAAATACAGCAGGATGTATGCTTGTCCCTAATTGGGTACAGGCAGGAAATACATCAGGATGTATGCTTGTCCCTGATTGGGTATAGGCAGGAAATACATCAGGATGTATGCTTGCCCCTGATTGGACCTGATGGACACACGGCAAACCATGACTCAAGGATATTTTCTGGAAACCCAGAGCCCATCCACCTGGCCAGTATTTAATTAAACCTTGTTTCAAATCTGGCTTTAAACTGTGGGAGTGGTCTTATTCTCAACTGGTGGGGTTAACAGGGCATCATGTTATATGAAAAGCCTTAAAATCACGGGAATCAATGTGCTGTGGATATCAAAGCTGTGAGTGAGGATGTAGCGCCACGGTAGAATGCTTGCTCAAAATTCATAAGGCTCTGATTCAATGTCAACAATGCAAAAGACATGACTGCTTTTATTATGCCTACTCCTCCCTCTTGGCAGTGGGTTTTTCACTACCATGGCAATATTAAGTCTATTATAGAACTACTGTAGAGACTTGGTTATGGGTAAGATGCAACAAGAGCCCTTGTCCTGGTATGAAGTCTGTGTGAAAGTCAGTAGATGAAGTAGCCTCTCCTTCCCCTAAAAGCTAAAACACAGCAGCGCCTACCTTTGTATCAGATCCATTCCGCCACCTCTTTCATACTGTCTACGTCCCCTGCAAGCCCTCCCGCAGCCCCGCCTCTTGCCAGTTTACTTTCTGTCCTTTCCATGAAGTTCTTCCTGGATTCTAGTGCCCCTCCCCCTCTCCCCCTCTCCCCCATCTCTGTCTCTCGCTCTCCTTTGTGACTTTCGGAGTTATGTTCATTCTTTGACAAATATTTTGTCCCAGTGACTCACATTTAGCGTTTGTTTTCATTCCGAACTCCCTTGGTTACAGAAGCTCCACTTAGACCAGCTTAAGCAAAGAAAGGAAGAGAGGGCAGGAGGGAGGGACGAGACTGCGGGGATGGGGTTGACAGCACAGAGAGGCTATTGGAGGGGGAACTGTCTAGGTCCTCTTGGAACCTCCCACCCCACTTCTGATTCACTGGGGTTTCCTTCTTGGAGGGAGGACATGGCTGCCGCGTTGAAGACCAGCTTTGACAAAACTCGTATGTTCCAGGGCAGGAGCATGAGGATTAGAATTATTAAGCAAAAGGAAGAAAGAAGAGAAATAAGAGACAGAAACACAGAACAGCATGGGGGGGGGGGTTATTCGGTGAGCACTGAATCCTCCTCATTTAATTTTTACACGCTTATATATTTTACTCCTAAAAGGGAGGGGGGAGGAAGCAGACTTCATTAACATGATATAAGAAATAGACTCGAATTCTCTGACCTTTGGTCCAGGTGGAGCAAATCCACCTCTATACCCAAAATACTAATTAACCTCTCGCTAGGTCAGAATCTCATTTGTAGCCACACCTGTTTTCAACAACTTTGAGAGTAGAAATAAGCTCAGACTCTCTGACCGCCAGTCAGGGTGGGACAGGCGCACATCTGTGGGCCTTCGTACTGCTGCCGGCCTGTCTCTTTCACACCTAGCAGCTCCAAGACCACAAAGGAGACTGATAGTCCCTTCCAGATACCTGGTGAAAATTTCAAGGAAGACCTTGCTGGTGAGTTTGCCAGGTGCTCACCCTTGACCCAGGCATTACAGCTGGGGAGGCGAGTCTCACCAGGTCGTCGACCCTGGGCTCCAGGAGTGCGTCTGTGGCCAGGAACGATGCCTTTCCTAAGACGAAGACAGGGAGTCCCTCCTTTGAGTGACTGAGATCTGCTGCAGCCCCATATCCTGCACTGAGAATGCTGATCTACACTTAGCCAGCTCTCTCTCATTATAGTGAGCTCTTTAAAGAGGATGTCCCTACTTCACAACCACCCGCCACCAGCTAAGAGTGACCTGTGTCCTCACTTCAGCTGATGGCCAAAGTGAGCGTCGGACTGGAGTTACCAGTCTTCTGTTAGGATCATGATTCTCAGGCGGATACAATTAGGCAGGCTAGTTCATCGGTGTTCCTTCACCTCCTCCCTTCTCCTTTTTCTCCTCCTCCTCCTCCTCTTCTCTTCTTTCTCTTCTTCTTCCCCCTCTTCATCGTACAATGAAGTTGCAAGGACAACAATGGTCAGGCCCAATGCAGAGTGATTGATGAGCAGAGGACCCAAAGAAACACGCGAGGGTAAAGCTGATAGGAGCAGACTTGAGTTTACCGGCCTTTGCATGGGCCACCAACTCCAAGTATAAAACAGAGGGAGGTTTCCTCAGTACTCAGGGTTGGGGCACAGCTTTGGATAAGATGAATAGTTCTCTTGTAGAACTGGAGTCTGCAGCCAGCTGCGTGTGTTTGTAGAGAGTGCTATGTGGAGATGAGATCCATCACTGTTAACACACCTATGCTGAATCCAGAATCTTCTCCAATCTCTGTTCTTTGACCCATAACCCTATTCTTGTCTCCACCAAGGTGATATTGAATAAGGGTCCATTCACACAGTCAAGAATCAAATCCAAGCAGCTAGTTTTCCCTCTGTTCCTCCCTTAGTCACTATAGTGAGCACTGAACTCGCTTTTGGATGATTTGAAGCAGAGTGAGTTGAATGTGGTCAGAAGTCACCTAGGTTGCTCCATCAGCCTCGGAGTCTTGGGAATCGCACGTCACTAATATGGAAAAGGAAGAACTTCTAATAACTTCTCAAACTCCAGCTCAGCCTCAGAGCAAGGTCTGAACTGGGGCTTCCTTTCCATCTACTATCACTAAATGATAACCAGTTTGTGGTCCTGGTCTCCCAAGAGTATGCATGAGCCAGACCGGGATTCTTGCTGGGATACACACCACACGCCCCCAACATGAACTGCACCAGAAGAGGAGTTCCGAAGTAGGAGATGACCCAGCTCCCTGTGCTGCCGTCGAGGTTGTGATGAACCTGCTATTCTGCATGCCTTGGTCCTCTTCCCAAGTCTTCTGGAAACAGGATTGTTTTTTTTTTTTCTTTGGGAAGTTGCCCTTTTCTAGTTAAGAGGCCATCAGTTCAGGCCCTCTTTGGTTTCTGACACTCTCTACCCATGAGCCCTGGGAATGGCAGAGAGTTCCACTGCTTCAGGGCCTGCCTGCAACAGCCTGGGAGTGAAGATGGGATTCCTGACTCAGCGTGGAGACGAATTTCAGTGCCTCGGTGTGGCATGCAGCTGGGTCTCCGTTAGGGGGGACTCAGTGAAAACTCAACATGGGATTAATAGAGAGGGAGACAGCAGCAAAGGGAAGACATCTAACTGGGGTGTGGCGGCTCACGGGAGAGCCGGACCAGTGCTTTGGTAGTAGCCAAATAGACACTTTTGGTGACTCTAGAATTGAATCACAAAGAGTTATTAAAGAACCCTTTGTGAACCCAGGTCTGTGAGCCCAGGTGGTCACCTCTGTGAGCCCAGGTGGTCACCTCCATGAACCCAGGTCTGTGAGCCCAGGTGGTCACCTTTTGGGAGCCTAGGTGGCGCATCTTTGTGATCCCAGGTGTTGGGCCTTTGTGATCTCAGCACTGGGCAGGCAGAGGTAGAAAGATCTCCTGGTAGAGAGAGTTCCAGGACAGTTAGGGTTACACAGTGAGACTCTTTCTCAAAACAAAAAAAACAAAGACCAAAGAGTCCTCTGTTTCGGTAAATGAGATTATAGGTGAGGTGGCCCCAGAGGTTCCTCACATAGGATTAAAATCTAACAGCACAGAGCCGTGGGCCAGGGGTTTAAGGTCTATCCTTCCTGTGAATGGGGTTCCTTGTGAGGTTCCTAAGGAGGAGCGAGCTTACCCGGAAGGAGGAGGGCTGGGCTTCATCACTGCTGTTATTTATCTGACATCTCTGTGTGAAGGGATGCTGGAGCAGTAATCGGCCCACCAGAACTACCTGGGCTGCAATTCTCAACTCACAGGTGGTGGGGACTTCAGCCAGACCACAGGTGAAGGGCCCTTCCCTCCTTGTGGCCCCCTCTCTCTAGTCGGTTCCTCTTGGTCCAGTCCCTGGCTGCGGACTCATTTGGTAACCATGGAAAGCCCGTGAACTGTAAGGTCCTGGCAGGGCTCACAAGAGGTTGACTTCCTTCCGAGAAAGTGACCCAGACTCATAGGCCCTAGGTGTGAGCACGGGGCCTGTACAGGCTGTATGTTGACATAAGAGATTAGGTTGTGCTGGGCCATTCTACTTGAGAGCTATTCGGTAAGAACAAACCAAACCCAAAACACAAACTAAACAAAAACTCCTAATAATAGTAATTATGATTCATCTCCCTCACTAAGTTATATCTCTTAATAAAGGCAATTGAAAACGTAGCTCTCCCTTTGTGTGGATGGGAATGGGCAGCCCGAGCAGGCGCGCTGCGGGCCAGGGTTTATGGCGGTCCCCGTTGGATGCTCTCAGTACTCTCAGAAACACATTTTCCTCGGCTTCTGTCGCAATTTATCAGTTTCCTTTTTTTAAAAAAAGCGATTAAATTCCTGCTATCACTTTTTAAGGAGATTAGGAAATTTCAAAAGCTCTGTTACAGTGTGGAACACCAAGAGTCTTCTCTTACCAACAGGATGCAACCTGGCACTGGGTTCCTGTCCTTCCTTCTCCGGACGGACAGGCATTTTCTGTCCAGATGAGAAGGGAGAGGCCCACAGGAAGTCATGCAAACATGCTGACTCACGAAATCTCCTAGTGACCCATGTGGAGTGAAAAGTCCCTCCTTCCTCCCAGAGGGCATGGAAGAACCCAGTCCTGGGCTAGGGAGCACCGCTGGCCAGTTCCCTCATAGAGAGGAAGAACCCAGTCCTGGGCTAGGTAGGGAGCACTGCCAGCCAGACCCCTCATAGAGAGTCCTGCCTGGGACCAGCAGAGGTTCCCTTCTGTGAGACCCATGGGGTTGCCAGGGGAAATGCTTGTCTAGCCTCCTGGGTAACGGCAGCCAGAGTCCCTTGACTGCTGCTGGCCTAAGCCGGAAGTGCCAGGAGGAATCTTTTCCAAGTCTGGCCGCCAGGCTACAGGGTGTCCTGTGACTTTCCAATACTCTGAGGGACAACACAAAGCAACCATTGTGATGTCACAGGCCCCCGACAGAGCCCCGAACTACCACTGAACTCACCTGGTTGTCCCTGCACTGGGCTCGGAGCAGAAATAGACTGCTGTAGCTTTTGCCGTTGGTCAGAAGCAAGAGCCCTAGTCTCTCTCTCCCTGCTCCACCCCATCTCCTTCTTGCACTCCCTCCTCCATTTATTACCATATTTCTTCCGAGCAGATGCTCAGAAGAGCCGGGCAGGAAACTTCCAGAGAATCCAGGGCCTCACATGTGCCAGCGCTCCATCTAGACGAGCTGGTCAGCAAAGGGACTTTGCTCGACTGCCAAGCTTGCCTCTCAAAGTCACCCTTCCGTCTCATAATACAGAATAAGGCCACTGTCTGATGTCCCCCTGAGGCCTTGCATTCGGGACCATCATTTCTGCATCATACCTTCCCCAAAGAAGGTTTCAGTTCAGCCTGCTTGCCCGCGGAGGATGCAGGGCTTGCCAATAGTCAACTGTTCTGACCCAGCAGGACCAGCCAATGCCAAGACAACTATTCTAGGGGCCTCTCATCAATCGCTTTTTCTTTTCCAGGCTGGACACTTCTTGTGGAGCAAGGTAGGAGGTTGACTTATGCCCGGTGAATGCTCTGGTGGGGGAAACACCACAGTGCTAAATGAAACACACACACACACACACAAACACACACACACACACACACACACACACACACACAAATATATATTCTCTCACCACCAAGCACCTCAACGGTTAGCTGCAGCAAGGACTTGATTTACCTACTGTTATTTCCTGGCAACTTGGGGTGAGTTTTCCAAAACACAAAGACGTACAGAGTTTCATCATCTTGATATTTCTGCCGTCGGTTAGAAGGCGGAAGGGAACAGGTACCTGGATGCAACAAGCTGTGGGACAAACGGAATTGTAAAGTGCATACAACCAAGTCCTGGATCAAACCGACCCCTCTTTACATGTGGAAGAAGAAATGGCTTAAAAGCAAGAAATGAGGAAGGGCTGGCCAGCTATGGGACTAAAGTGAGTCTTCACGGCTTGAAGAAACACAAGTGTTGCCTGTTAACTGCCCAACACTTAGGAAAAAATGCCACCTATGAAATTAACTTGGGGCTGCAAATTAAGAGAAATATGGGGAGGAAGCACCCCACTTACTGGTTCTGCTAGGATGAAGGGACACCTGGGTAGTTGTTCACTGCTCCCCCAGTCCCCATGAGCACACATACTTCCTTCATACCTAAGATAGTTAACACAGGTTTACAACTTGACAGGATTTAGTATTGCCCGCAAACAAGCCCTCAGGCTGGTCTGTGAGGAAGTTTCTAGATTAGACTCATTGAATTGGAAAGACTCCACTGTGGGCAGCACCATCCCCTAGACTGGGGTCCTGAGCTGAGCACCAGCATTCATCTCTCTGCGTCCTGGAGGGCGATGAAATGCGACCAGCTGCCTCAGCTTCTTGCCACCATGACTTCAGTGTGAGCCGAAATAAACCCTGCCTTCCATGAGTTGTTTTTGCCCGATATTGTATCACAGAAAGCCAAACATTACTCTTAAAACTCTATAATAATTTCAGTTTTTGCTAAAAAGCTCCCCCACTTAAAGCATATCACATATGCGTGTATATCCACCAACCCACACAAGTCAAAGCCCTGCTTTTCCATTTGCTGTGTCGCCTTAGGGTCCTTCATACCAGGTTATTTCTTCCAGCCCTTGAAGCTCCCCCCTCCACAGCTTCCTAGTTTCCAGGATTACCATCCACTCCGTCCTCTCTCCGCAGCCAGAGCAAACTTTCTGAGATAGAAGCGTGCTCATATCACATTCCTGCTGAAGCAGGTCGTTCGCAGCTTCCAGGAGACGATATAAATTCCTTTCTATATCACACAGGGTTCTTTGGAAGCCGACCTGCTAACCTTCCCCTACCTTCCCCTAACCTTCCCCTACCTTTGCCTACCGCAGCCTTCTGAGCTGTGAGATTACAGGTGTGTGACACCATGCTGACCCGGTAGGAAAAGGCTGGTGTGGTACACATTTAATGAGAGGGGAAAATAAAATCGAGGAATTAATATGAGACTTTTTGCTGTACTTTCCAGTTCAACTTAATCTGGGGTAGGGAGGTGACTTGCTCAGTGAGGCGGTGCTAAGGCGTGAAGACCACAGGTTGGATCCCCAGGACCCACTTGAAAGTCTTGTGGGCATGATAACCAGGCTGTAACCTTGGGATATGGGAGGCTGTGACAGGCTGAAACAAACTGGCTATCCGGAGCAGCCAAAACAGGGAGCTCCAGGCCTAAAGAGAGAACAGATCCTACCTTGATATATAAGTGGAGAGTCGGCCTCTGAGTGTACATGCACATATATGCAAACACACATGTATGCCATACAATGCACATCACACACATACATACACGCACACACACACACACAAACCTAAAATGGTACTATCTAAATGCATAAGAAAGAGCAAATTATAAGTGATTCCTGAATTCTACATTCTAAACATTTTCCTTGCAGACTGTAGATTTAGTATTCTGTGCCTTCTAGTGCTCGCGTTGCTTACCGTTGTACCCAAACTCCAGACAAAAATGTCGGAGGAAGAAGCTGGCAAAGTTGCCTGGCACCTGAAAGAAGATGCGCTTAGGACATAGTGTAAAGGATTGTGGGTGACAGAGTGGGTGTGGTCAAAGTTATAGTGAGAGCATCTTATTTACAGGAAGGGTCGTGTCTTGGAAAGTCATGTCTTGGGGCCAGTCAGGTGGCTCCATGGATAAGGTTGTGGTGGCCAAACTTGATGACCTGAGTTCCAACCCTGGAATCTACACGGTGGAAGCAGAAACCTGGCTCCTGAAAGTCACAATCTATCCCATGGCCTCTGCGTGCAGACCAGGGTGGGAGAGCGTACACATACATGTGTGGGCTCATGCTAGTGCACACTTGCCCGCGCATGCGCGCATGCACACACACACGCGTACACACACACACACGACAAATAAAATTGATGTCTAAAATGAAGCGTTCTCATAGAGATCTCCATTGCAGGGGCTGAAGCCCCTGACTCAGCCCCCTCCCCTTTGCGTGTTACAGATCTTGGCTTCTTGACATAAGTAAGGTGAGGTAAAGACAGAGCAGAAGTCACCACCAAGAGACAGCTCTCTAGAGAGAAGACTCAGATCCCTGAAAACATATGGAAGCCCGCAGGAATGAGGGTGTGCTAATGCGTGGAGAAAGCATGTGGAGGCCAGCCCAGCTAGCCATTAGTCACGTGAGCCAGTTACCTGTCACTCAAGAGTCCTGTTCCTCAGTGTAGAATGAGAAGGGGGTTGAAGCAGTGCTCTGTGAACCACTGAAACTCTCAGAACCTTAAAATGGTCCCTGACCTACACATGAGAACCGTGGCCGTGGAGCAGGGTCAGGGATCAGTTCCAGCATTATTCCTTGTAACTTGCATGTCTTCGTATGTCTTCAGTTTAGATTTCTTAAGCTCCTTGAGCTTCAGTTTTGTGATCTGAGTAATGGGGCTGTTAGAACCAAACTTTCTATCAAATAACCGAGTGTCATTCACATGGTAAAGGGGCCTCTGGCCACTGCCTGGTGTGAGAACTGTCACACAGCCATACAGAGCACAGACCCTCCCGTGTGTGACGCTAGTGCCCCAGCACTGTCCTCTCCTTCAACTTCAAACCCTTGCTCTGCTGGTGACCTTGAAGAAGCTGACCACTTTCTCTGAGCTTCTATTCCTATCCACAGGAGAGACAGTGGTTGGACCCCCTCATAGGGTGGGGGGGAGGATCACGTAAGATAAAGGTGAAAAACCAATTTAGAGACATCGACCAGATCCTAACAGACAACATTTCCCCAATTTATCTGTCTAAACTGAGTCTCTCAATCAAGCCTTCCTCCTCCAGTCTCCTTCCCAGCCGTCTAAAGGGAAGAGGAAGGAACAAAGCAGAGTGGCCAGAGACAGGCCCAAGGTGACCTTGGAACTTTCCTGAGAGTTGGCCTGGAACTCATCTTGCCCCAGGAGCCCACTGTTTCACCCTACTTCACCTCCCTTGGCTTCCAAAGCTTAAAATAGACTGAGCCAGTGTGGCCACATTTCACTGTGCCACTCAGAAAGAGCCCCCAGGGTGTTTGCAAAGCCCATTCGCCGCCACCGGCTAGGCTCCGGTCTTGAGCTATTCAGACACACCCGGGCTCCACCAGGTCTGCCTGAGGAAATGCTTTCTGAGAGGGCTCTGCCGGGCTGCTCTGCAGGCTGCCCGATGGCTCTGATCGATCGATGACCACTTTAGAGGGTGTAGAGGGGTGTGAGACCCTCCTGGGGGCAGGTGTGAGTGCCACTGGACAGATAAAATAGCTCACGAGTCCTTTAGGGCAGCCAGGCAAAAACTGAATCGAGTCGGTGTGCAGGGTTCTATCCCATCTACATCCCATCATCATGCCAAGTCAGCAGCTCTCTCCAAGCTTTTGAGAGGCATTAAGAGGCATCCTCAGCAGACTGGCTTCTCTTGCCCATTACCCCCTGTGGTCTCATTCCCAGGCCTTCTGGGAAGTCAAGGTGGCTTCCTACAGCATCAAGGATATTCAAGGTTGTAACCAGCAGGGAACGAGAAGGTCTCTCTCCTCCAAGTCTGTTATGATTGTCACTTGAATCAAGCTATGTGCTTACCTAGCATGTAGGACGAGGTGAACTGGCCCCCAGAGTCCATTCTGACCCTTGTTCAAGGGGCTTCCCTGAATTGCCAAGGCTGTGGGGTGAACGCTACAGTAACATTCTCCTCAAATAGAGTCTGTCCTACCTGATGTCCTGCCTGGCATTTCAGATGGTAGCAGTGAGAGGGGACCATTTTCTTGCTACCATGCTTGTAGTTTCTGGAAGGAGGGCTGTTTCAGAACCCCCGGACTGCGGCAAGTGGGTATGTTCTTGCATGTGAGGGTCAGTGGGTGTTTATGGAATGCAGTGGAGGTTGGGGGACAACCTCAGGTGTTGGCCTTGGGCTCTTTCCACCTATGGTGCAAAGTTTGAAATGATATATCTCATTTGCTTTGGAACTTGACCCCATAGGCCAGGCCAGCTGACTTGCAAGCACCCTCCTACCCCAACAACATTCCTGGGGTTTCAGGCACACATCACTGTACCCAGCTTTTTTTGTGCATTCTGAGCATTTGAACTCGAGTCCTTATGCATGGGAAGGAAGCCCTTTAATGGTGGAATCCTCTCTCCAGTCCAAGAGTGTCTCTAGTGCAGTGGTTCCAGCAAGGCCTTATTCCTTACTTTCAGGCTTCATCTCGGAGGGCAGTGGACATTTTTCCCAGAAATTGGTTGAGAATTGGCTCCATGAGTCCTTCCAGGAACAGCCATTACCTTTCCCCTGAAAGACTGTCGGGAGGCTGCTTGGTGACCTGAAATAATCGCACAGAAACTATGTTATTTAAATCACTACTTGGCCCATTAGCTCTAACTCCTTATTGGCTAACTCTTACACCTTAATTTAACTATCTCCATTAATCTGTGCATCACCAGCCAAGTTTCAGCGTGTCTGTCTCCGGTGGTGGCTCCATGGCTTCTCCTCACTCTACCTTCCTTCTCCCAGCATTTGGTTTAGTTTTCCCCGCCTACCTCTGTTCTGCCCTGTTCTGCTACAGGCTCAAAGCAGTCTCTTTATTTACCGATGGTATTCATAGCATACAGAGGGGAATCCCACATCTAAAGACTGCTGAAGCAAGCCCTCGTCTCAAGGGCACTGTCTCTGTTCCCACCGTTAAGTGATGGCAGATGGAGACTCTGGGACAGCAGTGTCCACTGCCTGTTCCAACCCAGACCTCAGAGCAAGGAGCCCTGGAAGACAGATAAATCAGCAGAAGATGCCAGCCTTCAGCTCAGAGACAAAACAGGCTGTAGTGGGCACCGAGGTGCCACACCCGGACCCCAAATTCTTCTTTTTCATGTATCTGTTGTCCCTTGGCTCTGAGAGTGACAGAGCTCACTTTGGCCAGGCTGACCCTTGTGCGAACCATGATAGTGAGAAGACAAAGCCCACATCAATATGGAGCGGCTCCGAGATGAGGGCTCTCCCAAGGGCCTGTGAGATGGAGTCCGTCCAAGTCCATACCAGGCTTCCCTCCTTCCTGTCTTCGTCTCCTAGTCCCTTGAGGGTTTTCTGTACCAGTCATTTGCACACAAATGCTCATCATGGGGTCTGCTTCAAAGACAGACGCATGTTGAAATGAGGGCTGTCCGCAGCCAAGGGAAAGCCCTGCCCTCCACACGGCATACCGTGTTGTCATCACTGAGGTGACTGTGACCCCTTAGCTGCAACCCTGGAGGCAAAGTAGATTCCTTCTAGGCAGGCTTGTGCTGCACAGGTGTAATCTGAGCGCACATAGAGGTGAAAACAAGCGTTCAAGACCAGCCTTGGTTACTCCAGACCCTGTCTCAGAACAAAAGCAACAAACAAACGCCCTGAAAACCCAGCAACTCGGTTTCCTCTGTTTATAACACAGATCACTATATGAAGACCCACTAAGAACCTAGGAGACCACCAACCCAGTCTAGCTTCACGATTCCTCGGTTAGAAAATGTTGAAGTTAGGAGTAATGGTACACACCTTTAATCCCAGCACTTGGGAGGCAGAGACAGGCAGATCTCTGTGAGTTTGAGATCAGCCTGGTCTACAGAGTGAGTTCCAGGACCTTGTCTCAAAATAACAACAAAAAGAAAATGCTGGCTGGTTACCAAGGCACTTTCTACAACCCCAAGGGTTTAGATAAATACTTGAGGAAGAAATTGCTTTCCTTTTTTGTACTTACTTGATGAATAATCTGAGATAGAGTCACGTGATGCCCAGGCTGACCTTGAACTCATTAAATAGTTGAGGGTGAGTTTGAACTTCTGACCCCCTGCTCCCACCCCTTGAGTGATGGGATTACAGCAGTGAGCCACCAAGCTGTTTAGTGTGGTCCTGAAGACTGAGCCCGGGGCCCCATGTGTTCTAGGCTAGTATTCCACCAAGTAAGATACATCTCCAGTCCTTATTTGCTTCTCATGAACTCAAACATAAAGTTAACATAACTGGACAGTGGTGGCGCACGCCTTTAATCCCAGCACTCGGGAGGTAGAGTCAGGCAGATCTCTGTGAGTTCGAGGCCAGCCTGGTCTACAGAGTTCCAGGACAGGTCCCAAAGCTACAGACAAAGCCTGTCTTAACAACAACAACAACAACAACAACAATGATAAAGTTGACGTTGTTGGGAAGGATTCCCTGAGACTTGCTGAGCTTCCTGGAGGAGGCTTTGCTGACAGAACAGAAAGGGGAGAATTGAGCTATTGGGGCGAAGGCAGAGTAGATGAGGTCCATCTCAACCCTGCTGTCTTGGGTCACAGACCTCTCTGAACTCATTTTCTTGTCCAGAGAAAAGATTGTCTTGAGTCCTTGCAGCGTCACCGATGTCATGGCCTCTGGGAGGGTGCCACACATGTGTAGGCTGTGACTTAATATTCAGCTCGGAGATGAGCACTTGAGATGACGGTAGAAGTTACTTCTACCCTCCGACACAGGTTCAAGGTCAGCCTCACAATGTCCAAGACCAACTCCTGGCCCCAGCCAAGATGAACAGTGGGAATTTCCTTCTCAAAGAAATTCTTAAACCTCCAAATCAGGGCTGCCTTTGTCTCTGACCCTGGCAACCCACAGACCCCCGCTCAGGGAGGGGCCATTATTTGGAAGGAGGTTATATTGCATAGAAATCTGTTTGTCTAATCATAGTCCCTGGCTTCTCGTAGGTGGTTTCTTCCAAAGCTTTCCTCTATTTGCTGCTTAATGTAGAAGAAAGCTCATTTGTGCAGTTTCTTTTCTCCCAGGGAGGCCTTGCTGGGTACAGCTAATGGACTACATATCCCTGACTTTAATGGCGTTCCAGGCAACTTAATGCTAAGGCAATTGGATGATTTGATATTATGAAAAGCATCTATTTTATTGCGGATGGAAGATTAACTACTTGGGTGTCCATTCAGGAAACAATTAAGTTACTGAGAGATATTTATTTCTAGAAAGAGGGAGAAGGTGGGAGGGAAAGGAGGGACAGAAAGAGGAGAGAGAAGAAAACAAGCGGGGAGGGGGGCACGGGGGAGGGGGAGGGAGGGAGGGAGTGTGGGTTACATGAGCCGGTAACTTTTCACCTGACTAAATAGCCCGGCTGTGTCAAAGATAAATGCCGTGTGAACCACGTGAGCAACTTTAAGGTTTCTGCTAATCATACTAAAGTTAAAGAAAGGAACAAATACAGATGAAACCAAACAACTTGTTAATTTAACCTAGTCTAGCCGAGTGTCTCCTGCCTGTGGATGAGGTCATGTCGTGGCCAGCATGACCAACGACCTGGCCTGTGCATTCTTTCTCCTTCCCCTGTCAGGACTGCCACAGTCCTGTGTGTTGTGGGCCCTTGGAATGCATCCCAGGGCAAGCTGGCTGCATTTAAGGCCACCGCATTATGAAGCATATGATTGGTCTCGTCCCCCCCTTTTTATTTATTTATTTATTTAAAAAAAGAAAACAAACTATCTTTTCTCAGTGTACACACCAATCCAAGTTCCCACTCCCTCCCCTCCTCCCTTCCCTCCACACACCCCCCACCCCATTATTGGTCTCTTCTCCACCACATGATTAAAACTCCCCTCTGAAAGGACACTAGGACCCCCCCAAGTGACTCCAGCCCCTTTGCTGCCCCTCTAGAGTGAATCAGTCTGTCACCTAGTTCCTGAGAACTCTCCCTTGATTCACGAAACCCTACTTCCCAACTGTCTTGTCTCGCCTCTGTACTCTGTGCTCTGACGACCCCTCCACACGTAATTTCTCGTTTTCCCTCTCTCCGACTTTGAACCCAGCCCCCCATATCCAGATGAACCTTCCCAATGCCTGGCACCCTGAAAGCACCTTGGGCCAAACGTTCCAGACCAGCCCCGCTCTCTCTGCCGTGCACACCAGCCCCTACATCAAAGTCATGGAAACAGACTTCTTAAAACATTTTTATTGTGCTATATATTTTTCTCCCCTCCCCTCCCTGTCTTTCCTCTCCCCTTCAACCCTCTCCCATGATCCCCATGTTCCCAATTTACTCAGGAGATCTTGTCTTTTTCTACTTCTCATGTAGATTAGATCCATGTATGTCTCTCTTAGGGTCCTTATTATTGTCTAAGTTCTCTGGGATTGTGTTTTGTGGGCTGGTTTTTTCTTTGCTTTGTGTCTAAAAGCCACGTACGAGTGAGGACACACATATGATATTTGTTTTTCTGGGTCTGGGTTACCTCACTCAGTATGGTGTTTTCTAGACCCATCCATTTGCCTGCAAATTTCAAGATGTCATTATTTTTCCACTGTGTAGTTCCCCATTGTGTAAATGTACCACATTTTCCTTATCCATTCTTCAGTCAAGGGCCATTTAGGTTGGGAAACTGACTTTTTAACTTGAGACTCGAAGCTGTTCTTGTTTCTAAATGGAAAGATTCTTCAAGAAACGGCTCCATCATTGAAGGGTGAGAATGCTGTTGGGGACCAGGGTGTCTTCAGAGAGAGAGAGAGGGTACACTGGCAGCTCAGACTCAGTTGCTGGATGGACTTGGGCCTTTAGAACAGAGTAGAGAAAGGCTGTTTCCCTCTGGGTCACTGGTGCACGCCTCTTGTTTTTGTCTAAGATGTTCTTGTTACCCTGGATGCTCACATCACCCTCAGAACCATGGTGTCACGTGGTGCAGAAACACCCTATTAGACCATCAGACTCAGCTCTCAGTGCAGTCCCACCCCAGCAGGTTTGTATCGCCAATGGCAGCGGTTCTCAACTGGTGGGTCGCGACCCCTCAGTGGGTCATGTATCTGACATCCTGCACATCAAATATTTACATTATGGTTCATAACAGTAGCAACATTACAGTTATGAAGTAGCAATAAAGATAATTTTATAGTTTGGGGTCCCCACTACCTGAGGCACTATATTAAAGGGTGGAAGTATCGGGAAGGTGGAGAACCACTGTCTAGGGGCTTGTCAGACATTCAGACCCTCTGGCCCCACCTAGACGCTGATCTAAATCTGCATCTGGACAAGGTGATTGTGGCCACACCACAGTGTTATAAGCTCTTGTCTACACCATATATTGGCCAGAACTGAAATTTTAGGTGATTCCTATGTCACCAACCGGTAATTACATTTCTGTGCCTTTTAAAAATAGAAATCAAAGCGCAGCACGGGGTTCCTGAAAATACGGGGGAAAAAAACACACAGGCTTTTAAAAGGCACCATCAAAGTCCAGTGGCTTCATGGTACTGCCAGTTCCTCAGACACACTGGGGTGGCCTGGTTCTCCCTCAGGCCATCTGAAGCTTCCTCTCACTTGGCCAGCGCAGGGTCCACCTCTGAATGACCAGCCTCTCTACCTGACCACAGTAATGATACTAGGTGTCTGAGAGCTGTGATCGTGCCCGCCATGGCTCCCAAACTGAGCAGTCACACTGTGTCCACTGATCAGCCAGTGCTGCTGCTTCTGCAGATGCCCTATAATTCTAATTTTGACCTCTCTCTGAGTCCCAGGTTCTCTCTGCTCCATCTCCAGCTATCGCTTGGCTAATGTATGTCCCTAGCACTGGCCACCAGTGGTCACCAGACACAGAAGTTGAGCCAGAGAAGATGCTGGGTGACAAACCTGGGATGATACTGTGGCTTCGGAGACTCCAGAGTCCTCAGTGATGTGGTTGCGTGGTTTAGCAAGATCTTTTTGTGGCTCACCTGTTCACCCAGCTCAGATTTTCTGAGAACTGAAATAGGATGTAGTTGGGCTGGGGAGATGGCTCAGTGGGAAAAGAGCTTGCCACAGAAGCTGAAGGACCCAACTTCAGATCTCTGGTACCTGGGTTAAAAAAAAAATGCCTAGTGCAGTTGTACACAATCTCAACCCTGGGGCAATGCAGACAGGGTGATCCTTGAATCTCTGGTCAACCAGTCTAGAAAGAGTGGTGAGCCCCAGGTTCAGGGAGACACTCTGTCTCCAAAAACAAACTAAGGCAGAGAATGGAAGAGACAGCAGGCCCAAGTACACTCTGTCCTCCACATGCAAACCCAGGTGACTGCAGCTGCCACCCTCGCCTGTACCTTCATCAGGTTCATGAAGTGGAGAACGTCCTTGTATCTACAGCACAGCTAGAACGTCATGCCCTTCATACACCAACCTAACTTACTATTGAAAGCTAAACTACAGCAAGGACCTGCACAAGCCAAGACTGGAAGACTGCAATGCACTTTATTGGGCTCTACAGCTACCCAAGCTGTTGTCACGTGTGAGGCCTCCTTAGAAGAGTGATAGAACTCCACCCCCACCCTGCTGCCGAATGCTGCTTTGTTCTTTCATCAAATGTCCTCATTTGGTGGAGGGAGGA
This sequence comes from Alexandromys fortis, assembly GCF_014885135.2. Taxonomy (NCBI): domain Eukaryota; kingdom Metazoa; phylum Chordata; class Mammalia; order Rodentia; family Cricetidae; genus Alexandromys; species Alexandromys fortis. The sequence goes on along the minus strand of NW_026067893.1, from coordinate 4,225,516 downwards.
GAGGCCTCCTGGGCAGGGCCTGCCTGAGAAGATGGAGCCGCAAAAGCATGGAAGCAAAGTGAAATGGGAGGGAGGTGATTTTCAAGCAACCCAGGTGAAAGGAGTAAACCGACCGGGGAGGTGGGAGGGCAGCTGGAGGCTCAGCTGAGGCCCGCAGCGAAATCCACGACTGTCTGCTCACACAGAGACGTTAATAACAACACGGCTGCATCACGGCTGATGGAGGCAAAAGAAGAAAGACCCAGCCACCCAGCAGAAAGCTGAGGGCCTGAGGAGGAGATTCACATGTAGGTCACTGCTGAGTCATATTCTGTAGGGACCTGCCCATCAGCAAAGCCTAAAGTAGAGCGAGTCACCTGCCACAGCCTTGTGACGGGTATCCTGCGACATAGAAGCTGCGTGGGGGAGAGGAGCTGGGTCCGAGAAGGCAGGCTCTAGAGCAAGGGAATGTCACAGAGGTGGAGCCAGGGAAGAAGGAAAGCCTCATCAGATTTCCACAGGACCTTTGGAACACGGGCGAGATAGTCCCGGGTGATAACCCAGTTGGTAAAGTGTTTGCAAGCATGAGAATCCAAGTTCAAACCCAGAACCCGCTTACAAAAGCCAAGTGGAGTAATGTGTGCTTAGAATGTTGGTGCTAGGGAAGCAATGACAAGCAGATCCTTGGGGCTGGCCAGCCAGTCTAGCTTACTCTGTGAATTCCAGACTCATGAAATGCCTATCTCAAAAACCAAGGGGGATGATCTGAAGAAACGACATCCATAGTTCACCTCTGACCTTCTCTCTCTCTCTCTCTCTCTCTCTCTCTCTCTCTCTCTCTCTCTCTCTCTCTCTCTCTCTCTCTCTCGCCCCGGAATGGGAACAGGCCACCAGACAACAGGCGTCATAACTGCAGGAAGCAGGACTCCAATAGCTATAAAGTTCAGACACTCAGAGGCTTGTTATAAGAGCTAGGAGACTTTCAGATTCGTAGAGCTGCCCCCCACTCTGGGGGAGGAACTCGTTCATCTCTGGAAGTCTCTAGCCCATTACTGAGGTTTAGCCACAATGTTGCAAACCCTCTCTAGAGACTCCTGGGCGAAAGTGAGAACTGTCCCTCTAGAACGACAAATGGACTGAGATAACCAGGGTTGGATGACCTCCACCAGTCACCCAGGCTGCTTCCCATGAAACCTCAGCCCTCTCCACTTAAAGGGACAGAAGTACTGGTCAACCTGCAAGCTCTGGGACGGGGAAGACCACCCTTCCTGGAGAGGAGGGAACTTCTTGAAATCCACTGGAGCTGGACTGTGGGGCTCCATGGAAAAAATAAGAAGGCTCTCAGTGGTGCGCCGGTGGAAAACGGTCTTATTTCTTACAGAGAATTGGTCCAGAGAGAAATTATACTTAAAAAACCAGATGGTTCCTTTGTTTCCAATGGCTGCCTATAAATTCTCTATTTTTCTGTTCTGTGGAATTGAAATTGATTGAAATCGGCATTTTTTTGTCATGAGTCAGTTGACAAGAAAATTGAGAAAACAAAACAACCAGTGCCAAAGTAATATTTTCCTCTATTTCCGTCCCAGACAGTGGGTCCAGAGGATCGAAAGGTTTAAGGAAAGGAAGGAGGGAGGGGGAAGGAAGTAAGAAAGGAGGGAGAGAAGAAAGGAGGGGGAAGGAAGGAAGGAAGGAAGGGAGGAGGGAGAGAAGGAAAGAAGGAGGAAGGGATGGAGGAGGGAGAAGGGATGAGGGAAGGGGAAGGAAGGGAGGGAGAAAAGGGGGAGCTAGTGATGTCTTCAGAATCCTTCAGCATTCTTCTTTCCCAAGGTACAATGTATATTTGGGGACACACTTTATCCAGCTGCTACCCATCTGGAATCTTGGATCACTTCTGTCTGGTAATCTATGTAAAAATCGCTAAAAACAAACCAAACCACCTTGGATTTTCTGAGTGGTTTTATAGCCTCTTCCAGAAGGGAAAATCCAGACTAGAGCTGAGGCAAGTTGCTGTTCTTGGCTTGGAAGTCACAGTTTAGAAAGTGGGTGCTTCAGAGGAACTGGTGGGCCCGGAGGTTAGTCTGTATCCCATGCCTCTTGGGGCTCCCAATCAGTCGCTTGGCTACTGGGGCTCCAGCTTCTGATGTTGCAAGGTTCACAGGGTTGAGGGAGAATGTGGCACAAATGTCACCAGGGAGCAAAACCTTGCTGTTTGTGTGTCATTTGGCTTGTCTGTGTACTTCCAGATTGCATATGTAAAGATGGTGACAGTAGACACCATGCTCTGCTGGTCACAAACACCTCCTGCCCCAGAGCCCTGCAGGGTGGGCACACTTTGGCAATGGGACCTACATGAGCAGCTTTATGCCAGGCTGGTGGTGGACATGGACAAAGAAACTGCAGGGACCAGTGGGGGACTTGCAGCACTAGTCAGCTTGGTCCATTGCTGTCAACATGCTGTGCACATGGAGAAAGGCTGCTGAGCTCTTAATGCAGAGAACCGGCATAGCAAAGAGCCCTTTGCAGCCCCTTAGTAGAAATGAGGTCCAAAGGACGTTGAATTTCCCATATGGGACTTTCAGAAACGGATGGCATTTCCTTGGGGTGGTAGACTGCATAGATTTAAATACATAAATCTATAAAGTCCTCCCTTTGTTTCAAAGCCTGACCCCGACTGAGTCCTGTGGCATCTTGTTCATTATCAATGTGCTTTGAGCATAGGATTTTTGCAGCTGTGTGGGATCCATGCGTCATTCACTGTCCCTCCCTTCTCAGAACATTTTGATGATGAAATAATAATAGCCATCCCCGTCCTAGAAGCTCCCCTTAGTTCTTGGAGCGCGCCGTGGCATCCTTCCTGTCGTGGCAGCACATTCCGAAGGGTTCAAAAGACTTGTGTCTCATATGTGAGAGGTCCGCTCCCTCCTAAGCAAGGGCAAGAACCCTGCAGTGGGAAGCCACAGAGTCAGCAAGTCAAACCAGCAGCGTTTTAGGGTCATGGCCGAAAGACTTTAACAGGAAAAACTCAAACAGCAGAGAGAAACATCACGGTCCTGGGCATCCAGCCATCTCCACTGTAAACTGTAGGCATGGATGTAGGGAGCAGAGAAAAACTGAGAAGCCACAGGAATTAGAGCTGTGGAAGTATCGCCTAGTCATCCTTCTGGGGGAAAGTGGGCCAGCTGTTAAATATTCAAGGCAATTGCAAGAACCTTGAGAGTCAGTTGTTAAACCACTAGAATGTGAAGTTAGTCACTGGGTAACATTTATGCCATAGAAATCAGTAAACACTGCAGACCAGGGGTCCCGTCGCATTCCACAGAGAGCCCAGGCCTAGGGAGGTCCCCCTGACAGCAGCCGGCTATTGTGAACAGGCGATAGTGATTTCTACCACAAGCCCAAAGCTGACAGTGACCTTAAGTGCCTCGCCGAACAAAGCAGAGACTTCTGCCAACATCAACTCATGGTTCCAGGAACAAACTGGGATTTCACCTGTAGCTAACTGGTCTCGTCAGCTACATCCGTACACCTATCCCTTGCTCAGGCCATAGGTTTCTCACATGCGTGTGTCTGTCACGTGAATTGTGGATATATCTCCTGATAGACTCACTGAGCACGGCATTTCAGTGAGAGCAGCCGTTATCCGGGAGATGGGCCCTCAGGAATGAAGGCACAGGAACAGGAAGGACCGCAGATGTCCGTCATCTCTACACATGATAATCTTTTCTCGGAGCTTTGCAGCTGCTCTGGAGTTATTTCTTCCAGGCTGGACATGACCACAGCTGTCTTGAATGAGAGCAGCTCTGTCACCCATAGAAGACACTTATGGGGTGCGGCCTGATGACACTCATGGGGTGCGGCCTGATGACACACCCTTTGGGGAAGGGAGGACCACAAGGAACCTTTGCAGCTACCACAAGAACCTACTCCTTCCCCAGGTCGTATAAGAGCTAGCGTGTGGACTGGGGACTGGGACCCCAGGGCTCTTTAGCAAGCACGTCTTCATGAATCATCCACGCCACACATGGGACTCTTCAGTGGCATCAGCGTGGCTGTTCGTAAGTTGCCCGAGAGACTTCCCAACGATATGGCTGCCTTTGTGTTATCCACGCTCCAACTGCAGTAAGCTCAGTCTCTGGAGGTGGAGTTGGATGGGATCCATTCCTTGGCATGCTGCGTCCTCTGTCTCAGTCATCACAGGAAAAGTCACACAACAGCAGTTCGCGTTTGCTCCTCACGGCTCTGACACCTCTCCACCTGGCCTTGTCCAATACCTGTCACTAAATATTGTTGTACACTCGTGGTGGAGTATTCCCAGCTATGCCTCCTCCCCTCGGTTGCAGAATGCATCTAACTTTCTCCCGTAGCCTCCACTAGAACATCAGTGGGTGTCTCAGGCACCGGCGTCAGCCGCTGTTTCCCGTTGGCTTCCTACCTCCAATCAGATACAAGCCCAATGAAAGACCTGATCTGCACCCCATCCTGGGGCTCCTCTGTGCACATCCTCCCCGCCTCTGCCCACTGCCATGATTTCCTTGTCTTTCCCGGAGGGAGGGCAGGCTCTACTTCAGAATGTTTTATCTGTCTGGAAGAGTCACCAGGGGTCTTCATGTCTTCCTGCTTCAAATCCTCTGAGTACCTTATTTAAATTATGACCTCCCTCCCCTTCCCTCTCCTCCCTGCCCCCCATTTTCTGTCCTATCCCAGCACACGCGACTCCCCCACTTCCCTGTCTAGTGCCTTGGTCTTCTTTAGAATGAAGTTCCTTGCACCTATGAACTTCAGTTCGGCTTTTACTGGCCGCACCCTCCACCCCACACAGCTCCCAGAATACGGAGAGCACGGTAACAGCACACATGGGAAGACAACCTTGCTTTCTGCCTCCTCCACGCTCTCCTCTTTCAGGCTTCCTCCTGCTAACGGGTCTGCCATTCCTCCCTCCAGCTCTGAGCTACCTCTCGCTCCATCCAGCCCCCCAGCGGGCACTGACGCTCTGCCATCCCAGCAGGTCTTGGCTCCAAGCACAGGCTTCCATCTTCCTGCAAGTGTGTGCCTCCCCAGGAAACGACCACAGTCACATCCTACTCACACCTCATCCCTTTCCCGACCCTCCCCTCCCACCCACACCCACACACACTCTACTCGGAGGCAAAGGAATATGTTAAAATGGATTGTATCTGCGTGTGTGTTTATGTGCACTGCATGTGTGTGAATGTGTGGGTAAACGTGCCACAGTTCACGTGTTTAAGTCATAGGACAACTTTGTGGATTTGGTTCTAGGGGTTGAGGTCAGGTCACCATGCTTGGTGGCAGGCACCCCCAATTGCTGAGCTATCTCATTGGCGCTAGAGTGATACATTGAATTTCTTAAAAATTATATTTATTCCTGGAGAGGGAGGGGGAAAGGAGTGGGGGGGAGGAGAAGAGTGGGAGGAGGGTGAGGGAAATGGGAGGCTGGGAGGAGGCAGGAATTTCTTTTTTTTTCTTTCAATAAAAAATTATATTTATTCATGTATTAGGTGTGTGTGTGCTGCTCACACACACAGGACATGGGTGGGTGTGTCATGGTGAACATGTGGTGGTCAGAAGACACTGTTCGGAAGTTGGTTCTCGTCATGTGGGTCCTGAAATTGAACTGAACTCAGAAAGCCAGGCTTGGCAGAAGGCACCTTTACTTGGCTCTGGCTTGATAGTTTGAAGACAAACACAGGCTTCTTGCCACATGTGGAATAAAGTTGGCTGTGGACTTGTGACTCAACTCTAGAATGCCCAGGATTTTCACTCTGAATGCACCCACTCTGTTTTTCTGAAGTGTGCATTAAAGACCAACTATAAGACCCACTGTGTGATAGGTTAAGACCCACTGTGTGATGGGTTAAGGCCCACTGTATGGTGGGTTAAGACCCACTGTGTGAAGGGTTAAGACTCACTGTGTGACAGGTTAAGGCCTGCTGTGTGAAGAGTTAAGACCCACTGTGTAACAGGTTAAGACCCACTGTGTGACCGGTTAAGGCCCGCTGTGTCACAGGCCAAGCATCACTGTATGAAGAGTTAAGGCCCACCGTGTGACGGGTTAAGACACAGAAGGATCTGACAAGGAGCAAACTGGGAAAAAAGGCCATAGTCTCTGAAGCCTCTCTCCTGCAGTGGGAAGCAAACAGCAAAGCCACTGGTGATCACTATGTGGTCTATGAGAAGGGGGTGTGGGCTCTGGAAATCAGAGTGAAGTTTGAAAGCAGCTGGAACTGTTTGGTGGGCACAGCTTGCAGCCTGAAAGGGCTCGTAAGATGCAAAGAGAAGGGAACAGACCTGCTGAAGCGGTCATGTCTGTCGCAGGACTCCCCTCTCCCTGCTGAGATGTCCAAGAGACAGAGCATGTGACTGGGAAGGCAGAAGCAAGGCAGAGGAGCCTTTCTGTTTCTGGGGAGGCCAGGGCAGGGCACCCGGTGCTCTTGCAGCTTGCACAGCTGCTCCTTATCTGCCGGCTTATTCTGCAGGGCAGCAGCTGGGCCAGATCTCCTGCGTTCCCACAGGCTCTGCTGGGTACACACGGAGCTGAGCAGTGAGCAGTGTGCAGGATGGAGCTTGGAGAAGTGGGGAGACCAAGAGGGTCTAGCCTGGGTGTGTTCCACCATCTCTCCCTACATGTTTGTCTTCTCTATCCAGATCCCCACCCTCCTGATGACTTCAGACGTGGAGATAACAACCTCATGTAGAGAAGCTAACCCACTCCCAGAGTCCTGGTTAGCCAAGGCCACCACCTCCAGTTGACATGTTTAGACCTAAGGCAGTGGTATTAGGAGGGCAGGCCAGTGGGTGCCGTTGGGTCCTGAGGGCTCCACCCTTATGAGTGGTACGAATTTATAAAAGGAAATCAAGGGACTTTACCCCCTTCTAACCATATGAGGCAGAGTATTCTTGTTTGAATTAGGAATGTCCCCCACAGGCTCATGGGTTTGAGCACTTGGTGGCATTGTTCAAAACAATGACCTTTGGACAACTCAGCCTGAATATAGATTTCAGATGACAGAAATTAAAAAAATAAACAAAAACAAAAGCCCACGATCTAACAAGCCAGGCATGTTGACACACATCTGTAATTCTAACATCTGGGAGGCAGGAGGGTGTGAATTGACGCTTGCTTGACATAAAAAGTGAGACTCTGCCTCAAAAAGACAAACAAAAGATCAAGTACCTATGCTTCATGTCATAGGGGAGGCTATCAATAAGTTTCTGAATATCAAATTATATTAAAACAGTTTATCATCAATGCTCTCACAATACCTTAACACGAAGCTCTGTTATTTACTCAGAAAATATGTTTATGACCACAAAGCTATTTTTGTTGGTTATACTTCTGAAATTACTTTTGACAATGGAAAAGTTTCATAAAAGTACAACACAATGAAATATATATTTTACTCATTTTTACCTTCCCCTGTCTTCCTTGGGTTAAATAAAGAAAGAAAGAAGTCTAGATACTTCCTTAATAGGAGCCCTCACACCTACAGAGGTTACAAAGTTAGCATCGGGTGTTAATTCTCTAGCAAGAAATGGAGTCACGGGCTGGAGAGTTGGCTCAGTGGTTAAGAGCATTGCCTGCTCTTCCAAAGGTCCTGAGTTCAATTCCCGGCAACCACATGGTGGCTCACAACCATCTGTAATGAGGTCTGGTGCCCTCTTCTGGCCTGCACGCATACACACAGACAGAATATTGTATACATAATAAATAAATAAATATAAAAAAAAAAGAAATGGAGTCACAAGTTTTTGATGTGGGAGTGTCATATATCAATCTGTTGATTTCATTGGTTAAGTAATAAACCAACTGCTTGGCCTCATAGCTTAGAACATAGACGGGAGGAGGAAACAGAATAGAATTCTGGGCAGAAGAGGAAGTGAGGTCAGACTCTGCTCGGCTCCCGGAGAGACCGGACAGTTCTGCTCTGGAGCAGAGACACCAGGATGGACTTAGGCTAGAATCTTCCCAGTAAGCGCACCTTGGGGTGCTTACACACATCATTAGAAATGGGCTAGTCCAGGTGCGAGAATTGGCCTGTAAGGGCTAGAGTTCATGGGCCAAGCAGTTCTTTAAATGAATACAGTTTGTGTGCTGTTATTTCGGGCATAAGCTAGCCAAGTGGCCGGGGTGTTGGGGACGCAGCCCCACCGCTCCTTATTTCAACAAGTTTTTTCCTCCTTAACAGGAAGATACGGTGGTAAAGACATTTTATACTGCATTCAAGTGAAACAAAGTACACTTCTAAAACAAATGCCTTGTTTCACATTTTAACCATTTCAAAAAAATAAAAAGCTTGTGAGTCAAATTTTCTCTGGGCAGTTCTGCAGTGGGCCCTGGTCAAGCCACGCATCTCTGCTGTCCATCTTTATCTTCAGTCCACCAGGCTCCTACTTGGTCATCTCGTCTCTGCTTCCTTTGTAATCCTTGCTGGGAGCATCCACAGGGCTGGAGATCTGTTCTGGAAGAACTTGGATCTTCCTCATGCGGCCCTTGGCACCAATTTCAGTCCCTTCCTGAACGAAATTGGTTGTTTGTTCATGCATTTAACCAGCAGGTATTGATCCTCTGCCCCGGTCCAGAGGCGACGGCTCAAGGTCAGCCCCTTCCAGAAGTCCCTTCCTCTTCTAACTCATAAATGCTGCCCTATTGACCCGAAGCGACAAATATAAGCCCTTCCCTGTTTCTGGAATGTTTTCCTTCAGATCTTCTGGGACGTCAATGCTTCCTGCAATGATTCCTGTAGTTCCTGCCCTTGACATCTGCCTTGGGCTGAGTACTCTTCCTTCCCGTTTTTGTCCCTGCCCTTATAAAATCGGGAGATTTCCTGGCAACCTCCTGGTTTTATGAGCTCCAGACCCCTCTCTTCTCTATCAGAAGCGTTTGCGATTGCAGATTCTGAGTGACATTTCTGAGAGCATCCCAACTCCCTGGAGACACCATTCTTTCCAAAGTCCCTGACTGTGACAGCTGTTCTAAGTTTTTCCTGACCTCTGAAAATGTGCACTAAAGCCTAGAATGCCTGTGTACCTATGAAACGTGCACATCCTTAGCTAAATGGGCTTGGATCCCAGCAGCTTTGGGTTCGAATCCTGGTTCTGTGGCCAATTGGCAATATCATTTTTGCAAGTCATCTGTTCTAAGCTTCCTCATCTGTACAAAACACTCTACAGGGTGTGCTTTCCAAACACGGCCACAGTGGAGAATAAACGAGTGTCTGTGTCCCTCCCCACAGCCCTTCCTTACAGCGTCTCATTGGCTCTCCCTTGTCTGGGCGAGCATAAGAACACGGGGCAACACTGGAACTCTAAAAAGCAACACAGCTGCTCCCTGGCTCTCAGGGCACACGCCTTGCAGTAGGGTCGCCAGACACAGCAAAATGCAGGACACACTGCTGCCTTCCTCAGACCCACTTTCTCCTCCTCCTGGGTTTTTCAGGCTACCATGCAGTTGGCTGTGGCTTATAGCTGGAGAAGTGAGTGGAGTGTGTGTGAACAATGTGGGCGGGGTTTTAGATGCCCTCTCTCTTCTCCCAGGCATGTTCTCCTCATTTTCCTCTCCTCTACATTTATTTATTTATTGTGTGTATGACCACATGCACATGCATTCAATTGCATGACACATGTGCAGGCCGGCAACTTATTCCTTCCACCTTGCAGGGGTTTTGGTGTCATGCTCAGGACCTCAGGGTAGGTGGCAGGTACCCTCGCTGCTGAGTATCTCTCTGGCCCTGTTCCACCACGGTGTTTACTCTTCTCTTGGTCTGGTACAGCTAATCATGCAGCCTCAGAAACCATATATTAAGGTCACGGCAAAACAGAAGATTCTTCAGACCCGACCCCTGATTGGAGAATTAATAGTCATCTGTTTGGGGCTTTATGGCAATGAGAAGTTAATCTGTATTGCACTGAGTCACTGTGCATTTAAGAGACTTTTATCACAAAAGCTGGCACTAATTGAGGTCTCCATACCATACAAATCTCAAGTGTTTTGGGTAAACACAGCCTGTGTTTTGCACAGGCATGCCATGAGATCCAGGCACCTGTAAGTGGCTGAAGGTGGCTGAAACTTCCGTGCAGACACGGCAGGTTTTATACCCATGCCTGGAAAAGCGGCTCTCTTTGCAGGCTTTCCTGACCTAGACCAATTGAAGCCGTTACTGATACAACCCCTTCTCACGCTGAATAAAATAACGTCTGCTAATAAAACCAGCGTGGCTTTAAAGTTTCCATCGTGGTAATTTTGAGCAAGGAACTCGTGTTCTTTCTTCCTTTGGCTCTGTCTGAACACAGTTCTGAGGACACAATTATCCAAACATTCTCTAGTGTGTAAGAGAAAGGCAACCCTGGGCCCAAGTCTGGGCGGTTCCCGGTTTGCCTGAGGGGGGTTTGCCTGAGGGGGGTTTGCCTGAGGGGGGGTTTGCCTGAGGGGGGGTTTGCCTGAGGGGGGATTGCCTGAGGGGGGTTTGCCTGAGGGGTCCTGGGATGACGTGAGACCTCCCGGTGCGGACTGCCTACACCATATGACGGGGTTAGAAACAGGGTGGAAAATAAGACTAGACGCTCAAAGGAGGGCAAAGCTTAGCTTTGTTCCTTGTCCTGCAGGAAAGGCAGGTGTGGGCTTTTGTCCCCCCCACCTCTGTGTGTGTGTGTGTGTGTGTGTGTGTGTATGTGCATGTGTGATGCATGTACATGCATCCATGTCTAGAAGCTAGAAGTGTCTTCCTCAATTGGCCTCCATCTCGTTTTTTGAGACAGGGTCTCTCACTGAACTGTCTTGGTGAAACTGATTGGGCTACCAAAGTCTGATTCCACCCAGTGCTGAGGTTACAGACACTCACGTAGCATCCAGCTTTTATATGGGTGTCGGGGTTCAGAACTTTGGTCCTCATGCCTGCGCGACCGGGACCCTACCTGCTGAGCCATCATCTCCTCAGCTCCTGATGTGTTCTTTGAAGGTACCATCAACCAAGAAAATCCGCGCCTCAGAGACATCCCGTGGTTCTACCTAGGGCCTCACAAAGGCCAGTGCCGAAGTGATCGTGTCCCCTATAGTCTCTCTTGTGCAGTGGGGCAGCGGGTAACACCCGGTGCTGTGAGAACAGAGCGGAAGCACCAGGAAGGGGGAAGGTGGGTCCAGATGGTGCCTGCCTGGAGTGGCAGTGGGGCAGTGGGGGGCAGGCTGCGGCAGCATCACATGGTGTCACCATCTGCTCTTCTACACCCTTGCCATCAGTCAGGCCCCTGAGATGTGTATGTCTGCCCTGCAGAACTGCCCATTCCACCTCTAGGCTTTGAGTTGAACTTACAGGCTGAGCTAAGCTAACTGCTACCATCCTAATAAAACCAGAGCACGCTGTTAGCCTGATCTGCCTCGCTGGCCTGTCCGATGAGCACAATGACGCGTGAAATTCCCCAATTCTGCGTCTTCTATGGCGCTGCCGCTGTTGTGCCTGATTCCCGGCTCCCCCCCCCCCATACATGGTTTACTACAGGTTTTTCATATTATTGCCTCATTGTAAAAGTCAAGTTCTGTTGTAAAGGAACAATCACATACCACCAAAGTAAATAGAAAGGCAATATCTCTTGTCAAAAATGTACTAATCAATTTTTTAAAGTACCATGGAAGCAGAGCAGCGTTATTAAATTCATGCTTGAAGGAGTTTCAAACAGAAAGCTCCAGATCTGAGACTTGCTCTGCCTTGATTAAAAATGGACCTCTGGGCTGGGGATGGAGCTCACCTGGCAGAGAGCTCGCCTAGTCTGCACGAGGCCCGGGATGTGATTCCCGGCTCCACTCAAAGCCAGGTACGGACGCAGGTGTCTGTAAGCTGGCAGTCTTAGCACTGGGGGTGTGGAGGTTCAAGGTCATTCTCAGTTAGTGAGCCTGAGGCCACCTGGGCTACGGAGACCCTGTCTTGAAAACAGTAAGAACCAAGAAACGTTAGCAGACTTTAAAGAGCCGCTGTAGACACACCAGCCTGAGCTCTTCCTGGCGGGCGGCAGTGGAAAGGAGTTAGTGTTCTTGCTTTAAGACACGCTGTTATTCAATCTTGTGTTTTAGTCACACACACACAAAGTTACCTCGCTTCAGTGGGTAACTGTCTTCGTGTTAGCGATTGTACTCATGTGGTCTTCACCAGAACCTGGTCATCTGATCGAACTCCATCTAGTGAGAACCTTCTCCTACCAAGCAAGGCATTTCCAGTTTTTGTTTTATCACCACACAACATGTCCCAGGGCCAATCCTGTCTCCTATAAAACAACAGCAAAACAATTAGCCACACAACCTTCATGTGCTCTCTTAAATCTACTTGCTTTTGATAGAAACTTTTTCATTCCTTGCTGTTCTGGACCCCTGAGCCTAGCTGTCAACAGCCCAGCTCTACCAAGAACCAGCCACTTTTTGCTCAGTTCCCTCTGCCTACTCAAGATCTCCCTCTCTCCTTTTCTCCCTCCCTCCCTCCCTCCCTCCCTCTCTCCCTCCCCCTCCCCTCCCCTCTCCTCCCCTCCCCTCCCCTCCCGTCTCCTCCCCTCCCCTCCCCTC
>NW_026067893.1:4195850-4212959 GCF_014885135.2 Alexandromys fortis | reverse complement strand
CCCCTCCCCTCCCCTCCCCTCCCCTCCCCTCTCCTCTCCTCTCCTCTCCTCTCCTCTCCTCTCCTCTCCTCTCCTTTCTCCTCCATTCCAGTTAGGGTACAAGTTTGCTTATCATTTATAAAAACTACCTTCCCCCTTCTTGCTATGCCCCATTGCTCTGCTCCGCCCATGGTCAAGATTCTTCAAGGAGTAATCTGTCCCCCCCCCCACTTCTTTCCTTCCCCCCCCCCCCCCCGCAGTTCACCCACAGGCCCTCTCTTATGTAAAGCCTCTTCCTCTCTGTGTTGCCTAGCTTCTCACCCTTAGCAAAAATCCTGAAAGATTTACAAAGGGAAAAGATGACCTGGCTGAGGGTCTTGGAGTTTCCAGTCCACAGCCAGGCGGAGTCATTGTTTTGGGGTCCCTGATGGGGTTGGGGGATGTGCCGGACAAGCAATGGCAGGAGTGTACTAAGCACAGAACGGCTCACCTCATGGCCTGGGAGGTGAACTGCCAAAGGAGATGGGTGGAAATCTTGCAGTGCCCATCTGAGGCATGCTTCCTGACTCGAGGGTTCTACCCCACAGTAGTACCAAGCCATTTTCATATGGGCCTTTGGAGGCCATGTAATATCCAGCAACATCAGCCCCTCTTCAGGCACTCTTTCTGACCAGCTTCCATGACACCTGCCTTCCTTGCTGTCCTTCTACTCTGTCTGCCTCCTCTGAGTCTCCTTTGTAAAACCTCTTCCTCAGTCCAACCTTTAGTGCCCAAGTCCACGAGGGCTTGGTATTGGCCTCTCCCCTCCATGCTCCCTGCGTGGTGTTCCCACAGCTTCAGGCGTCATTGTAGGCTGGAAATGCCTGTGTTCTCTCCTCCAGCCTGAGCCACTCCTTCCAGCCACACACAGATGCTCACTGCTCTCTGCACATCACGTAGCCAGAAGTGCACGTGGGACCTCTCCGAGACACACTTGCTACTGTCTGACTCTCCTCCTCCCCCCAGAACAAAGCCCTGCCATCCACCTAGGGCTTAACCACACATCCAGGGAAGGATGACGGACCTGACCCTAGACGGGACAGCGTACAAACTGCAGGTGAAGGCTTCCTGCAACTCAGGCTTGAGGCAGACCTCCAGTGTGGTGGGCTGCTGGGAGAACCCTCTTCCAGGTTCCAGACTGTGGGCTCTTTGAATTCCTTTTCAGAAGGACAAAGAACAGATCATGAGAACTTGATTCTCATGCTCCAACCACCCCCGACCACGCCCTCCATAAACCAGTGTGCTGCCCATTAAGAGAATTTCAACATCTCTCCCCTCTGCTTAGCCTTTTCTTTTACACTTCTAAATATTTAGACGAATGCCCTAAACATGGATTAAATGTTACCTTGACCAGATGTTTCTGAAACAGAGGTAGCAATCATGGTGGCAGAGTGATCTTGACCTGACATTTGGTTCTTGTCACCCAGTCGACTGTAACTGAGTTCTCCGGTACAACCTAAGCTTGGCCTTGAGGAAAGAACAACCAAAGCATGTTGTTGGGTTAATGTCATGTCAGAACTGTGACCGACAGCAGCTAGACCGTGTCTAAACGCTCTTACTATTCAGCAGTGTCGGGTGTGACTCCAGGGAGCTTCGTGTTCCCGAGACTGGATTTGGCTACTTATTCCAGCAGGCCTCCTTGGTTCATCTTTATTCTGAGGTCTTGTTCCAGGCAGAAAGTATTCTAATGGTCTCGCTATTTTCATGTTAGTCTAGAAAGTGATGGGTGGGTTTCCAAATCACACAGTCCCTTCCACCTGGAAATGGGGACTTTGAAAGCATGTCAAAGAACAAATTGTCAGCGCTGTTGAAACAGACATGGTGACACTTCCCCAGAGCCATTGCAGCATATACGTTACCCGCAAGTTATGGATTTTAATGACCTTCGATGGCTACACAATCCCACGTTGATCCCAGCTGTGGAAAAGATGGAAATCAGGCTTAATGTTCTAAGTATTCCAAAAGGAAAGACATGTGGCCACTGGTGGCATATCTCCATGGCACACAAATGTCACAAGTCCCACAGAATCTTAAGCCTGTGCTCATCAAGAATGGCCACAGTGTATACCATAAAACCTTGCTTGTTTGGGCTTACTGATTTCATCTTCCCTTTGCAGCCTTGACTGTGTTGTTAAATCCAGGAAGTGTGTCACTAGCCTTTGTTTGCCTTGTGGTTTCAGTATTCCATACAATAGCAGAGATGGGAACATATTTTATTGGGGAAAAGAGTAATCTGCCTCCTTTCCGCAGAACTTAAACCAAGAAGAAAGCGAACTGTCCCGAAAATAGCTACACTATGAAGGTAAACAGGCCTGGAATTTCCAGGACAGGGGCCGCTTGTCTTTCTGAGTAAGCTATGAACTGGGAACGCTAAAACACTCGATGGCGGATGCCTCCACTGGCCCTGTTGTGGAAAGAGCGTCTGCCCAATGGCGCCTACACAGAGACGGGGCAGGCCCTAGTAGTGCAATAAGACCCTGTAACAAGCAGGGAGAGCTTCAGGCCAAACAAGCAGGCAGTTACCTGTACACCGAAAATCAGTGACATACAAGACAAATGACTGCCCCAACCCCCAACCTGACTCTCGAGAGACGCTCCGGGATGGAAGCTGGCATTCCCAAATTCTCTCAGCGTACACGACCACTTCAGCTCCAGGCCGTGGTCCTGCGCACCTAGCACACTGACCTGCGTGTGCTGCGCTGGGCTTAACACCGTGCACCATGGCTAGCCCCACCTCACTTTCTTTTTATAAAAGTGAGCGACATTCCCTTCTCCTGAATATGAGAACAGCAACTCTGGTGGGAAAAGACTCCAAATGCAATGCTCCCGTCACCCGGACTTCCCTGGGCTGAAATAGCCGTCACTGACTTCCAGCGCCCTCCCTGACAACGCTTTCCTACCCAGGTATGACCAAGTGGAACTGCGATAATTAGCCAGTTTTGCATCCTATTTTTCTCGCTCATTTAAAGTCACTTTGTACCTATTGTGAGGACTTCCTACATCATCCCTACTCCTCCTACTAACAAAATACATTGCCATGTTGCTATTGCAAGGGATATTTCTATAATAATATAAATTTCCCTAGAGCTATGAAGCTTAATGGCTGCATAATGTTCTATCATGGGGTGTATTGTACTAACCTCATTCCTTCCTTAGACGTTTAGATTAATTTCATTTTAACAACTCAGCTCAGAGAGATGCCTTTGTGTTCTGTGTGGGTAGAACGCCACAGCACAAGAAAGGGGGTGGTGCCGTATGGTGGGGTGGGGGATTTCAGCGGGGGGGGGCACTCATCAGAGATGAAGGGCAGTTCCAACTAGTCAGGCAGAACCAGCCTTCCTTCGTCATCTCCAGACAATCGGCCTTAGGAAACGCTGGCTGCCGTGCAGGCCAGGCAGCACAGGGCTTCCTCCTCACAGACTTCAGTGTTGGATGTATGTGCAGCTCAGACCTGAGGTAGGGAGACGGGCCTCAGATGCCAGCTACAGCAAAGCAACAGCAGGAAGGAGCTTCCTTGCCCAGCACCCCCCTTTTAGTTATTTAGTGGCAAAGTGTACATAGAATTTACCAGTCTAGTTTTTAGGGTGCCATCCACCGATAGGAGTGCACTCACAATACTGTACGCCCAGCACTGCGCGCCATCTCTGTAAATGTCTCATGGCAAATAAAAACTCTAGCTTTCCCGGTACCTAGTGGCTAGGATGTGTGGCTCCAATGACCATTCTGTGATCCTTAAATGCTAACACCCGTTTCCCCCTTTCTCAGCCTCCATAAGCACCATCTTGCTTTCTGTCTCCACGAAAGCCACTTTATTCTAGCAGCTAGTGAGGGGAATCATATATCTGCCCCCCTGTCTGGCTGGTTTCATTTAAGGGTCTTTAAGGGTGTGTTTGAGCTTGCGTTAGCATTCCCGTTCTCTTTAAGGCAGAGTAATGTTCCCGTGTATGGATCTACCACGTTTTGTTCCATGCGTGGGTTGGTGCACATTCAGGTTTGACAGCCTGCCGTGGGTAAACAACTAGGGATGGAATTCTCCATTGTCCTCGTCTTGTCAGCAGGATGCCGATCTCGATACCAGGAAGAGGAGCTCTGAGCTGAGGAATTACCCCCATCAGGCCTGTGGGGCATTTCCGTAACTGCTAATTGGTAAGAGAGGGATCGACCCCTGTTGAAAGTGCCATCCCCGGGCAGGTGGGTCTGAGATATTGAGAAAGGCAGCTGAAAAAGCCAGGGGAAGCCAGCCAGAAAGCATCATTCTTGCCTCCATGGCCTCTGCCTCACTTTCTGCTGGCCTTTTCTTTCTTATCCCCTCCCCACCCACGTGCTTTTGATAATGGTCTACCACAGCAAGAGAAGAGTGATCTAGACCATGCATCATCTGAGGATTCTGGGCTAGTTTTCTGAGGACGTGTCAAACTTCTCCAT
The DNA here is from genome assembly GCF_014885135.2 of Alexandromys fortis. Lineage (NCBI taxonomy): Eukaryota > Metazoa > Chordata > Mammalia > Rodentia > Cricetidae > Alexandromys > Alexandromys fortis. Next base: position 4,208,516 of record NW_026067893.1, on the reverse strand, counting down.
GATGGCTGTATTGTCTGTCTATTTCCTTCCTGCCAGGGTCCTGGTTCCTACACCCTTTGAGAGAGCTCATATTCTGTTCCTTGTGTCCTTGTGTCTAGTCATCATCCTTGTGTCCTGATTTGTCTTTCTCCAGTGACTGGTGATGGGGCAGGGCATCTTTTCCTGAACTTCCTGGATGTCTGCGTGTCTTCTCTGGAAAGGCATTTGACATGAGCAACAAGAGGACCCTGTTTCGCTTGGATACACAGTGGCTTTCTCCTACGGAATACACAGAGTCCTTTCCACAAAACGTTTGGTGGCAGCAAGTATTGATCGCCACCCGTCACAATCACAATAAAGGAGGGGTTTGTTTTGAAGCAAAGGGCTTCCTCCCTAGGATCCTGACACAGGAAGCTCTGTGGATCATCAGGGACCTAGGAAGGCGTCCGGCCACCACCCTGTCTGTCCCTCTCTCAGGGGCATGTGGTCCTGTCTCCGTCCCTCATTGCATGTCTGCTCTCACTCACAAGGCCCTGGCCTCTGCTCCCCACTCTACCCCAAGCTACTAGCTTCCCATGACACGAGTCCTAGCCTCGTCTTCACATGACCTTAGGGCCCCAAGGGCTCCCAGTAGACCCAGCCTGCTCTGTCTCCTCATTCAGCATTTGTCCTCAGAGGTCAGGAGCATGCCCTGACTCGCTTGGCTCTGGCCAGAGGGCCAGTCACTGAGGGTATGTAACATGAGGGCCGGCTTGTTGGGATTTCTGTCCCACCAGGTCCCCCAGCCATTTAGTCCCAGAGAAAATCACACAGAGAGTCTACATTAGGTTATAAACTGATTACCCATTAGGGTCTTCTTATTAACTCATAACTTATACTATCCTATTATTCTGGTATGTTAGCCACGTGGCTCGGTACCTTTTTCAGCAGGGCATGTCACATCTTCCTTCTTCAGTGTCTGGACAGGACTGGGGAGGAATGGGCTTCCTCCTTCCCAGCATTCTCCTGTTCTCATTGACCCACCTCTACTTCCTGTCTTGTTGTCCCGCCTATACTTCCTGCCTGGCTACTGGCCAATCAGCATTTATTTAAAACATAATTGACAGAATACAGAATTGTCCCACACCAAGGGTACAACCAGCAAATGGGCCCAGCCTTTGGGAGAGCTGACGGGCATACTCAAGGAAGGACAACCAAGCAAAGGCAAAGAAGCTATTGCTCTGCCCATGGAGGGAAAACAGCTACCTCGGGCCCCACCAGGTCATTTCACCACATCTGAGAGTGGTCCACACTTGACGATACTTTTCTGTGAAAAAAATGTACCTGTCCTTCATGTGGTGACTGCTGATGTCCCAACATCACTGTTTGTTGATGTCACAGTGGTGTGGCCAATGTTGAGAACACCTGCCACGTCATGGCTGCCCTTCCATCCACCGTTCTCGAGCCAGATTACGTCTTATGCACGTGTGCCGTCATTGATCTCCCCAGTGTCGAATGGAAGCTGTATTTTCTTCCCGTCTCTGTACGTGTGCCAAGGGAAAATGACAATCCTAGGATGTCACAGCTTGTGAAAACCCGAACATGTAGCACTTACACACATGGCCTGGAGAGTCAGCCCCTGTGGAACTCAAATGCACTTGAGAAATGGAGAATCTTCACTATTATCTGATGGCCTAAAATGAGGGCAATAGCAAGGGTGCCTTGTAGTTAGGACAGGAATCTGTGCAGTGGGTAAGCCTAGGACTTTCTCACCTTGCTCTACCCCTGAGCCCTGATCTTTGGGCGAAACATCTGTGTAAATGCTGTTCACATCAGCTCTCACAGAAGAGAGGAGAAAAGTAGAGGACCACGCTGTACCTCTGTCAGATGGAGAATCGGAGGACCACGCCGTGCCTCTGTCAGATGGAGGATCAGAAGACCACGCCTGTCTTTGTCAGATGGAAGATCAGACCTGCCTCCCATTCCCATTATTGAGTTGTGTTAGTTTAAATGAGAAATACCCACAGGGGTTCATGCACTTGAACACTGGGCCCTTAGTTACTGTCACTGTTTGGAGAGGTTATAGAACCTGTAAGAGGTATGGACTTGCTGGAGGGGGGTGCGCTTCAAGGGTTGATAGCCTCCCTACTTCCTGTTCCATCTCTCTAATTCCTGTGTGTGTACAAAAGACTGGTACTCAGCTTCCTGCTCCCCTGCTGCCGTGCTGTGCCTTCCCCTAAGCCACGACGGACTCTTAGTCCTTTAGAACCACAAGGCTAACAAACCCTTTCTTCCTTAAGGTGCAGCAGAAACGTGACTAACACGGAGGTCAGAGTCGCTTGTCAGCCCAGCAGACAGACAGACAGAGGCTCTAGAGTCCAGACAGACAGAGGCCTCTAGCTTATGTGGAACCATCTAGCCCAGGTTAATCGAGGCAGGGAGGCCCACCCCGGATGTGGGTGGTGTGGTCCATGGGTTGGACTCTTCAGGCTGACTGCAAGGAAGAAAATGGGCTCCCACCGTTCTCTTCCTGACTGCAGATGTGATGTGTCATTGACTTCCTCACGTCTGTGTGACGTTGTTGACAGCAGCCAGATGGAGGGGGAATGGTTTGGATCATCAATATCTTCCACAAACTGGGGTACTGAAGGCCACATCTCCATGGCAACCATGTTTAAAGTTTGGAGGTGACTGGACTGGAAGACCCCTGCTTCAGCAGTAAGTGATCCATTGAAGGAGCTGTAGTTTAGGGGCTATTGGGATGAAAGTGTGAGCCACGATCAACTCTGCTCTTTCAAGTCAGTTTCTGTCAGGTATCTTGTTAGAACAGCAGATGCACACACAATTCACTAATAACGAATTCACCAGCACGGACTCCGAGAAAGAGTGAAAAATGGTGGTACCAGTGGTTGGGGGGTGGTCACTAGTGTCTAATGGATGCAGTTTGGGGAGATGGAAAAGTATGAATGGCCACACCACAGTGTAAAGTGTACTCAGTGACGCTTTGCTCTTAATGTCTTGATGAAGGCACCGGGCAAGCACTTGAACATGCCTGAACTAGAAAATTTCGCCTCACCCATATTTTACCATGATTTAAAAAAATCCAAAGTTTTCCAGCTCCCGTTCCTCTCAGGAACTGTTGGGAGGCTCAGGGCACAGGAGATTTGTCCAGGGAAGAACAGTTCACACTGAGTCTTTCTCTGAAGTCAGAACCTCTCTGACCATCAATCTCACTGTTGTGCACTCGAAGCTGCCTGAGAGGAAACTTCTCGGTTTCGTCTGAAAATGGCATAAGCAGCTGGCAGAGAACACACACCCAACACTGAGTGAAGGGCTGCACCTGTCACCTGCCAGAGGATCCTAAGAGTTTGGGGTGGGGGAGTGGCACCCGCCACCCATTGGATACTCAACAACCCCATCTTACTTGAAGGGGAGGTTGAGGCACAGCTCTTTAGTTTGTTCTGTGTGGCTGAAAACAAGGCCAAGATCAAACCCTGAAAATTCTGATTCTGAAGGCCACATTTGGTATCCAAGTTCCCCTCAGGAAGTGAGGAGTTGCCACCTAAAAACACAAAAATAAGGATCAAGGAGAAAGAAGAAAATAGCCCGTGTAAGTTTTGAGTGTTGCTCAGTCATTGTTGGCTGGACCCCACTTTGGGAAGCAGGGGTTTCTTTCTTTCTTTCTTTTCTTTTCTTTTCTTTTCTTTTCTTTTCTTTCTTTCTTTCTTTCTTTCTTTCTTCCTTCCTTCCTTCCCTTCCTCCCTCCCTTCTTCCTTTCTTTCTTCCTTCCTTCCTTCCTTTCTTTCTTTCTTTCTAAATATTATTTTATTATATGTGTTTTCCTGTGTGTGTATTTGTGCACTGCACGCATGCCTGGTGTTCACATATCAGAAAACGGCATCCGATCTCCTGGAACAAGAACTACAGACACCTAGGAGCCATGTGGGTGCTGGCAACCAAGCCTGGGACCTGCTCTTAACCACCGAGTCAGCCTTCCAGCTCTGGCGCTGTGAATTCTGCCCCCACTTCCCCTGCAGGAGCAGGAGGCCTGGAGAGCATAGATTCACCTTCCCTGGTTCTCACAGACAGCCACTGGCGCTGATCCCCTGTCCTTTGTCAACAGTGAGAACTTGGTACAGGGTTCTTCACATGAGGCCAAGTCTCAGAGGCAGGACAGACCCCAATTCTAGAGACATTTTCTAAGTGTTTTTTGACTTGAAAAGCCCTGACCATCCCTAATCATGAGGTATTTTAAACTTTTGACCTCATTCCCACAGACTAACAGGGGAGGTAGATAATAGAGGAGAGGAGGATGCACAGAGAACCAGGCTGACAGGTAGTCCTCTCTGGGCTCTGCCTCCTGGGATGTGTGCCTGCTCCCTGAGGGAAGGAAGTTAGGAGACATGCTGCCGATGTGAATCCCCAGCAGGCGTGGCTTCACTCAAGATCTCCCAGGCTAAACTGTGGAAACGGTGGCAGATGGGGGAACATATTGCAGGGGTTGGACCACACAACTGCCAGCACCCTGTAACTTGGACCCAAACTAGGAAAATCAGAGGCTCCAAAATAGCTTTGGTGCGACCGGGAGAAACGTGGTGGCGAGCAGGGCTCATCATACTCAGTAGTGAGCTCAGGACACCCAGAGAGAGAAACTTCAAATCAATTCTGCTACAATAAGCACCCAGAAGACATCAGGGGATCCCCTCCTCCAAAAAGAATAGGGGGGGATATTAGGGAACTTTTCTTGTATGGTCACCCTGGCTGGCCCCAAGAGGGGTCACTCGGGTCAGCTACCATGGTGACTAAATGTCACGTGTTCTTTGACGCCTGCACAGAATCAGCCTCCGACTCTGGTCTTGCTTCCTCCCACAGTCTCCACATTCTGCTCTCCCTTCCCACTGCTTCTTTCCCCAGGCAGACGCTCAGTGCCGCTCACCCACTGCCTGGCAGAGTGGACACACTGGCCGTGGTCTCTTCTGCTCAGGCTCCTTAGCTGATGAACTCTTCGTGGCTGCCCGTGTACAAGCACGCGCCACGAACTCCTCGGGCCAGGGCTGATGCCTCTGCCATCTTTGTATCCTCAGCCGTTCTACACATTAGGTTCTCAATGTGAACTGCCAGCTGGCGTCCTTGGGGGACAGAAGACATCAGTTAATTTATTGACTTCGCGTGTAGTTAGATGCCTAACTTCTCCGAGCCCTGTTTTCTACACAAGTTAGTCATTCTTTACTCAAAAGGCTTGGAACCAGAGTGGGATATTTTTTTATTTCAGATTTATTTTTTCATATTTGAATGACTATGAGGAAGTATTGTAGGGCTGGGACCCACCTCATTCAATTATCTTCCATACATACCTCCAGCACATATCCTAAAGGTAATCCGAGGCAATATTTCAAAATCACCTTCCAGGCCTGGTGGTGCATTCCTTCCATACCAGCGCTTGAGAGGCAGAGGCAGGCAGGTATCTGTGACTTCCAGGTCAGCCAGGTCTACGCAGAGAATTCCAGGCAAGCCAAGGCTACATAGCAAGACACTGCTTCCAAAATAAATGAATGAACCAAATGCACCTGTGTTTTAATTGATGAACTACACACTTGGTAATACCCTTCTCTTTAATATGCTTTATATTACACAGCCCTAGTGTCTAAGTCTTTCAACAGTGGTGCAGAGAGACAAACCACAGAAAATTGACAGAGGATAAATTCCCAGTTAAACCTTAGCGTCCTGTATGATCTATCTGTGACTGTCCACGACAGTAGCTATTACAGCAAAACTAGGGCTCTCTACACAGCAGGGGATGGCTGGTTTAACAGAATGGCTCCTCTAGAAGACAGTACAGCAACAAGGCATGCATAAGGAACGCCAGGGAAGGCGTGAATGAACCTGGAAAGCAGCTTGCTAAGTGAAAGGAGCCAGGCACAAAACACAACCCGCTTTAGCTTTCCATTCTTATGTTTCTAGACTAAAAGCAGAACAATGGCCGCCTGGGCCAGAGAGCTGGAGGATGTTTGACTTTGAAGGGACAGAGGTGGGAAAATGCAGGGGCGGGGTTGGGGATAGAATTGAGTCTTCTAAAACCTGGGTTGTGGGCACGGCTACACAACTGCCCAAGATTACTAAACCTGAACCATGCGAGCACACGCGAGGCTCTGAGCTCACACTGTCTGACTGACACACACTTCAAAGGAGCTTTAGTGGGGACAGTGCTCAAGCCTGGTGCTGCAGGTGGAGTCATTTCAACTCCCAGCTCTGGTTTTGCTTATAACAAAAAGGGTCTGGATTTCTCACAGAATCAGACCGTTACATAACACAGGGATGGGCAGAACATCCAAGTCTGTCTGTCTGCTGGTCAGCCCCGTGCTCCTTCACGGGCAGCACAACACAGCCGATAAGGAGGGTCTGGTTGGGCCCGGCCAGTCTCAGCCATGGAGACACCGGGGAGGAAAGCATTTCTGTGAACCCTTTCTGTGCACTCTTGGGCAGACAGGATGTCCAGTCCCGCGGCAGCAGCGACTGTAAAGGTGAAACAGCAGAGCAATCCAAGAAACCTGTGGGCTCCTCCTCCCAGCCCCTTGCAAGGGCTCCTTTCAGTCTGAAAGCACAAAAGCAGTTATACTATTTAACCTTGTAGCCTAAAATCACAGGGCTATTCAAAGCGTGCACCCACAGCAGACGGTGTTCCAAGGAGACAATTGTGTGGCTGTTTGGATAATGAGGGGATGTGCCTTAGCCCCCACCCCCACCCCTGCTCCCCTTCCAAACGGAGCCCTGGAACTGTTCGAAGTGCCTAATAAGCCCTGGATAAATACTTGTTGATTTGATTGATTCGATGTCTGCCTGGGTGACAATGTCTGGGAATGGATGGGATGGTCCAGCAAGCCTGGAAGGGAACACCCTGTACACCACAGCTGAGGTGCCATGATGAATAGTGTTGGGGTTCCAAAACCCCCACCCCCAGAATCCCTAGCATCCAAAGCAGGAGGGGGAATAGCACCCCAGCTCTCATCAGTTCCTGTCAAAATTGCATTCCAAGTCCAAGCAGGAGAAAGTTATTATAACTCACAAGTATGGAAACCAATTTCAGCCTTACCGGCTTCCAAAACGGATAGGCACTGCCTTTGATTGGGGGCTGGTGCGGTTTTGTTTTTGTTTGTTTGTTAACAGCAATAGGCTTTCCATGTGATTTTTTTTTAAAAAGTAATCCTGATTTAATACTTGGCAAAAAGCACAGAATTTACACAAGAATGAGCAGTAAGTAGCAACTTGATACCGACCTGGGAATTATATTTGTGTTTTTCAAAGCTTATTCTGAATGTTTCTTTTTAAAAATTACCCTTCTGACCAGCCCCTGTCCACACATCAGAAGAGAAAGTCAGCGTGGATGGCTGCCGTCCAGCCCACTCCGTGGCTGAAAGTGAACGCTCGCCCTGCGCCTCTCCACGGGGATTGTTAGTGACGAACCATGCAGTAAATAACCCTTCCTCACTCCAAGTGAAGACAGCCCGTGGGGGAAACTGGCTCCAACAGAGGCTCAGAGCCACAGAAGCCACAGTTTTCTCTGGAGATGATGTACGTGGGCTGGGAAGAGAGGCATGAGCCACCTAATCAGTGGTTGTTTTCCCCAAATCACCCGAAGTCGGACTAAAAGTTCCTTACCCTCAAATGAAAAATGAAAAAAAAAAAAAACCAACAACTATACATAGACGGAATGCCTCGCTGTGCCTCTGCGCCCCCTTACTAATGTGTCTGCCGCCCCCAAGCTCTGTGAGACCCCAACAGCCTCTTCATCCCTGCAGCGCTGACGGCGGCCAGCTGAGAGCTTGGCAAAGGGGTGTAGTCGATTACTATCTGCCGGAGGGGGCGAGTGAATGGATGGGTGGGTAGGTAGGTTAAGTGGGTGGGTGGACCAGCCGGTCAATTATGTCTCCTCGCTTACCGTCCCTGCCTGTGAAGGTGCCTTTGCATTATCAGATTATATGAAACACAAGACTTTTTCGTTGGTTCCTCCTATGCCTCTGTTCGGATGATAAAGCTCGTGAGACAGACACACAGACAAAGCTCCTGGCCTCACCTGCTGCTGGCAGCAAGCTCTTGGCCAAATGCACTGTTTATCACCTGAAGCCTTCTTCCTGATAGCACACCCCGTTTATAGACTCTGGCTCTAATACGTAAAGTTTTATTTCTTGAATTAGAATGTGATAAGAGACCTTTCGGTTCCCAGAGTTTCTTCTCTGCCTGTAGGTCAGAAGTTACTGGCTGCCTTCCCAGCTTCTCCCTGGAGTGCTGTGTACGTCTGCTGACCAAATCTCTTTAGCCTTCAAACCAAATGATGTCGTGTTCTTCATGAGCGGTTTTTTTTTTTCTAACGGGAGACTCATACTGTCTTGTCCATACCGTGTGGTGTTTCCCTCAGGTTATAGACTTCACTAAGTGGCGAGCATGTTTTGGTTCTGCCTGGTAAGTGCCTCACAAACATTTTTGGTCATCATGCCGTTGTTAAAGGTCTTGCCTTTGGCCAAGATGAACACAGAAACATAGCTTTGTGATATATAACGGCCGACATAGTCACGGTAGCACAATGTCGCTTAGAGACGCTGTACTTTTAGCAGAAAATATCCAAGATAAAAAAATAGCAAAGACTATTTTAATGAGGCACACACCAAATTCTATGCACCATGCAAAATTTCTGCTACATTAGCTCATTCATGTCACAGTAGAGTCATAGGACGCAAGGTGAAATAAGTGAGTCTCTCACTATGGAAACGGATTCATCAATAAAATCTTGCCATATAAGCATGAGGACCTGAGTTCAGATCCCCAACACACACACACACACACACACACACACACACACACACACACACAAAAGCTGGCGTATCTCTCTCTGCTACCTCAGAGCTTCTCAGACAGAGACAGATAGATCCTGGAATTGTGGGTCAAATGGCCCAGCCAATCAGTGGGTTCCAGAAAAATAAGATAGATAGCAACTGAAGGATAAACACAAGGATGGCCTCTGGCCTCTATATGTAGCACAAACACACACACACATGCATACACCACATATACACATGCATTTTTAATGTAAAAATGAGCGCTAACTCCTCCTCTAACTGGCGTGTGGTGCTCAAGGACATACGCCTAGCAAGCGGTGAGCTGAGACTGAAACCTGTCCAGCCAGTGTTCTCTGCCCTCCACCAGGCGGGTCAGATTACTCTAGGAAAACCGCATTTCTCTCGTTCGCTTCCACACGCTGCACGGGACGTGCTGCTGCTGCTCCTTTGTTGAACGTTAAGACCAGAGTGTGGTCCTGAGCAGGGGAAAGAGACTCCCAAGGCCGGGTGTGTAGATTTCCTTTCCCTTCAATACAACGTAACCTCAAAAGAATAATCATCCCGGATCTTGGAGTACTAGTTACCACAACATGCAAATTCACACGCACCCTGAGCTGGCGAGGAGCAGGAAGCTAACTGATTGCTTCCAGAGCAATAGGCTTGGCCTGAATTATGAAGAAACCGCAAAACCTACTGTACAAGGCTGGAGGGACATGGCATGCAGCCTGTTACTTGAGGGACCGGAATCAGGGTGGAAGTCACAGCTACAGAAGTCTTTTGGCCTCTGACTTTAAGGGCTCCGTTGTTATTGTTGTTTCTAACACAGCGGCAAGTGGGAGGAGGCTGCCCCCTGGCCAAACCTGTGGTGAATCTGAAGGGCGAGAAGCTGCCTTTTGTTTGACCAGGGCTGTCCCTCTCCATTCTTCAGCCACCCACAGCTGCCGCCCTGCAAAGGGCATGCCTGTTCTTGTCCCCCGTGTTGCCCGCTGCCAAGGAGCTCCTATGGCTCCTGAGCTCTATGTAAGGTCAGCTTTTGCTGTGTTTCGGCTGCTGGCCCAGTAAGCGTGGTACTTGTGGTCCCCACTCTCTGGGAGCACACAGCTGCAGCAGGCCTCCCGGGACAGAACAAAAGAACCACCGAGTTGCCCAGCAGCACTGGCTACCACCTGGGACAGTCACCTCCACCACAGGTGGCATTCCAGGGCCTCCAGGCTCTGGTAAACTCTCAAGTCAGAAATTCTGAGTTCTAATATAAAGCCCAGCCAGATAGTTCTTCCTCCAGGAATTACTCCCTCTCCACCCTACCCTCCAACCTGGCCGGGAGGCAATTTCCTAATTCTCTTTGACTGGACAGTGGACTTGCTGCTCGACTCAGAGGTTATTTTTAACCTGAACCACACACAAGGAAATGATGCAATAATTTCCCCGAGCCGACTGAATGGTTCCTCTCTTTTCGTCTTTGAATATAATTTGTCTCCGCACTCCAAGCTGTTTCTGGCCTTCGGGAGTGATTTCGTAATCACAGAACAAAGTTCACGTCTTCTAACCTGAAGGGCTGACTGGTGGTGATTAACTCCTAAGTATGGGTGGAGTTTTCTTCTTCTTGTTGCTGCTGTTTTGGTTTTTACAGGGTGTAGATCCTAATATCAACATCATAATCACTGTGTGTGTGTGTGTGTGTGTGTGTGTGTGTGTGTGTGTGTGTGTGGTGATCACACACCCTCTGCCTTAGTCCCTTGGGACAGGGTGTATCTGAACCGGCAGCTAGGCTGGTGACCAGCAGGTGCCGGTGATCCTCTCTCTGCCGCACCCCCCCCACCCCAGCTGTGGTGACAGGCTCGTGTGACCACACCTGATGTTTTCTGTGGAGATTTGAACTCTGGTCCTCATGCTTAGACAGCAAGTGCTCTTACCTGCTGAGTCATCTCTCTGGTCTGAAATCAAGTTGATTTAAATTCATCCTCTGTAAGATCTCAGGGACCCTTCCCCCTCTCCATAAGTGTGCTCTGATATCACGTTGAAACCTAGTAACTGACACCTGGGGTCACCAAAGTTTGTCCCTGCTTCATACTCATTTCTTAAATACATGTTTGTTTGTTTTTTTCAAAAAGCCATTTGGGTGTTATACTCCGTAAGTCCACTATCAGAGTTTGCAACCTCAAGACTGATGAACTTTGAGGGACAGATAACTACTTCTTGGGGTGCAGGGTGAGGTGCATGGTGGGGTACTGAAGGGCATCTCTGGCCTCTGCCCACTGGGTGTCAGCGTCACGGCTTGCTCCTCGGTGTTGTTTCCTTGTGTGTAGCTGGGGCACCAACCCAAGGCCTCGCGAGAGAGCAAAGCAGTGATTTGCTTTGCCTCTGAGCCACCCCCAGCCCAGAGTCCCAGGTTTGACAACCGCCTCCGCTTCCAGGAACCAGCGGATGTCCTCCAGGGACACAAAGTTTTGCCCTGATGACAACTGCTGGCTCTGTTTTCTTTCTTTATTTCTCCTGTATTTTTTTTTAAACAGCATGTCCCTTTTGGGCGGCGACTAACCTAATTTGTGCAAACTTTAACACAACTTGAAGATGCTCAAGGATGCGGGGTGATGATCGCATTCACTAAAAATGCAACAGGCATATTTGGCTCACATCTGAAAAAAGTGAAAAAGTCAGATGCCAGTTGGTCTCACCCAGCCCTCGCCTCCTATCGGTGGAATTGGGGCAGAAACAAGAAGATACAGTCCCCTTCGTTGACCTCCCAGGGGACCGAAGATCGTTAGACGGAATTGTCCTGTCTGTAATTAAACTCTGCCCACATAATACAGCCAGAAGCAGGCGAATGGCTGTCACCCACACAGAGGTGACTACAGCCCCCACAGCGGCAGACCTGCTTGGGAGAAGCTCCCTCTGCCAGTGTGGCTGTGGGAGCCCCGGAATGTGGGCTGGCCCCTACCTCCCCCCGGACCCGCCCCTGCTGAAGTATTTCAAGTATCTTCCATAAGTGAAAACCAGCGAAAGATGGATATGAAGTTTCAGACTGAGCTGTTATCCAGCTATCCAAAGGTGCCAGCTAAGGGGCTAACTGGCTGGATACAGAAAAGGATTAACCACTTACAAATGACCTCTCCATCACCCTCTCTCCAGGGGAAAGAACAAACCTCTGATCAGATAATCTGATGAATTACATGGACTATTTTTACTCTATTCATAAGTGACAAAGCATGTAGGTCCAGCTTGTTCCTACATGCACTGGCTAACAATTCAATTAAATAAATGTTTATTTAAATGTAAGTAAGGCATTCTGATAGTTCCCAGCCACCAAAGTAGAAAAATCTCGATGAGTAAGAACTAAGGCTCTGTCCCCGGACAGCTTTCAGTTCTGATTTATTTATTTCTTTCTTTCTTTCTTTCTTTCTTTCTTTCTTTCTTTCTTTCTCTCTCTCTCTCTTTCTCTCTCTCTCCCTTTTTCTTCCTTCCTTTCTTCTTCTTTCCTCCCTCTCTCCCTCCCTCCCTCTGTCCCTCCCTCCCTCCCTCTCTTACCCCTCCCTCCCTCCTGTTATTCTTAAAAAATGATCCCCGGGCGGGTTGGCGGAGCCCGCCATGAGAAAGCGGCTACAGGAGGGCACGCGCTGCGCCCACGGTGGCGGCAGGTAACAGACACGTAAACACAGGAAATAGCCATAAGTATTTATTAATGAAGAGGGAGAAAGAAAGAAAGAAAGAAAGAAAGAAAGAAAGAAGAGATAAAAGGAGAGAGGAGAGATAAAAGAAGAGAGAGAAAGAGAAAACATGTGCGCACGCCGAGGAAGCAGAAAGAAGAAGGGCCCCAAGATGGTGACGGGCAGGTCAGAGGTTATGGGAGTGGGCATGGCTAGGGCAGGGACCGAAAGAA